>NC_084561.2:7901323-7913823 GCF_033978685.3 Nerophis lumbriciformis
CTTCTGTCTGCACCTCAAACCGCAGCACGTCCTTGGTGCGCACCTTGCCGTGGGAGTACAACATGCAGCACTGCACATCCCGCTGCATCTGCACACCTTTACCTGGAAACCACAAGTGGGAAATAGCGGCGTCAGGGAAAGAAAGGTGAGCGACAATGCAAAAGTAATTTTTCCACCAAAAAATTATGAGTATATTTCCTCATACAGTGGACTGTTATTCTACTCAACTGCAGAGAGTACAAGGCAACATTCTATAAAACTATACAGAATATATATTTTACTCTAAATCAAGGGTGTCCAAATTTTTGGACCTGGGGCCCGCATTGGGCTAAAAAGATTTGGCCAGGGGCCGAAAGCCGACTGCATGTAAAGTAGCAATATACATAGCCTCTACCCTATCTATCAAAGTCAAGGCCCGCGGGCCAGATCCAGCCCGCAAATTAATTATCTATGGCCCCCGGGATGATATTTGACTAGAGATGTCCGATAATGGCTTTTTTGCCGATATCCGATATTCCGATATTGTCCAACTCTTAATTACCGATTCCGAAATCAACCGATACCGATATATACAGTTGTGGGATTAGCACATTATTACATACTTGCCAACCCTCCCAAATTTTCCGGGAGACTCCCGAAATTCAGCACCTCTCCCGAAAACCTCCCGGGACAAATATTCTCCCGAAAATCTCCCGATTTTCAGCCGGAGCTGGAAGCCACGCCCCCTCCAGCTCCATGCGACCTGAGTGAGGACAGCCTTTTTTCATGACGGGAGGACAACAGGGTGACAAGAACTAAATCATCCAGACTAGAGATAAATTGTATTATTATGTTTATCTTACCTAAAAATAAATATATTTATTAATTTACAAAAAAAACCCTAAATACATGTTTACTATATTTTGCTAAAAACATCAAAATTAATTGTATTTTTATTTGTTTTTTTTCTTGACTCCTTATTACATACAGCCATAGAATTATACATTAAAATAAACATATTTGAAATAATTGATTTTAAATTATCATAATAATTCATTTAAAATGACCATATTTAATTATTAAAATAATTGCTTGTTTATCAACAACTTTAGCATTTTATTCATTACATTTTGAAGCTCTCAGAAGCCAAATTATGTTATATTCCTTAATATTTATTTATGCAAGTTTGAAGTATCAATTATCTAAACACAGTTTTGTTTGCATATTTTCAGGATGTAGATATATATATATATATATATATATATATATATATATATATATACACACATATATATACTGTATATGTATGAAATACTTGACTTGGTGAATTCTAGCTGTCAATATACTCCTCCCCTCTTAACCATGCCCCCAACCACACCCCGCCCCACCCCCGACCATGCCCCCACCCCCCTCCTCCCGAAATCGGAGGTCTCAAGGTTGGCAAGTATGCATTATTATGCCTAATTTTGTTGTGATGCCCCGCTGGATGCATTAAACAATGTAACAAGGTTTTCCAAAATAAATCAACTCAAGTTATGGGGAAAAAAATGCCAACATGGCACTGCCATATTTGTTATTGAAGTCACAAAGTGCATTATTTTTTTAAACATGCCTCAAAACAACAGCTTGGAATTTGGGATATGCTCTCCCTGAGTGAGCATGAGGAGGTTGAGGTGGGGGCGGGGGGGTAGGGGGTAGCGGGGGGTGTATATTGTAGCGTCCCGGAAGAGTTAGTGCTGCAAGGGGTTCTGGGTATTTGTTCTGTTGTGTTACGGTGCAGATGTTCTCCCGAAATGTTTGGTGTGGGTTCACAGTGTGGCGCATATTTGTAACAGTGTTAAAGTTGTCTATACGGCCACCCTCAGTGTGACCTGTATGGCTGTTGACCAAGTATGAATTGCATTCACTTGTGTGTGTGTGTGTGTGAAGCCGTAGATATTATGTGACTGGGCCAGCACGCAAAGGCAGTGCCTTTAAGGTTTTATTGGCGCTCTGTACTTCTCCCTACGTCCGTGTACCACTCCGTACAGCTGCGTTTTAAAAAGTCATAAATTTTACTTTTTGAAACCGATACCGATAATTTCTGATATTACATTTTAAAGCATTTATCGGCCGTTAATATCGGCAGTCCGATATTATCGGACATCTCTAATTATAATTATTATTTAATTATATTATTATATGTATACATGTATATGGAGACATACTGTAATAACTTGAAGTAAATAATGAAGATTAAAAACCAATTACAAACAAAAACTTAAAAAATAAATACATAACTAAAAGCAGTGTTTTTCTCAGTGTGTCGACATTTTTCTTATAAAATTGGGAACAATTTGTCATATTCTTTCTGTTTCTGTAATATTGCAATATTGTTGCAAAATTATTGCTTTTTCATGTAAAATGATTACTTTTTAATACAAAATGGTGACATTTGTCATATAAAATTCTGACTTTTATCACAATATTGCCAATTTTTTTGTTGTTCTTATAAAGTAGTGACATTTTTTGAGTACATTTATGACTTTTGTCATAGTTTTGCCTAGTAAAATTCCGATTATCTGTGTTGGCCCTGCGATGTGGTGGCGACTTGTCCAGGGTGTACCCCGCCTTCCGCCCGATTGTAGCTGAGATAGGCTCCAGCGCCCCCCCGCGACCCCAAAGGGAATAAGCGGTAGCAAATGGATGGATGGATGGATTATTATTGAAAATGAAAGCTTCTATCTGAGAAGTGGCATGACCCGATTATGAGAGCCCTCTAAATATAAGACAACCCCTCTTTTTCGAGACCCATTTTTGGAAAAATGCTGAAATTAGTCTCTGCATTTACCTCATTCTCTTGAGGAGCATCTGCATATATAGATGGGGATGAACCCCGCTGCTCGTTGAGAAGAGTAATACATCGCAAAGTGTCCAATAAGAGCATAAAAAGCTGCTAGATTTGATGCTAAATACTTTATAAAAACAACATTAAAAAAAAAAAAAGAGTATCTAAAAGGGTCGGAATATTTGCTAAATGTAGCGACAATGTTTCTACACGAGTCTTCTTATTCTCTGGCAGACCAGGCAGGCGTTTTAACAAGCGGTGTTACGATGTTGTAACGACAAGTCCAATTATAATGTGTCTATAAGTGAGGTCCGACAGATATTCATTTGTGGTGGGCTGCCACAAACAGATAAGTGTTAAGGGAAACCAGGGATGGGTACCAAATTTGGTACTTTTATAAGTAACGGCCCAATTCAGTCAGTACTACTGCGCACAGATTCACGTAAAATTAAACTGTTCCATATTTTGATACCTTCGTTGCAAATGACGTCACGTTCGGTTGCAGACGTTGAGTTGGCACCGGCTCAAGCATTTGGCAGGCAAACTCGAAGTGTACTGCCTCTGGATAATGTTGCAATTGTCCATGCCAACGAAGCAAACATGCCTGATAGAAAGTGTTTAAAACTAGGGCTCCATGTTTTTTTTTTTTACGTACTAGCTAAATGCAAATTTCCATTGGATATGCCATAAATATGCTACAGCTTAGTATTAGCAATTTTACATGGAGATTTCAACAACTCCAAATGTTGTAACTAAAATTACAACTAAGATGCACGTTACAATTACATACCTGCCAACTACTCCGGTTTTCCCGTAATTAGTACGGTTTTCATCAACCTATTCCGGGTTACGGTTGCAGTGATAAAGAATACGGTTTTTCATTAATTAAAAATTATTTTTTTTTTAAAGTTTTATTCACGAAATCGCGTAACAACAATGACAATCGACACTGCTTCCCGTAACTTCCTATCGAGCCATTCCGAATGCCATGCGCGAGGCTATTTATAGCACCGCTGCCAAGCACGAGGCACCAGTTGCCATTGTTTCCAAACGAGCGAACGATCATGGAATCAGCCGGAGAAAAATCGCAAACGAGTCTTAAACCGAAAAGAAAACTGCAGTCATTCCGTGAAGAATATTCAAAAGCCTATCCGGGAATAATTATCCGTTCCAAAAAGGGTGAAAACTACGCGAATTGCACCTTGTGCAGACAAGATTTTTCGATCGGACACGGAGGAATTAGCGATGTAAAAGACCACGTTGGGACAAAAAAACACAAGTCTAATGCCGTTGCTAGCGATACAAGTGGAAAACTTTCAACGTTTTTCGTCGCCCAAACAGATTCTTTGGATGTGATAAATGCCGAAGTTTTATTTATGATGCTATTGAATTACATTTTAATGAAGTAAACTTATCATAAAGTTACCATATCATTTTTGCAGTATGATCAATCTGATAGAATAAATTTGGATTTTAGCCACAAAAAGGTAATGACACCAATGTTATCTATTGGAATTGTTTAGTACTGTTATACTGTTAAAAGTGTTTATACTATTTATGCTTTCAAGTCCAAGTTGAAGAAATCTTGTTAAATGTTGACAGCATAACTACCAAAATACAGAAGTATGTCCTTAATATTTTTGCAGTGCTATTTCTGTTGAAAAGTTAAAATGATTACATTAGAGATGTGATGTGCTACTTTTCAAGTGTCTGATGGCTTAAATTAATTTTCATTAATTTTTCATATTTTGAATTCTTTTGAAAGGCTTACAAAAAAACTACATTTGAATTGTACTTCCATGCTATTGACAGGACTATTAATTTTAATGAAGTTAGCTTACCATGTTTACAGTGTGATAATTGTGATAGAAATGTGAATTTTAGGCACAGAATATTTTATACAATTGAACAAGGCAGTAGATTATACAAGCTTGGACAGAAAGTTAATAATGACACCAATTTTCTTTTTAATGGAATTGTTTAGTACTGTTTTACCATTTGTTTACTGTAAAAAGTGTTTATACTGTTTATACTTTCAATTAACAAATTGAAGTCTTGTGAAAGGTTGACAGCATAACTGGCATTAACTGTCAAAATAATTTCAAACTATTGAAGTTAGCTTACAGAATAAACATGTCAAATCAACCCATATGATTTTTGCTGTAATATTTTTGTTTTGAAAAGTCACTGTGACTGATAGAAAAGTGATGGTTTTAGCAACATTTTAACCTGTCTGAATGCTAATAATCATTTTGCGTCGGGGGGGCGAACCCCCCTGAACCCCCCACCAGGACTTTGTCCTGGACCTACTGGGGCCTGCGGCCCCTGGACCCTGGCTACTAGGTTTTTCTGATTTCAAAAGTTGGCAGGTATGCAATTAAACAGCTTACTTAAATTTACGGTATAAACAGTTTGTGTGGCTCAACAAAAGACAAGACTGGCACATTAAACTTAATGGCTTATTAACTTATTAGTAACTTAACTTTTTGGTACCCGCTGTTGTGTATTTGGGATCTGCATAAGTCCCGAAAATTTTAAATCAAACATTGGCATCACTGCAAAGATGTTCATAAAACCATCTTGCCTTCCTTCATACTTCCTCCACACCAGTCATTTGGAGTTTGGCCCTGGTCTGACGTCAGTGGAATATCTATTTATGGTAGATTTTGACCCGAATGACCATTGTAGTCCAACGCTGCATTCCAGTGGTCACCAACCTTTTCAAGCCAGCTGATGTCAACATTTTGTTTTTTTCCTCATTGTGCTTCTTGTGTTTTTTAGTATTTTTTGCGCATGTTTTTTTTTTTGTAATGTGCCCAGGGCCAATGACAAAGGAGTCAAAGACCACAGATGGCCCGTGAAAACGGCCTGTAAAACATAATCCATGCACATTTTTGTCAAAAGAACCACCATTACATGTTATGTAGACCACAAGGAAGTCTTTTAAATGTAGAAACAAATCATGATATGACCCCTTTAAATGTTAAATAAATACAGTGTAATAAATAAATAAATCAATACAAATAATAATAAATGGTATAATAGTAAATAATAATAATAGTAAATAATAAAAGTGTATTAAATGTTGATAAAAAAAAGTAAGATTGTGTTATTCGACAAATTAACATTGATTACCAAATAAACCCACACAAAAGTACTGAAAATTGGTACTGTAGAGCAGTGTTTTTCAACCTTTTTTGAGCCAAGGCACATTTTTTGCGTTGAAAAAATCCGGAGGAACACCACCAGCAGAAATCATTAAAAAAACGAACTCAGTCGACAGTAAAAAGTCGTCGCAATTGTTGGATATGACTTTAAACCATAACCAAGCATGCATCACTACAGCTCTTGTCTCAAAGTAGGTGTATTGTCACGACCTGTCACATCACGCCGTGACTTATTTGGATTTTTTTTTGCTGTTTTCCTGTGTGTAGTGTTTTAGTTCTTGTCTTGCGCTCCTATTTTTTCTGGTATTTTCCTGTAGAAGTTTCATGTCTTCCTTTGAGCGATATTTCCCGCATCTACTTTGTTTTAGCAATCAATAATATTTCAGTTGTTTTTATCCTTCTTTGTGGGGACATTGCTGATTGTCATGTCATGTTCGGATGTACATGACATCTTTGCTCCACAGTAAGTCTTTGCCGTAATCCAGCATTCTGTTTTTGTTTACCTTGTAGCTAGTTCAGTTTTAGTTTTGTTCTGCATAGCCTTCCCTAAGCTTCAATGCCTTTTCTTAGGTGCACTCACCTTTTGTTTATTTTTGGTTTAAGCATTAGATCATACTTGCCAACCCTCCCGGATTTTCCGGGAGACTCCCGAAATTCAGCGCCTCTCCCGAAAACCTCCCAGGACAAATTTTCTCCCGAAAATCTCCCGAAATTCAGGCGGACTCAAGTCCTCCACAATATAAAAAAGCGTACCTGCCCAATCACGTTATAACTATAGAATGATGGAGGGTGAGTTCTTGGTTTCTTATGTGAGTTTATTGTTAGGCAGTTTCATTAACGTTCTCCCAGCGTGGCAACAACACACAACGACAGCAGTCACTTTTTTGTATACCGTAAAGCAGTTCGTCTGCCGTAAACAGCAATGTTGTGACACTCTTAAACAGGACAATACTGCCATCTAGTGCATTTGATGAAAGCACTTTTGTGCGTGCCACACAGAATGCATCATCATGTTCAGCATGGTTTGAAAAATAGTGACAGAGAATAGAACAAGGATGGACAATTCAACCCTTAACTCAACAATGAGTAGATGAGTGTGATGTTTGTGTATATGTGTAAATAAATGAACACTGAAATTCAAGTATTTATTATATATATATATATATATATATATATATATATATATATAGCTAGAATTCACTGAACGTCAAGTATTTATTTTATATATATATATATTAGAGATGCGCGGTTTGCGGGCACAACCGCGGAGTCCGCGGATCGGGCGGATGAAATTAAAAAAAATTAGATTTTATCCGCGGGTCGGGTCGGGTCGGGTGGTTGAAATAAAAAACGATTTGATTTTAAATAGATTCAGGCGGGTGGCAGTTAAACCAATTCGGAAATATATATACATAGTTAAATGTTGTTACCCACATACGAAAAACGAGCAGGCACCTGCTGCATATGCCACAACAGAAGAAAAAAAAAGAAAAGAGATGGACACTTTTACGGAGCGTAGAAGGCCCCCGACGCCTCGCCGGGGTCCGGTGACCGAGGCCCCTTCCCCCGAGAGGGCCCCACCGGGAGCCGTAGCTGAGGCGATCCGCGAGAAGGGCCCGACGCACGTCCAGGGTCACCACCGCGCCCACCGCACCGACACCCCGCCTCGTCCGCCTTCGCCGCGGCCGGCGTCACGCGCAGCAGGTAAGCAGCTTACCTGCCCGCCACCCCCGTGGCCGGGGGCTCGTAACAGGGGTCACTCCGCGCGCAGTGCGCTCACGAAAGGGGTGGGGCTCACCCTGGTTGATATAGACAGCAGCTAGGACGGTGGCCATGGAAGTCGGAACCCGCTAAGGAGTGTGTAACAACCGACCTGCCGAATCAACTAGCCCTGAAAATGGATGGCGCTGGAGCGTCGGGCCCATATACCCAGCCGTCGCCGGCAGCGAGACGCGCTTGGAGGTGCGCTCAGCGCGGCTCCCATATGATTGCGCACTGGTGTGCGTCTGGGTCGTGACAGCGTGGCACGCGAATGTCTGTGCTGCATTGGATCAGTCTCCTTTCTTTAACAGGCAAAAGCTTTATAACCTCACTAATGCCTTGCATCGTCTATATTAGATATATAACAACGGGCGGGTGCGGGCGGATGGCGGGCGGATGCGGTTCTGATCAAATGTTAGATTGGGTGGATTGCGGATGGTTGACGACTTTCTGATGCGGTTGCGGATGAAATAATTGCCTATCCGCGCATCTCTAATATATATATATATATGAAATCCTTGATTTAGTAATTTTCTAGCTGTAAATATACTCCTCCCCTTTAAGCCACGCCCCCAACCACGCCCCCGTCCCACCCCGACCATGCCCACCCCCACCCCCTCCCCCCACCTCCCGAAATCGGAGGTCTCAAGGTTGGCAAGTATGCATTAGATACTTTTTTACCTTCACACTGCCTCCCGCTGTTTCCGACATCTACAAAGCAAATAGCTACCTGCTGCCACCTACTGATATGGAAGAGTATTACACGGTTACTCTGCCGAGCTCTAGACAACACCGACACTCAACAACAACACAAAATTTGCGGATTATAATTACTGGTTTGCAAAAAATATTTTTAACCCAAATAGGTGAAATTAGATCATCTCCCACGGCACACTAGTGGTTGAAAAAGACTGCTGTAGAGTACCAGTATCGATTCCCAGCTACCAGGAATCGGCACTGTATCGAATCAAATGTGAATGGTACCTACCCAAATGGGAAACGCTGACGTTAGACTGTCAGGGTGTTAAGTTATGAAACCAACAACCATTATATGAGAAAAGCTGCAAGTTTAACTGAGCTACATGTCATATGAAAGTTTAACCCAGCAGCTGTGATTATACTGTAAATGATCAATACTGTAATCCCAGCAAGGTGAAGTATTGCCAGCTACTTTTGAAGGTAGCGAGTGTTACAGTACGTGCATGTGAGGGTGCGAATCACACACTTCCTTGCACAGGTAGACACTGTGGAAGTACAATGGTATCCCACTGTGATCTGCTGCTGCCTTTCAACGTGTGCATGTGTTGCGTGTGTGTGTGAGGCTTCCATCAAAACAGTCCAAGTGTGACTCCCAACAACAGCGAGCCACAAAATAGGGCAGTGCTGCCTCGCTACGCCACGTTTTTGGGAATTCGGAGCTCAAGGCGAGAGTCACACATGCCACGGGCAACGGAGACGAGGCGACACCATCACACTCTCGCTGGTGTTGATGGTCGTGCCGTTTTTTTCAGACGCCATCCCTCACGTGAGCCCCTCTTGTTTACATCCCTCCCACTGTGCTGCTGCTTGTGCGCCCCTATTTCCAGCTTCGTCATTGCTCTTGTGGCCACACTGTCCACATTGCAGGGTGCATGCAACACACACACACACACACACACATAGAGTGAGCACTTACCTTGCACAGATGCCAGGAGGAGAACAGTCAGAGAAATAACAGTCAACATCTGCAGCATGAACATGATGAGGCTGGCAGAGGAGAGGAGGATGATCTACTCGGTCACCTCTCCCTCGATGGCTGCTGCCTCTCTTATACGACTCCCTCCCTCGTTTTATACCTCCCTGCCCATCTCTCACTCCCTTCCACCACCTCTTTTTTTTTTTTTTGTCTCACCATCTTTCCCTCCCTCCGTCTGTTTGTCCAATTTCATCTTGCCATATTGTCATGCTTGCTCACACTCTACTCCCTCACTCCTCACCCGCCTTCTCGTGTGTGTGTGTGTGTGTGTGTGTGTGTCTTATCAGAAGATTACAAATCTTTCCACATTCTTTCACTTCTCTGCTCCAAAGTGCATTTGACTCCTGAAGAATGAGGCTTTTTTTTTTCTTTTTCTTTATAAAGACAGGTATTTGGCATTTAGGTAGCACAACCTTTTATTTTAAGTACAGTGCAATCTCGGAAAGTGGTTCCATTTAGAGTTTGACCGCTAATGTTCTGGAAAAAAATATGCCTCAAAATTCAAACAAAACTTTGGAATTTCGATCAATTGTGAAGTGAATTATATTTATGTAGCGCTTTTCTCTAGTGACTCAAAGCGCGTTTACATAGTGAAACCCAATATCTAAGTTACATTTAAACCAGTGTGGGTGGCACTGGGAGCAGGTGGGTAAAGTGTCTTGCCCAAGGACACAACGGCAGTGACTACGATGGCGGGAGCGGGGATCGAACCAGGAACTCTCAAGTTGCTGGCACGGCCACTCTGCCACATAAGGGCAAGGAAAAACTCACAACCCAGTGGGATGTCAATGAGAATGACTATGAAAAACCTTGGAGAGGACCGCAGATGTGGGTGATCCGCTCCCCTCTAGGGGAGACCGGAAGCAATGGATGTCGAGTGGGTCTAGCTGTCTACCATAATATTGTGAAAGTCCAGTCCATAGTGCCATCCATCCATCTTCTTCCGCTTATCCGAGGTCGGGTCGCGGGGGCAGCAGCCTAAGCAGGGAAGCCCAGACTTTCCTCTCCCCAGCCACTTCGTCCAGCTCTTCCCGGGGGATCCCGAGGCGTTCCCAGGCCAGCCGGGAGACATAGTCTTCCCAACGTGTCCTGGGTCTTCCCCGTGGCCTCCTACCGGTTGGAAGTGCCCTAAACACCTCCCTAGGGAGGCGTTCGGGTGGCATCCTGACCAGATGCCCGAACCACCTCTTCTGGCTCCTCTCGATGTGGAGGAGCAGCGGCTTTACTTTGAGCTTCCCCCCGGATAACAGAGCTTCTCACCCTATCTCTAAGGGAGAGCCCCGCCACCCGGCGGAGGAAACTCATTTCGGCCGCTTGTACGCGTGATCTTGTCCTTTCGGTCATAACCCAAAGCTCATGACCATAGGTGAGGATGGGAACGTAGATCGACCGGTAAATTGAGAGCTTTGCCTTCCGGCTCAGCTCCTTCTTCACCACAACGGATCGATACAGCGTCCGCATTACTGAAGATGCCGCACCAATCCGCCTGTCGATCTCACGATCCACTCTTCCCCCACTCGTGAACAAGACTCCTAGGTACTTGAACTCCTCCACTTGGGGCAGGGTCTCCTCCCCAACCCGGAGATGGCACTCCACCCTTTTCCGGGCAAGAACCATGGACTCGGACTTGGAGGTGCTGATTCTCATCCCAGTCGCTTCACACTCGGCTGCGAACCGATCCAGTGAGAGCTGAAGATCCTGGCCAGATGAAGCCTTCAGGACCACATCATCCGCAAAAAGCAGAGACCTAATCCTGCAGCCACCAAACCGGATCCCCTCAACGCCTTGACTGCGCCTAGAAACTCTGTCCATAAAAGTTATGAACAGAATCGGTGACAAAGGGCAGCCTTGGCGGAGTCCAACCCTCACTGGAAACGTGTCTGACCTACTGCCGGCAATGCGGACCAAGCTCTGACACTGATCATACAGGGAGCGGACAGCCACAATCAGACAGTCCGATACCCCATACTCTCTGAGCACTCCCCACAGGACCTCCCGAGGGACACGGTCGAATGCCTTCTCCAAGTCCACAAAGCACATGTAGACTGGTTGGGCAAACTCCCATGCACCCTCAAGGACCCTGCCGAGAGTATAGAGCTGGTCCACAGTTCCACGACCAGGACGAAAACCACACTGTTCCTCCTGAATCCGAGGTTCGACTATCCGGCGTAGCCTCCTCTCCAGTACACCTGAATAAACCTTACCGGGAAGGCTGAGGAGTGTGATCCCATGATCGTTGGAGCACACCCTCCGGTTCCCCTTCTTAAAGAGAGTTACCACCACTCCGGTCTGCCAATCCAGAGGTACCGCCCCCGATGTCCACGCGATACTGCAGAGTCTTGTCAACCAAGACAGCCCCACAGCATCCAGAGCCTTAAGGAACTCCGGGCGGATCTCATCCACCCCCGGGGCCCTGCCACCGAGGAGCTTTTTAACTACCTCAGCAACCTCATCCCCAGAAATAGGAGAGCCCACCACAGATTCCCCAGGCACTGCTTCCTCATAGGAAGACGTGTTGGTGGGATTGAGGAGGTCTTCGAAGTATTCCCTCCACCGATCCACAACATCCGCAGTCGAGGTCAGCAGAACACCATCCGCACCATACACGGTGTTGACAGTGCACTGCTTCCCCTTCCTGAGGCGGCGGATGGTGGTCTAGAATCGCTTCGAAGCCGTCCGGAAGTCGTTTTCCATGGCTTCCCCGAACTCCTCCCATGTCCATAGTGGATCTAACATAATAGTGACAGTCCGGTCCATAGTGGGGCCAGCAGGAGACCATCCCGAGCGGAGACAGGTCAGCAGTGCAGAGATGTCACCAACTGATGCACAGGCGAGCGGTCCACCCCGGGTCCCGACTCTGGACAGCCAGCACTTCATCCATGGCCACCAGACCTGTGCCCCACCCTTCCACAAGGTAGAGGGGGGCAGAGCAGAAAAGAAAATAAACGGCAGATCAACTGGTCTAAAAAGGGGGTCTATTTAAAGGCTAGAGTATACAAATGAGTTTTAAGATGGGACTTAAATGCATTGC
>NC_084561.2:7918823-8083823 GCF_033978685.3 Nerophis lumbriciformis
ACGAATTATGCAAAGATGTCAATGTACTGATATGATCCAATTTTGGAGGCTGTTCAAACTACAAGTGTTTACAAAGTACAAGGAATAAGAATATTGATAAACATCTTGAACTTTGTTGAAAATGAGATATTATTCGTCTCATATTAAAATCATGACTGGCTTAACTATTAAAGGAACTGTTGTGTTCATTGGTGTAAATGTTGTTACAATTACAAGATCATGTGTGTGAATGTTCTCATTCATCCAGGTCATTGATCGATTGAATGCCCCGAAATAACAAGACCAGAACAGGAAGTTAACAAAATATGTTAGTAATTGCAATGACTTGGAAAAGGGGTAGGATTAAATACGCTTTGCTTCTTCTAACTCCTTTTCGAACATGTTGTAAAGAGAAATTAACATATGTAATTATTATATGATGTATCACATTGTATCTGTTTACATGTTCAAAATTCATTAAACCATAATCATAAGATTTGAAAAGAACAGATTCCAATCGGACTTGGGCTGCCTCCTGATGTGGCCTGAATCTGATGCGAAAAGATCAGATTTGAAGCACTTCGGAGCGTTTAGACCATACTTGCCAACCCTCCCGGATTTTCCGGGAGACTCCCGAAATTCAGCGCCTCTCCCGAAAACCTCCCGGGACAAATTTTCTCCCGAAAATCTCCCGAAATTCAGGCCCACAACATAAACAGCATACCTGCCCAATAACGTTATAACTGTAGAATGATGGAGGGCGAGTTCTTGGTTTCTTATGTGGGTTTATTGTTAGGCAGTTTCATTAACGTCCTCCCAGCACGGTAACAACACACAACAACAGCAGTCACGTTTTTGTATACCGTAAAGCAGTTCGTCTGCCGTAAACAGCAATGTTGTGACACTCTTAAACAGGACAATACTGCCATCTAGTGCATTTGATGAAAGCACTTTTGTGCGTGCCACACAGAATGCATCATCATGTTCAGCATGGTTCGAAAAATAGTGACAGAGAATAGAACAAGGATGGACAATTCAACCCTTAACTCAACAATGAGTAGATGAGTGTTATGTGTGTGTATATGTGTAAATAAATGAACACTGAAATTCAAGTATTTCTCTTATTTATATATATATATATATATATATATATATATATATGAAATACTTCACTTGGTGAATTCTAGCTGTAAATATACTCCTCCCCTCTTAACCACGCCCCTAACCACGCCCCCCAACCTCCCGAAATCGGAGGTCTCAAGGTTGGCAAGTATGGTTTAGACTGGCAAAAAATAAACTATTTTTTTGTCACTTGAGGGCAAAAAAATCTGATTTGGTGTGCAGTGTAAACGGGGCCATGGTTTGCACAAAGAAGCGTATTTGGCACGATCTAAAAGTTTGTAAACTGAAAAATTCGCAAATAAAGGAGTTTGTACCTCAAAGTTCCACAGTATTGCTCTTCTCAACTGTCATGATCTGTGGTCTGGATTATGTTTTTGTTATTTTTTGTTAGTTTTGGACATCTGGAATCTGTCCTTAAGGGGGGGATGTCTGTCATATGTGGTCTGGATGATGTTTTTGTTATTTTTTGGACTCTTTTAGTTCCTGTTTGCCTTACGCCTATGCCAAGTAAGTTTTGTTTGTTTCATGCCATAGCCTATGCTAAGTCTTAGCCTATGCTAAGTCTTAGCCTCTCGTGCAATCGGCACGTTTGCATTTTTGTTGTTTGCCTGTATTGTGGTAGTTGGGTGATTTATGATAAATAAATCAAATCCTACCTTCACGCCTTCGTCCGGAGCCGTCAGTTTTGCTTCCTGGGAGAACAAACCTCGCAGTAAGCTGCGAAAACCCCCCCCGTCGTGACATCAACGAGCAGCTGGTCCTGTTGGTAACCTATTTTTTTTACACTACTGGATAACAGACGGGAATGTTAAAGTTTTACTTAAAATCATTGATTGATCCCCTGCTAAAAACAAGATGATTTATTTTTTATATGAATTCCTTTATAGGAAAATGGTTTTATTGTACAAAAGAATGGAAGGTTGACCTTAAAAATGTTCCTTTGTACTCCCTATAGGGACGCATGCTTAATTTTTTTATTAACCAGGACACAACTGTAGATGGTTGTTGGCAGCCAAATGTGTACTTGTCATTCACAATTTAAAGTGGATGTTTGCTCCATGGCCAACCTGAGGAACTATTCAGAGAACAAGGCAACAAGATGTTCCTTCAGGGGCATTTTTATTTGAGCCCTGGAAGTAAAACTATGCAGTCGGATCAGTGAAGGGTTGAGAATGGAGTACAAGTATGTCCGTGCATGTGTGTGTGTGAGTGTGTGTGTGTATGTGGGCACGCGTTGGGGACGGGGTTCAAGAATTTGACCCAAGAAATCAGGTTGGAATCTCAGCTGCAAAAACATACCTTCCACACGAACACAGGTCTGCTTGTGAGCCAGAGACATTTTCTGCATAGCTCTGTGGCGATTAAAATATCTCCTGTCAAGGTGTGCAGACTCTCAAAAATGCGGGCAATCACAAATAAAAGTTGGAGTGAAACGCTAATGTGCTTCTCTCAGAGGGAGGTGGGGGGGGCTGTGGTGGGGATAGAGTGGCCTCCCGGAGATGTCGGAGGGCTCAAATCACAGCTCTCGTGTAGCCTAAGAGAGATCTTGCTGTACCTGGAAGGGATTGCCGAGGGATAAAATGCACAAGGGCAAATAGTTGATCTAATCTTTGAAGCAAATATAGTGCTGCATGAATCAGAGAGCAAGTTATTTGGAATCCAAGCGCAAATAAAGTCCACATTACAACATTCTGGGGATAACTTGGATCAGCTGAGAAGCACTGTTGTTGTTTTTTGGCAACTGTATGTTATTGTTCTGTAGTAGTTGAGACGTAGCTGCGCGAGCTAACATTCGGTATAAAACTAGAAATATATCTTTTGAATATACAAACCCCGTTTCCATATGAGTTGGGAAATTGTGTTAGATGTAAATATAAACGGAATACAATGATTTGCAAATCCTTTTCAACCCATATTCAATTGAATGCACTACAAAGACAACATATTGGATGTTCAAACTCAAACTTTATTTTTTTTTGCTAATAATAATTAACTTACAATTTCATGGCTGCAACACGTGCCAAAGTAGTTGGGAAAGGTTCACCACTGTCTTACATCACCTTTTCTTTTAACAACACTCAATAAACGATTGGGAACTGAGGAAACTAATTGTTGAAGCTTTGAAAGTGGAATTCTTTCCCATTCTTGTTTTATGTAGAGCTTCAGTCGTTCAACAGTCCGGGGTCTCCGCTGTCGTATTTTACGCTTCATAGGGCGCCACCTATTTTCGATGGGAGACAGGTCTGGACTGCAGGCGGGCCAGGAAAGTACCCGCACTCTTTTTTTACGAAGCCACGCTGTTGTAACACGTGCTGAATGTGGCTTGGCATTGTCTTGCTGAAATAAGCAGGGGCGTCCATGAAAAAGACGGCGCTTAGATGGCAGCATATGTACCTGTATGTACCTTTCAGCATTAATGGTGCCTTCACAGATGTGTAAGTTACCCATGCCTTGGGCACTAATGCACCCCCATACCATCACAGATGCTGGCTTTTGAACTTTGCGTCGATAACAGTCTGGATGGTTCGCTTCCCCTTTGGTCCGGATGACACGATGTCGAATATTTCCAAAAACAATTTGAAATGTGGACTCGTCAGACCAAAGAACACCTTTCCACTTTGCATGAGTCCATCTTAGATGATCTCGGGCCCAGAGAAGCCGGCGACATTTCTGGATGTTGTTGATAAATGGCTTTCGCTTTGCAAAGTAGAGCTTTAACTTGCACTTACAGATGTAGCGACCAACTGTATTTAGTGACAGTGGTTTTCTGAAGTGTTCCTGAGCCCATGTGGTGATATCCTTTAGAGATTGATGTCGGTTTTTGATACAGTGCCGTCTGAGGGATCGAAGGTCACGGTCATTCAATGTTGGTTTCCGGCCATGCCGCTTACGTGGAGTGATTTCTCCAGATTCTCTGAACCTTTTGATGATATTATGGACCGTAGATGTTTGAAATCCCTACATTTCTTGCAATTGCACTTTGAGAAACGTCGTTCTTAAACTGTTTGACTATTTGCTCACGCAGTTGTGGACAAAGGGGTGTACCTCGCCCCATCCTTTCTTGTGAAAGACTGAGCATTTTTTGGGAAGCTGTTTTTATACCCAATCATGGCACCCACCTGTTCCCAATTAGCCTGCACACCTGTGGGATGTTCCAAATAAGTGTTTGATGAGCATTCCTCAACTTTATCAGTATTTATTGCCACCTTTCCCAACTTCTGTAAATATTTTTTTGGAACAAACACAAAATGTCAGCTTGTGACTTTGTGTTGGTTTGGTCTCGGTTATCGTGCGGCAACACATTACACGTAATGTCTGTTTGCCCGTGTATTAGGGATGAGTGATACGGCCTAAAATCTATACCGCGATACATATTGCAATAATGGTATGTATCACAATCTATTAATAAGTATGTAAATTATATCAGAACAGTTCCATACCTAGTTACAAATAAACTTGAATTTATCTACATTACATCATTTCCGCTTGTATTATTTTTGTCAAAACTATTATTAATTTATAGGGTTGCAAAGGGGTGGAAAGTTTTCGGAAATTTACCACGGGAAGTTAAGCTTGGGTAGTTTCGAAATATTGACAATTTTTTTATTATTCAAAGTTGGACACCGTCCATGGGAATATATGGGAATTACAATAATAATATATTATTGGGCACTTGTCTATATGCTGCTGCATCTTTGTGGCATTTTTGACGTAGCTCTTTGCACAGTATTTGCAAAGGTTCCCACGTCTACCGGTATCGTTTCCCAAGTATTGGGAATTGGCACCGTATCGGTTCAAATGTGAACCGTACCCATCCCTATTTGTTTCCTGGCGGACCTGGCCCCGCCTCCACCTACATAAACATTCAATGGGAGTGGATGACTGACAAGAGGGTTCATTCCGCTTATTTAATTTGGCTTAAAGGGGAACATTATCACAATTTCAAGAGGGTTAAAACCATTAAAAATCAGTTCCCAGTAGCTTATTTTATTTTTCGAAGTTTTTTTCAAAATTTTACCCATCACGCAATATCCCTAAAAAAAAGCTTCAAAGTGCCTGATTTTAACCATCGTTATATCAAATCAAATCAACTTTATTATACACCCGTCCATTTTCCTGTGACGTCACATAGTGATGCCAATACAAACAAACATGGCGGATAGAACAGCAAGTTATAGCGACATTAGCTCGGATTCAGACTCGGATTTCAGCGGCTTAAGCGATTCAACAGATTACGCATGTATTGAAACGGATGGTTGTAGTGTGGAGGCAGGTAGCGAAAACGAAATTGAAGAAGAAACTGAAGCTATTGAGCCATATCGGTTTAAACCGTATGCAAGCAAAACCGACGAAAACGACACGACAGCCAGCGACACGGGAGAAAGCGAGGACGAATTCGGCGATCGCCTTCTAACCAACGATTGGTATGTGTTTGTTTGGCATTAAAGGAAACTAACAACTATGAACTAGGTTTACAGCATATGAAATACATTTGGCAACAACATGCACTTTGAGAGTGCAGACAGCCCAGTTTTCATCAATTAATATATTCTGTAGACATACCCTCATCCGCTCTCTTTTCCTGAAAGCTGACCTGTCCAGTCCAGTTGGAAATGCATCTGCTTTGAATGTCGCAGGATATCCACACATTCTTGCCATCTCTGTCGTAGCATAGCTTTCGTCGGTAAAGTGTGCGGAACAAACGTCCAATTTCTTTCCACTTTCGCATCTTTGGGCCACCGGTGCAACTTGAATCCGTCCCTGTTCGTGTTGTTACACCCTCCGACAACACACCGACGAGGCACATACCTGCCAACTACTCCGGTTTTCCCGTAATTAGTACGGTTTTCATCAACCTATTCCGGGTTACGGTTGCAGTGATAAAAAATACGGTTTTTCATTAATTAAAAACAAATTATTTTTTTTAAGTTTTATTCACGAAATCGCGTAACAACAATGACAATCGACACTGCTTCCCGTAACTTCTTATCGAGCCATTCCGAATGCCATGTGCGAGGCTATTTATAGCACCGCTGCCAAGCACGAGGCACCAGTTGCCATTGTTTCCAAACGAGCGAACGATCATGGAATCAGCCGGAGAAAAATTGCAAACGAGTCTTAAACCGAAAAGAAAACTGCAGTCATTCCGTGAAGAATATTCAAAAGCCTATCCGGGAATAATTATCCGTTCCAAAAAGGGTGAAAACTACGCGAATTGCACCTTGTGCAGACAAGATTTTTCGATCGGACACGGAGGAATTAGCGAGGGAATGCAATACGGCTTCCACAGGCGAAAACATTTACAAAATACTCGCGGAAGAAATAGACTCAAACGAAATTCCTTGGCAGAATTTGGTTTGCTTTGCTGCCGATAATGCTGCAGTGATGATGGGATCTAAAAAGGGTGTTGCAGCTTTCATTACGGAAATGTCTCCTTCGGTTTACATCGCCGGTAAGTACAGTTCGTAGCATAAAAAAACTCACAAAACATAACATTTTAAGTAAATCTTTTATTACATAAACAATAAATCAAATCAAAAATAATTTCTGTGTACAGTATATCTTTTTATTTGTGATAACGATAACATGTTCAAAACAAGTAACATATAACTATCATACTATTCTATTACTCTTTATTAATTTGAAAAATGTCGTCATGAAGTTTTATATTTATATTTATTTATATTTCTTTCATAAACCAAAATTTCGACCTGAAGTTTCTTGTTACTATAATGTCTGCAATATCAATAATGACATGTCTTATTTATATTGTGTAATTTGAACCAAATACTCTCAAAAATCTTATTCTTTTAAGTTGTTGAAAGTTTCAACATATATGATAGACTGATAGAAAAGTGATGGTTTTAGCAACATTTTAACCTGTCTGAATGCTAATAATCATTGTCCTGGACCTACCGGGGCCTGCGGCCCCTGGACCCTGGCTACTAGGTTTTTCTGATTTCAAAAGATGGCAGGTATGGAGGCATGATGTCTCCAAGGTACGGAAAACAGTCGAAAAAACGGAAAATAACAGAGCTGATTTGACTCGGTGTTTGAGAAAATGGCAGATTGCTTCCCGATGTGACGTCACGTTGTGACGTCATCGGTCCGATAGCGAATAATAGAAAGGCGTTTAATTCGCCAAAATTCACCCATTTAGAGTTCGGAAATCGGTTAAAAAAATATATGGTCTTTTTTCTGCAACATCAAGGTATATATTGACGCTTACATAGGTCTGGTGATAATGTTCCCCTTTAAAAACAAAAGCGTCCAAGAGCTGACGCCAATGCAAAGAGTGAACTCTCTCGCAGGCTGTTTGGAAGCGACAAGGGAACAAAACAAACAGACATGCCAATTCAATTGATCCTTTGATTCACTGGGGTTTGTTTGACTCTCGGTTTGTTGGCGACATAGCTCAAAATGTTATGGGAAGTTCTAACAGGAATTGTTCGTCATGGTTCAAGGAGCAAGTGACTAGATTCTGGGGGCGGTCTGTTTTCAAGAGTTTTAAAAATGATTCTTTACTATTGGGAGATAGGATATGACAGAGGTCTGTGCTTTCTCACTTAGTATTAGTTATATGGTGATCAATCATAAAAAAGCCCGTAAAGCAAAACACTGTAAAGTTAAAACAAGATACTAACTTAAAAACTGTGTTTTTCCCCAAATATTTTGGTTGAATTCCAAAAAAATATTAAATACGGTAAGGTTTCACAGTGTTTCCCACAGGACAGGCATCTATTTGTGGTGGTGTGGGCGGGGGGTGGCGGCGGCAGCGGCGATGACCAAGAAGAATGCGGAGTTGGAATATAATTACAACATTTTATGTACATATTTATATACAGATTTGAACAATTAGTGATTCACTGAAATATATTTATTAATTGTGGTTCTTACAAAAAATATATCTTATAAAATATAAAAGCTAAAATGTCTCTTAAAGCTCTGCCCCTTTAATTAGTGAATACTAAATAATTTAACTTTAGCCTACTACTACAACCATATTATTTACCAGCAACATGAAGTGAAACAGAGGCAGAGGTGTCCTGCCAGTGTCAGTCAACCTCCTCCTCCTCCTGCTGCTGCTGAACAGGTCGCACCTGTGGTCCGGACTGTAGGCCTACCTTCTCTCCAAGTCGAACCCTTTTCGGCCGTTGAAAATATTTTTCTATACTCATCTGTGTGAAGGAGTGAACATCCAACATTAGAATTTATTACTAACGAGCAGAAGCGCTCTATGTACAGTGCCGTCTAACCTTAAGCGGCAGCAGCTCAACACATGCAGGGTTCAACATTAAGGTTTTTTTCTACTTGCCCGACTTCTCAAATCTACTTGCCCCAATATTTTTACTTGTCCTGCCTAGGTTTTTTTCTGTCTGTGTAGTGCTCATGGCTTATATCTTACTAAAATTCTTCCCGTTGACTATTTACAACACTACACAGTATTTATTATTATTATTATTATCTATAATTACATTTAAATGGCATTGCATACATGTAAAATTAAATGCTATTTCACATTATTTGACCAGTAGCAGTTACACTCATCTGAACAGGTCAGCCACCTGTTTAAAGCCCGATCACAGTTGAAATCTTGAAATGAAGGGCCTTTAATGGCCAAAACATTAACCTGGACAACATTTTAACAGCTGGTTGGCTCAGATTTTATTCTTTTCATTGCATTCACATGCTGCAGTGGACAGTGGACATTTTAGCTTGAGTATTAATGTAGTATCTGAAGCACCGTCTCCATGTGTGTTTATTGACAACAGGGTTATAACCTGGACACGTTAGCTCGTCGGTATGAAAACAGATGATTGTTATTACGTGCGTCTGCCCCGGATCCGAGTCAAACAGCGGCGGTGTTAATGAAGCAGCGTCAGGCTGCTCACCGTCAGTGAAACGCTCAGTGAAATCGCGGATTAATGTTAAATATATGACGAGCCGCGAGCGATGCAGCTATAACCTATCTACCTATAACTTATATTACCCTCGTATTTTGATCCCGTCCGTCCGTCCGTCCCTCTTCTTCTTCTTCTTCTTCTGGCCCACCAGGTGAATTAAGTGCTATTGGCGGAGTTACAATGCATAGTAGGCTACCGCCACCTACTGCACCGGAGTTGTAACTACAAGCAACATTCACAGACAGTCCCATTGCTTTTATGAGCGGTCGAGCGAGTCAAAAGCCGAAAAATCCATTTGTGGCGGACGTAATTCTTTCGTGGCGGGCCGCCACAAATAAATAAATGTGTGGGAAACACTGGGTTTCAGGTTTGTTTGTTTTTCAACAAACAGTCAACACCAGTCTATTGTTGTCACGAGGATTAATCACATTACTGCTTTTAAACTTGTATTGTCCAACACAAGGATGTTGAACAATGTCACTGTAAAACTTTGATTTCTGTAGCCTGAAGCACAGAGAGTGGTTTTACTTGTCCTGGATAGTGTCTAACTCTATCTGCTCCCTTTGGGAGCGGCACACCACAAGGTTCAATTCCGGGTTTATAGACGTTCTACATTTAGTGCAGCTTATCATAAAAGAATACTGTTTACTTAGCACACAAAAGAAACTTTTTATATTCAAGTTAACGTCACGATGAACGTTATCTTATGCCGTCCAACCCTCCAGTAATGCTATTAGTTTTTATATGCCAGCTTGCAAGCACAGTTCCTTTTAGGGGGGAAAATATTTCAGTGTGTGTAAACTTGGTTTTAATGTGCCAAAACATTTCATTGTTAAACTTAAACAATACTTAAATCAAACTTGACCTGTTGTATAATATTATACAGCATAGGATATCAAAAGGCAGCTAACAACACCTAAAACACGCTCTAAAAAAACCTCCAACTTTTTAAAAACAAATTCTTTAAGTATATACAGTCGCGATCAAAAGTTTACATACACTTGTAAAGAACATAATATCATGGCTGTCTTGAGTTTCCAATACTTTCCACAACTCTTATTTTTTTGTGTGATAGAGTGATTGGAGCACATACTTGTTGGTCACAAAAAAAAAATTCATGAAGTTTGGTTCTTTTATGAATTTATTATGGGTCTACTGAAAATGTGAGCAAATCTGCCGGGTCAAAAGTATACATACAGCAATGTTAATATTTGCTTACATGTCCCTTGGCAAGTTTCACTGCAATAAGGCGCTTTTGGCAGCCATCCATAAGCTTCTGGTTGAATATTTGACCACTCCACTTGACAAAATCGCTGCAGTTCAGCTAAATTTGTTGGTTTTCTGACATGGACTTGTTTCTTCAGCATTGTCCACACGTTTAAGTCAGGACGTTGGGAAGGCCATTCTAAAACCTTAATTCTAGCCTGATTTAGCCATACCTTTACCACTTTTGACATGTGTTTGGGGTCATTGTCCTGTTGGAACACCCAACTGCGCCCAAGATCCAATGTCTGGGCTGATGATTTTAGGTTGTCCTGAAGAATTTGGAGGATAATCCTCCTTTTTCATTGTCCCATTTAAAGCACCAGTTACATTGGCAGCAAAACAGGCCCAGAGCATAATACTACCACCACCATGCTTGATGGTAGGAATGCTGTTCCTGGTATTAAAGGCCTCACCTTTTCTCCTCCAAACATATTGCTGGGTATTGTGGCCAAACAGCTCCATTTTTGTTTCATCTGACGACAAAACTTTCCTCCAGAAGGTCTTATCTTTGTCCATGTGATGTCAGATAAAACAAAAATGTAGCTGTTTGACCAAAATACCCAGCAATATGTTTGGGGGAGAAAAGGCGAGGCCTTTAATCCCAGGAACACCATGCCCACCGTCAATCATAGTGGTGGTAGTATTATGCTCTGGGCCTGTTTTGCTGCCAATGGAACTGGTGCTTTAAATGGGACAATGAAAAAGGATGATTACCTCCAAATTCTTCAGGACAACCTAAAATCATCAGCCCGGAGGTTGGGTCTTGGGCGCAGTTGGGTGTTCCAACAGGACAATGACCCCAAACACACGTCAAAAGTGGTAAAGGAATGGCTAAATCACGCTAGAATTAAGGTTTTAGAATAGCCTTTTCAAAGTCAACAAGGTAACTACAGTTGGTCGCTACATCTGTAAGTGCAAGATAAAGTTACAATAATAATGTGTTGATGTCTTTTAATACTCATTTGCATAGAAAGGTTGCAAGATTATGAGATTTAAAAGTGACCAATAGGCCAACCGGTCGTAAATTCTTCATTCAAGCAGAGGTGGGTAGAGTAGCCAGAATTTGTACTCAAGTAAGAGTACTGTTACTTTAGAGATTTAATACTCAAGTAAAAGTAAGGAGTAGTCACCCAAATATTTACTTGAGTAAAAGTAAAAAGTATGTTGTGAAAAAACTACTCAAGTACTGAGTAACTAATGAGTAACATACACACACATATCATATATATATATATACATATATATATATATATACATACATTGATATATACAGTATATCATTTATATTTATTTATTTTGCCGTTTTTGTTTACATGTTAAAGGTGTTTTAATGAATATACATGCATGTTTAACACATATAGATTCCTTTCTTTCATGAAGACAAGAATATAAGTTGGTGTATTACCTGATTCTGATGACTTGCATTGATTGGAATCAGACAGTAGTGATGATAACGTCCACATTTTCGAATGGAAGAGAAAAAAAAGTATTCCTTTCTGTCCAATACCCCATGAAAGTGGTTGGTTTTTGGCATCTTATTTGTCCAGCTTCCATATTCGTTTTTATACACTTTACAAGAAATACATTGGCGGCAAACTCCGTAGCTTGCTAGCTTGTTTGCGCTGGCTTTCGGAGACTCTTATTTTGAAAGCGCAGGCGCGATGGAGCGGCACTTTTATTGTGAAGACAGGAACTGTGCAGTCAGTCTTTAGGCTTTTGACGGGAAGTACGGTTGAAATAAAAAAAGGGTCTTTTTTCCTTCACATTTGTGATTGATTGATTGGAACTTTTATTAGTAGATTGCACAGTACAGTACATATTCCGTACAATTGACCACTAAATGGTAACACCCCAATAAGTTTTTCAACTTGTTTAAGTCAGGTCATGTGACCGCCTGGCTCTGTTTGATTGGTCCAACGTCACCAGTGACTGCATCTGATTGGTGGAACGGAGTGAACGTCACCAGTGACTGTATTTGTTGAAACGCAGGCACTATGAAGGTCTGTCTGACAAACCAAAACAAACAAAGCGTGCATTAATAGATCGATAAAAATTAGTAGCGAGTAGCGAGCTGAATGTAAATAAAAGTAGCGGAGTAAAAGTAGCGTTTCTTCTCTATAAATATACTCAAGTAAAAGTAAAAGTATGTTGCATTAAAACTACTCTTAGAAGTACAATTTATCCCAAAAGTTACTCAAGTAGATGTAACGGAGTAAATGTAGCGCGTTACTACCCACCTCTGCATTCAAGGAGAACATTTGGTTTTCTTTTTACCTTACACTGCCTTAATAGAATGTCTTTATTGACTGTGGAAATAAAACAATGTCCAATCCTTCAACACGGGATTATGTGATCTCTTTGTGTGCGTGTAAGACATTCCTCTTCAGGGAGTTGACTGGTGCGCTCCTGGAAGCAAACGTGCGATTCTCACCGCCGCGTTTCATCCCCGCCTGAAACTCTAAACCCCGAAAAACCATCTTGAATACACTCAGGCATTTATTTGGAAAATTTGTAGTCCCAACAACTCACACGGGGGGGGTGGTGGGTTTGGCCGTGTCTCGAATGCGAGCGAAAGCACTGTTTAACGAATGCGGTCAGCAAGAACAACACACACAGCGGCTCTACGGAGATTGTATAACATTCCAAACGCAAACTCGAAACTTGGGAAGGTTTTTCTCCAGTGACACACAAAATACGCTATGTGGTGCAAAAATATTCAAGATTTCAACAAAGGCTTGTATTGCTGTGTGTAAGAAAATTGCAGTATGTGTCCTATTATACAAGCATTCCTCCCGCCAGTTGTTAATAACTGCCACTTTGCACAATTTAACCGAACCGATCGACTTGAGATAAGCATACCTGCCAACTACTCAGATTTTCCCGTAATTAGTACGGTTTTCATCAACCTATTCCGGGTTACGGTTGCAGTGATAAAAAATATGTTTTTTCATTAATTACATTTTTTTTAAGTTTTATTCACGAAATCGCGTAACAACAATCACAATCGACACTACTTCCCGTAACTTCCTATCGAGCCATTCCGAATATTTATAGCACCGCTGCCAAGCACGAGGCACCAGTTGCCCATTGTTTCCAAACGAGCGAACGATCATGGAATCAGCCGGAGAAAAATCGCAAACGAGTCTTAAACCGAAAAGAAAACTGGAGTCATTCCGTGAAGAATATTCAAAAGCCTATCCGGGAATAATTATCCGTTCCAAAAAGGGTGAAAACTACGCGAATTGCACCTTGTGCAGACAAGATTTTTCGATCGGACACGGAGGAATTAGCGATGTAAAAGACCACGTTGGGACAAAAAAACACAAGTCTAATGCCGTTGCTAAATTTGGATTTTAGCCACAAAAAGGTAATGACACCAATGTTATCTATTGGAATTGTTTAGTACTGTTATACTGTTAAAAGTGTTTATACTATTTATGCTTTCAAGTCCAAGTTGAAGAAATCTTGTTAAATGTTGACAGCATAACTACCAAAATACAGAAGTATGTCCTTAATATTTTTGCAGTGCTATTTCTGTTGAAAAGTTAAAATGATTACATTAGAGATGTGATGTGCCACTTTTCAAGTGTCTGATGGCTTAAATTAATTTTCATTAATTTTTCATATTTTGAATTCTTTTGAAAGGCTTACAAAAAAACTACATTTGGATTGTAATTCCATGCTATTGACAGGACTATTAATTTTAATGAAGTTAGCTTACCATGTTTACAGTATGATAATTGTGATAGAAATGTGAATTGTAGGCACAGAATATTTTTTACAATTGAACAAGGCAGTAGATTATACAAGCTTGGACAGAAAGTTAATAATGACACCAATTCTTTTTTTTATGGAATTGTTTAGTACTGTTTTACCATTTGTTTACTGTAAAAAGTGTTTATACTGTTTATACTTTCAATTAACAAATTGAAGTCTTGTGAAAGGTTGACAGGATAACTGGCATTAACTGTCAAAATAATTTCAAACTATTGAAGTTAGCTTACAGAATAAACATGTCAATCAACCCATATGATTTTTGCTGTAATATTTTTGTTTTGAAAAGTCACTGTGACTGATAGAAAAGTGATGGTTTTAGCAACATTTTAACCTGTCTGAATGCAATCAATCATTTTTTGTCGGGGGGCGAACCTGAACCCCCCACCAGGACCCTGGCTACTAGGTTTTTCTGATTTCAAAAGTTGGCAGGTATGGATAAGTATGTAAAGTTACAGTAGTACAGTGTTTTATAATGGAAGTCATTGCACTGCTTTAAAAGAGGGAGTGCATTGGAAATTTGCTTACAGTATTTGGGGTTGTAAAAATAACCTAAAAATATAATTGTGTATCACATGTCCCGTCATGTGATACACTGACATGGTAGTGATCTTATGCACTGCCGTCGGTCCCACAATCAGCACCTTGGACAGCGAGCACTTTGGCACAAACATGATCACCTGCCTTGATTAACAACACACGTAGTTCAAGATAGCCTTCTCAACCTCTTGTTTGAGTCTAAATGGAACACTGATGGTGTGTATGTGTACGTTAACACGAATGCTATTCAAAATTCATAAAAAACAAAAAACAAAACAAGTGGTCTGAAATGTACATTTATTTCACGAATAGCAAGATTTCACAAATACTGTATTTACATTCAATGTACACAGCTTTTAGGCACCAAATGAAACTATCCAAACTGATGGTGACTTTTAAAAAAAGTTGTAGAGATGTTTTCACTTTATAGTCCATGAAATGAAATAAAAAGATGTGGTGTTTTCATGTCTTGATGCTCGGTTCAATCTAACGTACCTAAGGACAATACAATGGAAAATAATCAGAGATCAGATACTTACAATTTAAAAAAACATAATGTTATTTGAAGCAAATTTGACTGAATGACTCAAAGAACATTTCTCTGAATGTTCTGAGATACTGTTTCTATCATTTCCAGATAACAACTGGTTGAGAGCGAATTAACAGTGAATTAACAGTGCCTCTGCTGGTTGCAGATCAGTAATGCGCTCCATTTTGATTCAAGACTAATTAAGTTAAGTTAAAGTACCAATGATTGTCACACACACACGAGGTGAGGCGAAATTATTCTCTGCATTTGACCCATCACCCTTGATCACCCCCTGGGAGGTGAGGGGAGCAGTGAGCAGCATCGGTGGCCGCGCCCGGGAATCATTTTTGGTAATATAACCCCCAATTCCAACCCTTGATGCTGAGTGCCAAGCAGGGAGGTAATGGGTCCCATTTTTATAGTCTTTGGTATGACTCGGCCGGGGTTTGAACTCACAACCTACCGATCTCAGGGCGGACACTCTGATGAATTAACATTTAATCCCACACAATCTACAGAACTCTTATCATTCCAATATTAATTGTAAAAACAACATTTCAAATGCTTTAAAGTGCACCTCATAAAATAAATGTATTATGGAACCTTGATTTCCGAACCCCCTTTTTGTGAACTTTTCGATTTCCGAACTATATATCAGTCAAATAAGTCCAGGCAAATATTGATATAAAGCCACAGATAACTCCACTTCCGAATGGCCCCAACGTGGTGCGGCAAACAAAAGGCTCATCAATCCACGTCTCAATCGGGGCCAAACTGGAGATCAGCCTCCTTTACTTTTAAGAAAGCATCACATACTTCTTGAAATTTTACAGAACAACCATTGAATGTGTTAGAATAATTGTTTTTAAGTTGTCACAAAAACTTTGTGTTACATTGAGTGACTGGTGAGAAGCAAAAGCTGTCTTTGGAACCTACCAGGAGTATGGCTCGTAAAACTCCCCAGTGTATGTGGGGGGCAAAATGAAGGTGTTCTGTTTCTTTCATGTATTGTAATCAAACAGAAAGATATTGTCTGACCCAAGAACTACAAAAGCGAAGAGGAAGCAGGACCAGACTCCCCTCCAGGCGACTTCTTTTTCAACTGTTTTCCGAACCTCTTTTTGAACTGTTTTACGAACCTCTTTTTGAACTCTTTTACGACCTTTTCTGTGAACTGTTTACGACCTTTTCTTTTGAACTGTTGTAATCAAAGGCGATGGCTGTTTACGACCTTGTCCCTTAGAAGCAGCTGTAGTCATGTGGTCAGAGAAAGTCCAAATAAAGGCGGAGGCGTACAATCTTTTGGCAGAGCGTAATGACACTGTACAAGCGTCTCTTCTCAAATTGAGCCAAATTGAATTCTGTCTCTGTTTAATTCTTTGCTTCTTGTCTTGTCTAATAGATGTCATCAGTGTTTGAACCTGACAGAATGTCAACCTAATTTTCTCCAATTTAAAGAAAGAGTATCTCTGATCCAGCAGGTGGGGTATGGAGGCGCTGCAGCCTCCCATTTAAGCACAATAAGTCTTCAAGCTGACAAAGTAGTGAATGCCACCAGATTATTTTTGGATTTGCTAAGAGAAGATGACACAGGGGTTACCCCGAATAGTCCACTTAGAGGATTCGGTTTAACCCTTTTACCAATTACCAAAGAAAGTATTAAAAATGTGTCCAGTAACTGCACAGGAATGGGCAGAGCCAAAACATATGTATAAAGTTAGATGAAGACTGTTGGGACCGATCACACGATTCAGATATTCTGTCATACATCTTAGCGAGTAGAACCTTTTGTATAGTAAGTACGATGTCTTCGCGTGCATACTTAAAATCTCTGACCAGATAGGATAACTCCCAAATAAGATAGAGCCAAGTGTGCCTCTGTGTGTGAACCATGTCTCAGTAGGAACTAGAGATGCGCGGTTTGCGGACACAACCGCGGATTCCGCGGATTATCCGCGGATCGGGCGGTTGAAATAAAAAAAAATTAGATTTTATCCGCGGGTCGGGTCGGGCGGTTGAAATTAAAAAAAATTAGATTTTAAATAGATTCAGGCGGGTGGCAGTTAAACCAATTCGGAAATATATATACATAGTTAAATGTTGTCACCCACATACGAAAAACGAGCAGGCACCTGCAGCATATGCCACAACAGAAGAAGAAAAAAAAAAGAGATGGACACTTTTACGGAGCGGAGAAGGGACGCCTCGCCGGGGTCCGG
Organism: Nerophis lumbriciformis; assembly: GCF_033978685.3. NCBI lineage: Eukaryota > Metazoa > Chordata > Actinopteri > Syngnathiformes > Syngnathidae > Nerophis > Nerophis lumbriciformis. Next base: position 7,936,157 of record NC_084561.2, read on the forward strand.
GACCGAGGCCCCTTCCCCCGAGAGGGCCCCACCGGGAGCCGTAGCTGAGGTGATCCGCGAGAAGGGCCCGACGCACGTCCAGGGTCACCACCGCGCCCACCGCACCGACACCCCGCCTCGTCCGCCTTCGCCGCGGCCGGCGTCACGCGCAGCAGGTAAGCAGCTTACCTGCCCGCCACCCCCGTGGCCGGGGGCTCGTAACAGGGGTCACTCCGCGCGCTCCGCCCGCACAGCTTACCTGCCCGCCACCCCTGTTGCCGGGGGCGCGTAACAGGGGTCACTCCGCACGCAGTGCGCTCACAAAAGGGGTGGGGCTCACCCTGGTTGATATAGACAGCAGGACGGTGGCCATGGAAGTCAGAACCCGCTAAGGAGTGTGTAACAACCCACCTGCCGAATCAACTAGCCCTGAAAATGGATGGCGCTGGAGCGTCGGGCCCATACCCGGCCGTCGCCGGCAGCGAGAGCCGCGAGGGCTAGGCTGCGACGAGTAGGATGGCCGCCGCGGTGCGCGCTGAAGCCTCGGGCGCGAGCCTGGGTGGAGCCGCCGCGGGTGCGAGGGACATCGCACCTCCACGCGCTTGGAGGTGCGCTCAGCGCGGCTCCCATATGATTGCGCACTGGTGTGCGTCTGGGCCGTGACAGCGTGGCAAGCATTGAATGTCTCTGCTACATTGGATCAGTCTCCTTTCTTTAACAGGCAAAAGCTTTATAACCTCACTAATGCCTTGCATCGTCTATATTAGATATATAACAACGGGCGGGTGGCGGATGGCGGATGCGGTTTTGATTAAATGTTAGATCGGGTGGATGGCGGATGGTTGACGACTTTCTGATGCGGTTGCGGATGAAATAATTGCCTATCCGCGCATCTCTAGTAGGAACACTTCATTTATTCATTTTGTATCTCGCTGGCAGCGATTTTGTGCTTGCTTGTATTAAAGAGATTGATCAAGCAAGTTTTAAATTGTGATGAGAACGGAATTTTCTGTTAAAAAAATGCCAAAGCAAACTTATATTGCAGAGGAGAAACACATCTCTTTCGTTCAGTGGCACACACAGACCCTTTTCCTCCTGTCTGCTTTATTCTCTCCTCTCATCAGCTGCTCATTAGCCAATGACAATGTAAAGTGGATTTTACTTTTCTTAAATGTTTATTATTGTAGCAATATAGTTGATAAAGTTAAGGATTTTTGGGATTTCTGATTGTTTTTGAGGGCACCAAAGGGACTTCTGTGTGTTTGCACGTGTTGGCAGAGCATCGCAAACAGGACAGTTTAGCTTGACATTGTTGTTTTGGCTTGTTAAGATATACTTAGTTCATCACCTTGTTATGTTTGATATACAATACTTTATATTGTGTTAAAAGTGTAAACAAATATGGATATTTGTCAAGGATGGAACCCATTATTCATATTTACAATGTTTCTTTTGGAGAAATTTGCTTCACTGTGCGCACATTTATATGTACAAACCCTGTTCAAGAAATAATTAAGTCCATAAATCAAGGTTCCACTGTACTATTATTATACCTAGTGACCTGTATAAATAAAGAACAAAGAAGGTAAATACTGTATACGCTTCACTGCAAATGTATTATCTGAAACAATTCAACCAGTCAATAGCGAAATGTTTAAAAAAACAAAAACGCTCACCTTCCAGAAATGCAAATTCATCCACAGCCTCTATTGCGTTGTCTACAGAGACACAAGAAAAAAAATGATTTTTAAATATAATTTGCAATACTTATAATGCACACTCATTGAATACTTTACTAGGCAATCATTCTGCCTTTAGAAAGACTATAATGAAATGTTTTGGTTGGTTTACTTTACCAGAGGAAGAATTATTGTATGTTAAGTGTCATGTACAATACTGATCCTGAACTTATTGACTGAATAGATGATTATTACAACTTTCACATGCTGTGTTGCTTTGAATTTACCCAAGTCTTTTCTTTGCAGCGTTTTCCTCTTCCCTTGCTGTGCATACACCATAGCATCTTTGGCGATCATCTCCACAAACAACTCCTGCAGGACAAACAGGATTGTTAAGACCACTATTGAATATGTGGTGAGTTAATTTTACACAAATATACACTTGCTCAAAACGGTATACAAAAAAGTCATGCAGAAAACATTGGTTTTAAGTATCAGTCTATACTGAATTTAACAGTGGTGTGCCGTCAGGGCCAGCAAGGCCTTCTCTGCTGGCCTAACTTAACCAGAAATCATGATCATAATTTAAGATAAAAGTAATTTTTGATTTACGTTCCCTAAATATCAAAACATATTCATATTCTCTTCATGTCATATTATGCTATTTCCAGTGCTGTTGTTTTAAGGGTTAAAGTTTGTATCCAATCAGAATTCAGCTAGCTTATGTTGCCATGCCGTACCAAATCTGCCCGGGGCCTTCAGAATCAACAATGCAAGGGTCTGTTTGTATCGGGGATACAAGTGAACGGACACATACGGTTGATAGACAATTGCCATAGCCAATCAGATCACGGGTTGTTGTCAGTAAGGCCTTCTAGCTGGCCTTACGCTGTGATTGGATACTCACTTATCCAATCACAAGTTGCGAAAAAACAGGAAGTGGCCGGAGCCATACTCGCCATAAAAAGTAGAGATGTCCGATAATGGCTTTTTTGCCGATATCCGATATTGTCCAACTCTTAATTACCGATTCCGATATCAACCGATACCGATATATACAGTCGTGGAATTAACACATTATTATGCCTAATTTTGTTGTGATGCCCCGCTGGATGCATTAAACAATGTAACAAGGTTTTCCAAAATAAATCAACTCAAGTTATGGAAAAACATGCCAACAAGGCACTGCCATATTTATTATTGAAGTCACAAAGTGCATTATTTTTTTTAACATGCCTCAAAACAGCAGCTTGGAATTTGGGACATGCTCTCCCTGAGAAAGCATGAGGAGGTTGAGGTGGGCGGGGTTGAGGTGGGGGACGTAGGGGGTAGCGGGGGGTGTATATTGTAGCGTCCCGGAAGAGTAAGTGCTGCAAGGGGTTCTGGGTATTTGTTCTGTTGTGTTTATGTTGTGTTACGGTGCGGATCCATCCATCCATCCATTTTCTACCGCTTAGTCCCTTCGGGGTCGCGGGGGGTGCTGGAGCCTATCTCAGCTACAATCGGGCGGAAGGCGGCGTACACCCTGGACAAGTCGCCACCTCATCACAGGGCCAACACTGATAGACAGACAACATTCACACTCACATTCACACACTAGGGCCAATTTAGTGTTGCCAATCAACCTATCCCCAGGTGCATGTCTTTGGAGGTGGGAGGAAGCCGGAGTACCCGGAGGGAACCCACGCAGTCACGGGGAGGACATGCAAACTCCACACAGAAAGATCCCGAGGCCGGGATTGAACTCACGACTACTCAGGACCTTCGTATTGTGAGGCAGACGCACTAACCCCTCTCCCACCGTGCTGCCCTACGGTGCGGATGTTCTCCCAAAATGTGTTTGTCATTCTTGTTTGGTGTGGGTTCACAGTGTGGCGCATATTTGTAACAGTGTTAAAGTTGCTTATACGGCCACCCTCAGTGTGACCTGAATGGCTGTTGACCAAGTATGCCTTGCATTCACTTGTGTGTGTGAAAAGCCGTAGATATTATGTGACTGGGCCGGCACGCAAAGGCAGTGCCTTTAAGGTTTATTGGCGCTCTGTACTTCTCCCTACGTCCGTGTACCACTCCGTACAGCGGCGTTTTAAAAAGTCATACATTTTACTTTTTGAAACCGATACCGATAATTTCCGATATTACATTTTAAAGCATTTATCGACCGATAATATCGGCAGTCCGATATTATCGGACATCTGTAATAAAAAGCCACAAAAAACTCACCTGTACTCGCAAAGAAGGAGAGCAAAATGTTGATTAGGTGGCAGATATATATTTGCAAGGCCATTTTCAAGAAGGACACTTAAGACAAACTACATCTTGTGAGACGAGGTCGGCCGACACCGGAAGCCATCTCGGCGGTGAAATGGTTTGCCTGCGACATTCACACGAATCAACTGACTACGAGCGGTACCACTGGCTTATAAGGCGTCGAATGGGTGCTACAAATTGTGAGTTCCAATGTTTGATTTCTGAATTTTTTCATGTTTCATTCGTTTTATACAATTCTTTTAATTTTGACAGTATCACATAAGATATGTTTTAATTGCCCAAGCGGGTTTATTGATCGTTAAATGCGCCGAAAAATAGACCGTTTTGTACACTGCTAAAGGGACTTCAATGCCCAGTAGTGTGCAAGTGGGTTTCTGTATAGTATCTCCAGCCGTGTCCATGTGGTGACATAAATTACGGTATTTTGAGGAGGTGAAGTCGGACTAAGTAGGACATCACTGAAGGCCTGGGTAAGAAACGCACGGCCCGCCACTGGAATTTAATATATGTGTTGTATGTTCTTGTATTACGCACTTGATAGACCTGCAAATTTGTTTTTTGTTTTTTTACACTGTATATACCTGTGGATAAGTCCATGTGCACTGAAAGCTTAATTATTTTTAAAACAGTGATTGAACATCACATGTCCATTTTAGTTGTTACAAACTATGTTTACCTCCAAGAAACAATGAAAGTGTACTTAAAGTTAATTTTTTTAGTGTTGAGCCCTTTCCTGTACACACTCTACACCAATGACTGCCGTAGCATCTCACCCACCACAACATACTCAGATGACACAGCCATTCTCGCACTCCTCTCCAACAGTCAATCCATCCTGGACTATCATAACGCAGTCAAACATTTCACAGAGTCGTGCACAGCCAGTTATCTGGAAATCAATGTCACTAAAACAAAAGAAATATGGTTCAACCCCCCCTCACCTCAGAACCCCATCATCATAAACACACAAACAGTTAAAACAGTTGACACTTTTAAATACCTGGGCGTAACCTTGGACAATAAACTCACCTTTGATCAGCACACCACGGACATTCAAAAAAGAAGTCAACAAAGACTGTCAGCCATCCGAAAACTTAAAGGACTATACGTTGCACCTCATCTCCTGTTATTACTTTACCAAAGCATTGTTCAACCCATCCTTCTGTACTGTTCCACATGTTTTTTCACCATGCTTTCTGTAACCAACCGGACCAAACTCACACGCATTACAAACATAGCAGCTAAAATCATCCGCCTACCCACACCCAACATTTCAGACTTAAACCACAGGTCCATCACCCGACTGGCAAAAACAATAGTCCAGGATATCACTCACCCACTACACCAATACATCATCCCACTACCATCAGGGCGCAGGTACAGAACTATCAAATTCCGGAGGGCCCGCCTCAGGAAAAGCCTTATCCCTGCAGCTATAGCCGCCCTTAACAGCAGGCCCGGCCGACCTGTCTGACAAGCCTGTAAATGTGTGTTGGTCATGTATGATGTCTTTTTGTTATTTTTTTTGTGATGTGTAATGTCTATTGTTTAAATGTACGGCAGTGACAATGAATTTCCCCAAGGGGACCAATAAATCTAAATCTAGTGTAAACTGGGAGATAAACTGAATGTGTTAGCATATTATGATAATACAAGAAGCAGTGTTGCCAAAAAAAATAAAATCACACCAGAAGCTTAGAGCAGTGTTTTTCAACCACTGTGCCGCAGCACACTAGTGTGCCGTGAGATACAGTCTGGTGTGTCGTGGGAGATTATCTAAATTCACCTATTTGGGTTAAAAATATTTTTTGCAAACCAGTAATTATAGTCTGCAAATTATGTGTTGTTGTTGAGTGTCGGAGCTTGGCAGAGTAACCTTGTAATACTCTTCCATATCAGTAGGTGGCAGCCGGTAGCTAATTGCTTTGTAGATGTCGGAAACAGCGGGAGGCAGTGTGAAGGTAAAAAGGTATCTAATGCCTGAACCAAAAATAAACAAAAGGTGAGTGCCCCTAAGAAAAGGCATTGAAGCTTAGAGAAAGCTATGCAGAAGAAACTAAAACTGAACTGGCTACAAAGTAAACAAAAACAGAATGCTGGACGACAGCAAAGACTTACTGTGGAGCAAATACGGCGTCCACAAAGTACATCCGTACATGACAATCAACAAATGTCCCCACAAAGAAGGATAAAAACAACTAAAATATTCTTGATTGCTAAAACAAAGTAGATAAGGGATAATCGCTCAAAGGAAGACATGAAACTGCTACAGGAAAAAAACCAAAACAATAGGAGCGCAAGGCAAGAACTAAAACACTACACACAGTAAAACAGCAAAAAACTCCAAATAAGTCAGGGTGTAATGTGACAGGTGGTGACAGTACACCTACTTTGAGACAAGAGCTATAGTGATGCATGCTTGGTTATGCTTTAAAGTCATATCCAACAATTGCGACAACGACTTTTTCCTGTCAACTGAGTTTCGTTTTTTAGTGATTTCTGCTGGTGGTGTGCCTCCGCATTTTTTCTACGCAAAAAATGTGCCTTGGCTCAAAAAAGGTTGAAAAACACTGGCTTAGAGAATTATATTTGTTTATGGTATTAGAATAGAATAGAATAGAAAGTACTTTATTGATCCCTGGGGGAAATTCAGCACCACAGTTCGCTCACAATAGACAATAATAATAATCCATCCATCCATCCATCTTCTTCCGCTTATCCGAGGTCGGGTCGCGGGGGCAGCAGCCTAAGCAGGGAAGCCCAGACTTCCCTCTCCCCAGCCACTTCGTCCAGCTCTTCCTGTGGGACCCCGAGGCGTTCCCAGGCCAGCCGGGAGACATAGTCTTCCCAACGTGTCCTGGGTCTTCCCCGCGGCCTCCTACCGGTCGGACGTGCTCTAAACACCTCCCTAGGGAGGCGTTTGGGTGGTATCCTGACCAGATGCCCGAACCACCTCATCTGGCTCCTCTCCATGTGGAGGAGCAGCGGCTTTACTTTGAGCTCCTCCCGGATGGCAGAGCTTCTCACCCTATCTCTAAGGGAGAGCCCCGCCACCCGGCGGAGGAAACTAATTTCGGCCGCTTGTACCCGTGATCTTGTCCTTTCGGTCATAACCCAAAGCTCATGACCGTAGGTGAGAATGGGAACGTAGATCGACCGGTAAATTGAGAGCTTTGCCTTCCGACTCAGCTCCTTCTTCACCACAACGGATCGATACAGCGTCCGCATTACTGAAGACGCCGCACCGATCCTCCTGTCGATCTCACAATCCACTCTTCCCTCACTCGTGAACAAGACTCCAAGGTACTTGAACTCCTCCACTTGGGGCAAGATCTCCTCCCCAACCCGGAGATGGCACTCCACCCTTTTCCGGGCGAGAACCATGGACTCAGACTTGGAGGTGCTGATTCTCATCCCAGTCGCTTCACACTCAGCTGCGAACCGATCCAGTGAGAGCTGAAGATCCTGGCCAGATGAAGCCATCAGGACCACATCATCTGCAAAAAGCAGAGACCTAATCCTGCAGCCACCAAACCAGATCCCCTCAACGCCTTGACTGCGCCTAGAAATTCTGTCCATAAAAGTTATGAACAGAATCGGTGACAAAGGGCAGCCTTGGCGGAGTCTAACCCTCACTGGAAACGTGTCCGACTTACTACCAGCAATGCGGACCAAGCTCTGGCACTGATCATACAGGGAGCGGACTGCCACAATCAGACAGTCCGATACCCCATACTCTCTGAACACTCCCCACAGGACTAATAATAATAAACAATATAAATAATATAATATATTATATATATAATATATGAATAATATAAATATATTCTACATTTAAGTGCAGTCAAGAAGGAACATATGCATTATTAATCGCACATGCTCAATATGACGTTGCTCGAGACTATCTGACATGGTAAACCATTAACAAAGATCGTGTATTAGCAGCAGAACATCTTATAATACAATTTTACCTTTAAATACAGTAACACTGTTTAAAAAAAAGAGGCCACTGGTAGAACAGCGCCCCCACATGGCTGTAAAAAGGCACGAGAGACATCGTGTTTTCGTTTGCTAAGAGCCAAGTATTGAACAGGTCAAATCATAGTCATTTTTTAATTATTAATCGTACAATGAGTGAAATTATTGACCAAATAAAATCAATAACGTACGTCTTATGAGAAGTCACTTCCGCATGGCAAATCACGCTGCAGCTAAATATCGCGATACTAAACGGCCTCCTACGCGCCTCAGGGGACACAGCAAGACTGACTTTGTTTACCGTGGCTTTAGCGATAATGAAGACCGACTCCTGGCTGGCGAGCGACACGTCTGGGTCCGACTTCATCAAGGCTTTGATGCGGGCCAGCGGGAGTTTGGACAACCGGTTGTGAGTCCCGGTGGCCGCGGGGCCCGTCGCCTGCTGCTGGCCGCCCTCCTCCGGAGCCTCGGCGGCCCCACGGCTCTCCTCTTCGCTCCCACAGCGGTCAGGCTCCAGCTCCGTGTGGGTTACAGGTGAAGCCACTATCGCAGCCATCTTGTCTTTTCTGTGGCTAAAAGTCTCCAAAAAAACAAACTCAAGTCTGCTTTTGTCGTGACATATCAGGGATGACAACAGAAGATGAACACCGGAGCATGTGCTTCCGGTTTCTTTGAGCTTACAGTGCGCTGATTGGTTAGAAAGCCTCACTAATGCCCCACCTTTTCCTCTCCCGCCAACTCAATTGTCGTCGCTGATTGGCTTAGTCGGAAACCAGGACTTTACTATTGGCTGGGATCACATGTCCATCAAAGCATGTTCTATCGCTCCGAGTGCTGAAAACTAAAAATAGTTTCATACTTGCTGAATATAAATAAATGCTGAATGTGTTTTTTTTTTTAAATTTTTGATACAAATGTTATGCATCTTTGTTTTATTATTTTAATTTGATTTAAAGTGACAAATACGAATCTGAATGTGATGTTAATTGTGTTCTCTGTTTTATTATAAGTCACAGTATGGAGGGTAATGTGTGTCTTTATTACGAAATATTTTGTTGGGATGCTGAATTTTTTGCGTTTGAATTTAGTGAAATTATGTTTTGACATCAAATTATGTTGACAATTTCACATACTTGCCAACCTTGAGACCTCCGATTTCGGGAGGTGGGGGGGGGGCGTGGTTGTGGGCGGGGCGTGGTTAAGAGGGGAGGTGTATATTGACAGCTAGAATTCACAAAGTCAAGTATTTCATATATATATATATATATATATATATATCTCTACATCCTGAAAATATGCAAACAAAACTGTGTTTAGATAATTGATACTTCAAACTTGCATAAATAAATCTTAAGGAATATAACATAACTTGGCTTCTCAGACCTTCAAAATGTAATGAATAAAATGCTAAAGTTGTTGATAAACAAGCAATTATTTTAATAATTAAATATGGTCATTTTAAATGAATTATTATGATCATTTAAAATTAATGATTTCATATATGTTTATTTTAATGTATAATTCTATGGCTGGATGTAATAAGGCGTCAGAAAAAATACAAATAAAAATACAATTAATTTTGATGTTTTAGCAAAATATAGTAAAAATGTATTTAGTTTTTTTTTAAATTAATAAATATATTTATTTTTAGGTAAGATAAACATAATAATACAATTTATCTCTAGTCTGGATGATTTAGTTCTTGTCACTCTGTGTCATAAAATAAAGGCTGTCCTCACTCAGGTCCGCATGGAGCTGGAGGGGGTGTGGCCTCCAGCCCCTGCTGAAAATCGGGAGATTTTCGGGAGAATATTTGTCCCGGGAGGTTTTCAGGAGAGGCGCTGAATTTCGGGAGTCTCCCGGAAAATTCGGGAGGGTTGGCAAGTATGCAATTTCAGAAAATTGTCAATTTATTTAAATATTATTTACCGTAAGTTAAAGTACCCATGATTGTCACACACACACTAGGTGTGGCGAAATTTTTCTCTGCATTTGACCCACCACCCTTGATCACCCCCTGGGAGGTGAGGGGAGCAGTGAGCAGCAGCGGTGGCCGCACCCGGGAATCATTTTTGGTGATTTAACTCCAAATTCCATCCCATTTGTATAGTCTTTGGTATGACTTTGGTATGGTTTGAACTCACAACCTACCGATCTCAGGGCGGACACTCTAAAGTGGGTTTTGTGTTTTAAAGCAACGGTTATATTTGCGCTGGATTTTGGTCAACTGAATTTTAAAACACTGTAATTTAACAAACTGAATTTTTAAACACACACATTTTGCTAACACATTTTTATTAAATGAAATTGTCAGCATAATTTAATTAAATTCATGTTTTAAATTTTTTTTTTTTTTTAATATGCAGTGTTTTAAAATTTAGTGTAAACAATTACTGGATACAAATTCAGTGCAGAAATATTTGTTGCCTCAAAACTCAAGACCCAAAAAAATAACATTTAATGAAATTGACAGGATGATTTGATGTAAAAAAAAAAATAATATAAAAACAGTCCCCAAAATTTAAATGCAAACAATCAGTTAAATATATTCAGTGTCAAAATGGTGTTTGTTATAAAATCACAAATTAACCTCCATACACGTCTGGTAAATTAAATATAATTAAATGAAGTGAACATTTAATAAAATTGTCAGCATAATTTGATGTAAAAAAAAAAAAAAAACCACAATCCACAAAGTTCTAACGCAAAAAATTCCGCTACATAAATTCACACACTGAATAACACTGCAGCATCAATTGAAAACGGCATCTAATAGACTTAAATACTAACTAAAACTACAAAATAGCAGTTTTTCCTTAAAACCTTTTATAATCAGGTGGGAAAAAAAAACCTCCCACACCTGTTATTAACCATAAGCAATACATTTAGTAAAATACATGATTGGTGTTCTCTGTACATATTGTGTATGCAGCATTTCCATGCTTTGAGCTTGTGTGGGAGCCAATGAGCAAGTCCACTAATACTCTGCCTTTAATAGGATTGTCTAATGAAGCTCTGCTCACATGTTCAGTCGCAGCCAGGTGTTACAGGATGAGGGGCAGTATGAAGGACTCCCAGCATGCAGGTACATGTATTACTTTTTATTTTGTGGTCATACTGTATGTCTCTGCTTTTTAGGGAACATAATGTCATGGTTTTCACAGTTTTTTAGCTTTTTAATTGGTGAAACTAAATTAAAGACAACAAAATAAAGCAATGTGATATATTTTTTGAGATACATTATCAATAAACTACAGTCAAAAATCAGTGTTTCTTATGACTTTCCTCAAAAATATTTCCACTGCCTTGAATTTCGTTTTAGTGCAATACTTGATAGATCCACAGGATGGCGCTCCTTAAGTACGTTTGGAGAAACAGAAGCTTATATGTTCAAAAGCACATTTTATTATGTAAAATATGGTTTATTTTCCCTCTTTGAGGTAATATTTAAAAAAATATATGAAATATTGTGTCATACACGTTTTGCAATGTATTGTCTTTTGTATACCGTTGTAGTTTTCTTGATACACAGTAAATATATTAATTTAAATAAAACTAATAACTGCAACATTGCAATGACATTTAAATATATGTGTAAATCATCATCACAAATGTTGTCTCTATATTTTGCTGTATATATGTTGTACTTGTGACGATAAAGATCTTATATTCTGATTTAAAAGCACTAGTAATTTGCATTAATAGTAACATTGGACATCCCTAAGGTTTTTGTTTCTGTTTTTATTGGTAAAAGTAATTGCTTAAACTGAATCAATAGCATTTACTGCAGCTATAAACACTGTGCAGAAAAATGTCAATATTTGTTTTCACTTTGGATTTTCCCCACATTTACTTTCCGGAACACATTTCTTCGAAACGTAGGCTGTGTGTTTATTCCAAGTACATCATTTTTTGTACATGTGTCACACATTTGTATTAATATACAATATGTAGCAACTTAAAATATGTAGAACAAATGTAGAAGTTAGTCTTTAGCTTTGTTATGGCGGTCTTCTATTATGACCTGACTTTAAACCATTAACATCAATAGCCTTCCCCAATTAGACGCCACATAGTAATACCGTACTGTACCAAAATAAAAAAAGGTTAATCCTTTCCATTTTGAGGCCTAAAGCTGCCTCTGACTAAATCTATCCCACAACCACCGAGTATTAGAAAGGTCCTTGTTACATGCTGCTCAAGCTTAGTGTCATACCAAAGCTTGTTGTCCTTCTGGATATTTTTTTTTTTTTAACAAAAATGTACTGTAATAAGAAGAAAACAATGCATTTTTGCTTCTTTACAGAGCTCTGGTTCTTTCTCAAATGTTTTGATGAAAATAATATACCCTGATGTTGAAATGCACTAACCCCTCTTCCACCGTGCTGATGGCACCTTTGTAAAAGACAATAACATGTGACGACACTGGTAGTGTGGTTGAGGACTACATAATTACAGTCATTCATTTTGATTTAGTAAAAAAAAAAAAAAAAATTACTTTGATTATAAAAGGTCTCTGCTTTTGTTCCGAAACTTTTGTTAATGCATGAAAACGATGATAATTACTAGGTTTCTATGGAGATGTTATTGTAGTATAAAATGATATGTAAATGTGATGGAAAGATTGTGTTATCTTAACACAATAGAACCCACTTAATAATCTAATTGTTATTGACTATCTTAACAATTGGTCGACTAATCATTGACTATCTCAGCAATTGATCGACTAATTTATTACCTCAGCCATTGGTCGACTAATCATCGACTATCTCAGCGATTGGTCGACTAATCATTGACTATCTCAGCGATTGGTTGACTAATCATCGATTATATCAGCGATTGGTTGACTAATCATCGACTATCTCAGCGATTGGTTGACTAATCATCGACTACCTCAGCGATTGGTTGACTAATCATCGACCATCTCAGCGATTGGTTGACTAATCATCGACTATTTCAGCGATTGGTTGACTAATCATCGACTATTTCAGCGATTGGTTGACTAGTCATCGACTATCTCAGTGATTGGTCAACTAATCATCGGTTATCTCAGGGATTGGTTGACTAATCATCGACTATTTCAGCGATTGGTTGACTAATCATCGACTCTCTCAGCGATTGGTCAACTAATCATCGGTTATCTCAGGGATTGGCCGACTAATCATCGACCATCCCAGGGATTGATCGACTAATCATCGACCATCTCAACGACTGGACGACTAATCATCGACTATCTCAACGATTGGTCGACTAATCCTCGACCATCTCAACAATTGTTCGACTAATCCTCGACTATCTCAGCGATTGTTCGACTAATCCTTGATTATCTCAGTGATTGGTCGTCTAATCATGGACCATCTCAACGATTGGACGACTAATCTTCGATTATCTCAACTATTGGTCGACTAATCCTCGACTATCTTAACGATTGGTCGACTAATCCTCGACTATCACTACGATTGGTCGACGACTCCTCAACCATCACTACGATTGGTTGACTAATTCTCGACCATCTCAACGATTGGTCGACTAATCCTCGACCATCTCAACGATTGGTCGACTCATCCTCGACTATCTCAACGATTGTTCGACTCATCCTCGACTATCTCAGCGATTGGTCGACTAATCCTCGACCATCTCAACGATTGGATTGACTAATCCTCGACCATGTCAACAATTGGTCGACTAATCCTCGACTATCTCAACGATTGTTCGATTAACCCTCGACTATCTCAGCGATTGGTCGACTAATCATTTACTATTTTAACAAAGGGTCGACTAATCATTGGCGATCTCAACGATTGGTCGACTAATCATCAACTATCTGAACGATTGGTCGACTAATCATCTACTATTCTAACAATTACTCGACTAATCATCAACTATCCAAACGATTAGTCGACTAATCGCATTATTCAGTAGCCCTAATTTAGCCATCTGCTTTTAAATTGAGCTTTTGAGATATTTTTAAGCATGTGCTAACTTACAATAAAGACTATAAAGACAACTTCTTCATTTGTAAATATTAATTTATGAACAGGGTTGCTCAATAGGCTGCTCCAAAATAAAAAAATATCTGCAATATTAAAACTGAATTAGTGATCCTAATCTTGATTTTTAACCATATTCATTAATTATATCTAAACTACGTACAGTTTAATAGGTTAACAACTTTGTCAAATGATATGAAACCTTGTGTTAATCATAAAGATTATTTATTTAACACATAATAAACCTTCGGTTTAGGTCAGACTGCTTAGAAAAACTAAGTACTAACCAAATAAACTGCATAATTTACAAAACAATGCATTTACATGCAATTATTTACTGCCAAAATGATTAAACTAAATAATACATTTCTTAAAGTGTCAATAAAATTTAAGTGAAAATAAAAATAGTTTCACCACTTTAGTCATAATTATTGCGCTTAAGAAACTTCTCTCTATGACTTTAGTTCTAGACTTCTTATGTTTGTTTGTTTGATATTGTGTTTACTGCCACAAGTGGTGGAAAAGTATATTACCACTGAGGCCCACACGGCCACTGCTAAGAAAATTATATTTTTTTGCGACGTTCGTGGCCCAACAACAAGACCCGGTAAACTATGTCAACTAACTAAAATGCTTTATCAGCCATGTTCTTTATATCTCTGGACAAAGTAAGCAAGCAATGTGTCGGTTACGTCAGCCAGTCCTAGTGACGCCGACTTCCAAGTTCAGTTGTCTGAAAAAGGCTACAATTATGTCCAGAGGTGGGTAGTAACGCGCTACATTTACTCCGTTACATCTACTTGAGTAACTTTTGGGATAAATTGTACTTCTAAGAGTAGTTTTAATGCAACATACTTTTACTTTTACTTAAGTATATTTATAGAGAAGGAACGCTACTTTTACTCCGCTACTTTTATCTACATTCAGCTCGCTACTCGCTACTAATTTTTATCGATCTGTTAATGCACGCTTTGTTTGTTTTGGTCTGTCAGACAGACCTTCAAAGTGCCTGCCTTACTGGTGACGTTTCACTTCGTTCCACCAATCAGATGCAGTCACTGGTGACGTTGGACCAATCAAACAGAGCCAGGTGATCACATGACCTGACTTAAACAAATTGAAAAACTTATCGGGGTGTTACCATTTAGTGGTCAATTGTACGGAATATGTACTGTACTGTGCAATCTACTAATAAAAGTTCCAATCAATCAATCAAAAGTGTGAAGGAAAAAAGATACTTCTTTATTTCAACCGTACAGTTCCTGTCTTCACAATAAAAGTGCCGCTCCATCGCGCCTGCGCTTTCAAAACAAGAGTCTCCGAAAGCCAGCGCAAACAAGCTAGCAAGCTAAGGAGTTTGACGCCAATATATTTCTTGTAAAGTGTATAAAAACGAATATGGAAGCTGTACAAATAAGATGCCAAAAACCCACCACTTTCATGTGGTATTAGACAGAAAGGAGGAACTTTTCTTCTCCTCCATTTGAAAACGTGGACGTTATCAGCACTACTGTCTGATTACAATCAACGCAAGTCATCAGAATCAGGTAATACACCAACTTATATTCTAGTCTTCATGAAAGAAAGGAATCTATATGTTAAACATGCATGTATATTCATTAAAACATCTTTAACATGTAAACAAAAACAGCAAAATAAATACATATAAATTATATACTGTATATATCAATGTATATGTATGTATATATATATATATATATATGTGTGTGTGTGTATGTTACTCATCAGTTACTCAGTACTTGAGTAGTTTTTTCACAACATACTTTTTACTTTTACTCAAGTAAATATTTGGGTGACTACTTCTTACTTTTACTTGAGTAATAAATCTCTAAAGTAACAGTACTCTTACTTGAGTACAATTTCTGGCTACTCTACCCACCTCTGATTATGTCAAAGTTGTGTTCCCTTTGTGTCTTCTCTTCCCAAAAGCCATCAAGACAAAGCTGTGGCCCAAGCAGAAAGTCAATAAAAAAGCCAAAGATGAGTCACAGAAGGCGGAAAAGACCCCCAAGCCGCCGATGTCCGCTTTTGCTGCCGCTGCGAGAAGAGCCATCCCGCAGGTGAGCGAGGCCGAGAGGGTGCGGCAGACGCCCTTCGACAGGGTGGTCTACGACCTGGCACACAACGAGAGGATGGTCAACGAGCTCATTCTCGGGCGCAGGGTTGGATTCTACGAGCTGCGCGGGGAGATCGGGCAGGGGAACTTCTCCTCAGTCAGACTGGGCATCCATGCTTTGACCAAAGGTATCGCCTTAACGCTTTAGCTCAGGGGTTTCCAAACTTTTTCAACTGAGGGCCGCACACTGAAACATCCAAGCATGCCAGGGCCATTTTGATATTTTTCATTATCAAAACCAACACAATATATAGATTATTTTAACCTTTAGGGCTCCCCTCAAGTTTGGAGTCAGTC
Organism: Nerophis lumbriciformis; assembly: GCF_033978685.3. Lineage (NCBI taxonomy): Eukaryota > Metazoa > Chordata > Actinopteri > Syngnathiformes > Syngnathidae > Nerophis > Nerophis lumbriciformis. Next base: position 7,952,488 of record NC_084561.2, read on the forward strand.
ATAAAAATGTTAAAAGTATGTCATACAATACATATATTTTTGTACGCTTAAATCTCAAGATCAACTTCAGATTTATCTGTCGATATAAAGGTTTTTTTTCAAATGTTTCTACAGCAAAAACAGAAAATATGCAATATTTTCCCCTCAAAAATGTTCAAAGTGAAATATTTGATGTGACATAATGGGGTAAGTGGTAGAAAATGGATGGATGGATGGATAATTAGAGCCTTAAACAGGTCAATAATTCATAACAACATTGATTTTGAGTCATTATTATTTTTTGAACAATTAGAGTTTATGTGGGTAACCCCCCCCTCTAGGGGGGGGTTACCCACATATGCGGTCCTCTCCAAGGTTTCTCATAGTCATTCACATCGACGTCCCACTGGGGTGAGTTTTTCCTTGCCCTTATGTGGGCTTTGTACCGAGGATGTCGTTGTGGCTTGTGCAGCCCTTTGAGACACTTGTGATTTAGGGCTATATAAATAAACATTGATTGATTGATTGATTGATTGATTAAAACAATCTCACTATAATTCCTGGGGATCATAAGAGCCCCTTTCATAAAAGTGTTAAAAAAGTAAAAAATATTTTTACTTTCAACCCACGTATCTCTAGAAGTCTAGATCAACTTCAGATCTATCCGTCGATTATATGTTTTTATTATTTTACTCAGGTTTTTTTGTTTTGTTTCATGCCCTTTTAGTCACAGAAAACTTTGTTTTTTTTATATGACAAATACACAAAATATGCAATATTTTCCCCCCAAAATATCTCGTAGTGGAATATTTGATGTGGAGCAATTGAAGCATTCAATATAAGGTAAAAGCCAGTAAATTAGAATATTTTGAAAAACTTGATTTATTTCAGTAATTGCATTCAAAAGGTGTAACTTGTACATTATATTTATTCATTGCACACAGACTGATGCATTCAAATGTTTATTTCATTTAATTTTGATGATTTGAAGTGGCAACAAATGAAAATCCAAAATTCCGTGTGTCACAAAATTAGAATATTGTGTAAGGCTAATACAAAAAAGGGATTTTTAGAAATGTTGGCCAACTGAAAAGTATGAAAATGAAAAATATGAGCATGTACAATACTCAATACTTGGTTGGAGCTCCTTTTGCCTCAATTACTGCGTTAATGCGGCGTGGCATGGAGTCGATGAGTTTCTGGCACTGCTCAGGTGTTATGAGAGCCCAGGTTGCTCTGATAGTGGCCTTCAACTCTTCTGCGTTTTTGGGTCTGGCATTCTGCATCTTCCTTTTCACAATACCCCACAGATTTTCTATGGGGCTAAGGTCAGGGGAGTTGGCGGGCCAATTTAGAACAGAAATACCATGGTCCGTAAACCAGACACGGGTAGATTTTGCGCTGTGTGCAGGCGCCAAGTCCTGTTGGAACTTGAAATCTCCATCTCCATAGAGCAGGTCAGCAGCAGGAAGCATGAAGTGCTCTAAAACTTGCTGGTAGACGGCTGCGTTGACCCTGGATCTCAGGAAACAGAGTGGACCGACACCAGCAGATGACATGGCACCCCAAACCATCACCCAACCATGCAAATTTTGCATTTCCTTTGGAAATCGAGGTCCCAGAGTCTGGAGGAAGACAGGAGAGGCACAGGATCCACGTTGCCTGAAGTCTAGTGTAAAGTTTCCACCATCAGTGATGGTTTGGGGTGCCATGTCATCTGCTGGTGTCGGTCCACTCTGTTTCCTGAGATCCAGGGTCAACGCAGCCGTCTACCAGCAAGTTTTAGAGCACTTCATGCTTCCTGCTGCTGACCTGCTCTATGGAGATGGAGATTTCAAGTTCCAACAGGACTTGGCGCCTGCACACAGCGCAAAATCTACCCGTGCCTGGTTTACGGACCATGGTATTTCTGATCTAAATTGGCCCGCCAACTCCCCTGACCTTAGCCCCATAGAAAATCTGTGGGGTATTGTGAAAAGGAAGATGCAGAATGCCAGACCCAAAAACGCAGAAGAGTTGAAGGCCACTATCAGAGCAACCTGGGCTCTCATAACACCTGAGCAGTGCCAGAAACTCATCGACTCCATGCCACACCGCATTAACGCAGTAATTGAGGCAAAAGGAGCTCCAACCAAGTATTGAGTATTGTACATGCTCATATTTTTCATTTTCATACTTTTCAGTTGGCCAACATTTCTAAAAATCCCTTTTTTGTATTAGCCTTAAGTAATATTCTAATTTTGTGACACACGGAATTTTGGATTTTCATTTGTTGCCACTTCAAATCATCAAAATTAAATGAAATAAACATTTGAATGCATCAGTCTGTGTGCAATGAATAAATATAATGTACAAGTTACACCTTTTGAATGCAATTACTGAAATAAATCAAGTTTTTCAAAATATTCTAATTTACTGGCTTTTACCTGTAGGTCAATATTCAAAATAGGTCAATAATTCCTAACGACAGGGAGTTTAAATCATTATTATTTTTTGAGCAATGATAGTTAAAACAAGTCTCACTATAATTCTTGGGCATCAAAAGAGCCCCTTTCATAAAAGTATTAAAAAAAGAAAAAAGTTATACTTTTGTTTTTACTTTCAACCCACACATCTCTAGAAGTCTAAATCAACATTAGATCTATCTGTAGATTATGTTTTTTATTATTTTCTCACGTTTTTTTTGTTTAATGCCCTTTTTGTCATAGAAAACTTAGTTTTTTTTATATGACAAATACACAAAATATGCAATATTTTCCCCAAAACATATCTCAAAGTGGAATATTTGATGTGGAGCAATTGAAGCCTTCAATAGGTCAATAATTAATAACAACAGTGGTTTTGATTCATTATTATTTTTTGAGCAATGATAGTTAAAACTAGTTTCACTATAATTCTTGGGCATCAAAAGAGCCCCTTTCATAAAAGTATTAAAAAAAGAAAAAAGTTGTACTTTTGTTTTTACTTTCAACCCACACATCTCTAGAAGTCTAAATCAACATTAGATCTATCTGTAGATTATGTTTTTTATTATTTTCTCACATTTTTTTTGTTTAATGCCCTTTTTGTCATTGAAAACTTAGGTTTTTTTATATGACAAATACACAAAATATGCAATATTTTCCCCCAAACATATCTCAAAGTAGAATATTTGATGTGGAGCAATAGAAGCCTTCAATAGGTCAATAATTAATAACAACAGTGGTTTTGATTAATTATTATTTTTTGAGCAATGATTGTTAAAACAAGTCTCACTATAATTCTTGGGCATCAAAAGAGCCCCTTTCATAAAAGTGTTAAAAAAAGAAAAAAGTTATACTTTTGTTTTTACTTTCAACCCACATATCTCTAGAAGTCTAAATCAACTTTAGATCTATCTGTCGATTGTATGTTTTTTTTTAATTATTTTTCTCACAATTCTTTTTGTTTAATGCCCTTGTTGTCATAGAAAACTTTGTTTTTTTATATGACAAATACACAAAATATGCAATATTTACCCCCCAAAATATCTCAAAGTGGAATATTTGATGTGGAGCAATTGAAGCCTTCAATAGGTCAATAATTACTAACAACAGTGATTTTGATTAATTATTCTTTTTTGAGTTTAAAAAAAAAAAAACTGCTTGCATGGCAGCTCTGTGTTATTACTCAACATTGCAATTTAGTATTGTTACATTTCACCTGAAGGCTATTCAATTCCACTTTTGAATGTTTTTTTTGTATAAGTAATTTTAGAACGTGCCACGGGCCGTTAGAAAATTAGCTGCGGACAGCAAAAGGCCTCTGGGCCGCACTTTGGACACCTCTGCTTTATCTGACTGACCGCACCTGACAGATGTTTCGACCCTGTTGTCAAAATCACCTCCCCCGTGTCTTCCGCCAGAAAGAGTGGCAGTGAAGGTCGTGGACAAGCAGCGTCTGGATAAGGGAAGCCAGCCGGTCACCTCCTCCGAGATCCGCTGCATGGAAAAGCTGTGCCACCCCAACGTGGTGCGTCTGTACGAGGTGGTGGAGACCAGCAGGAAGCTGTACCTGGCGATGGAGTACGGCAGCGGCGGCGACCTGTTCTCTCGTATCACCACCAGGGGCAAGCTGAGCGACTTGGAGGCCAAACTGATCTTTGCTCAAGTGGTCTCTGCGGTGAAACACATGGTGAGCATCGGTTGCACCTTTTATTACACATCTCTTTACTTGTGGTGTGCTGGAAAATACTAGAGATGTCCGATAATGGCTTTTTTGCCGATATCCGATATTGTCCAACTCTTAATTACCGTTTCCGATATCAACCGATACCGATATATACAGTCGTGGAATTAACACATTATTATGCCTAATTTTGTTGTGACGCCCCGCTGGATGCATTAAACAATGTAACAAGGTTTTCCAAAATAAATCAACTCAAGTTATGGAAAAAAAATGCCAAAATGCCACTGCCATATTTATTATTGAAGTCACAAAGTGCATTATTTTTTTTAACATGCCTCAAAACAGCAGCTTGGAATTTGGGGCATGCTCTCCCTGAGAAAGCATGAGGAGTTTGAGGTGGGCGGGGTTGGGGGGAGGGGGTAGCGGGGGGTGTATATTGTAGCGTCCCGGAAGAGTTAGTGCTGCAAGGGGTTCTGGGTATTTGTTCTGTTGTGTTTATGTTGTGTTACGGTGCGGATGTTCTCCCGAAATGTGTGTTTGTCATTCTTGTTTGGTGTGGGTTCACAGTGTGGCGCATATTTGTAACAGTGTTAAAGTTGTTTATACGGCCACCCTCAGTGTGACCTGTATGGCTGTTGACCAAGTATGCATGGCATTCACTTGTGTGTGTGAAAAGCCGTAGATATTATGTGATTGGGCCGGCAGGCAAAGGCAGTGCCTTTAAGGTTTATTGGCGCTCTGTACTTCTCCCTACGTCCGTGTACACAGCGGCGTTTTAAAAAGTCATACATTTTACTTTTTGAATGATAAATGATAAATGGGTTGTACTTGTATAGCGCTTTTCTACCTTCAAGGTACTCAAAGCGCTTTGACACTACTTCCACATTTACCCATTCACACACACATTCACACACTGATGGAGGGAGCTGCCATGCAAGGCGCTAACCAGCACCCATCAGGAGCAAGGGTGAAGTGTCTTGCTCAGGACACAACGGACATGACGAGGTTGGTACTAGGTGGGGATTGAACCAGGGACCCTCGGGTCGCGCACGGCCATTCTTCCACTGCGCCACGCCATCCCAAAACCGATACCGATCATTTTGAAACCGAAACCGATAATTTCCGATATTACATTTTAAAGCATTTATCGGCCGATAATATCGGCAGTCCGATATTATCGGACATCCCTAGAAAATACCATGCCTAAAAGATAGATCATGGTCACCTTCATATTTTATTGATATTAGGGATGGGCGATATGGCCTAAAATCTATACCCCAATGTATTTATTGTAGTCTCTTGCAATAAAAAAATATATTATTTGGCAAACAAATGACAACAAAAATTGATAGCTCCTAATTTAGGTGCAGACGTATCCGGTAACGTATTGCATCATTTCCAGTTGTATTATTCTCTCAAAACTGTTATTCATTTAATAGCTAATTTACTGTTAATATCTGGTTACTTTCTGCTGTAACATAAATCCATTTATAATTCAATTAAGATGTAATAAGCACTGATTCTTCTGTTGTTTGGAGACTTTACATCAGTTTTGGACGATACTACTAATTAGGGTACTGATGTAATAGCAGGCAGTACCTGGGGCAGAATTGGCCAATTCATGTTTAAGGTTTGAATTCATCATAAAATTATTAAAATTTTTTGTCACAATTCGACAATATCTATTCATGTTTAAATGATTTCCTTATTTCTTTTTATTACATGCAACATTTATAATACAGTCCACAGTGCAAAATATCTAAACAAAAGCAAATACTACTATTGGCTTTTATCTCCTAAGTTTGTAAACAATAACGAAAACCATTTTTTTATACAGTACTAAAAAATACTGATCTGATGTAGTATCGATCATATACTGATACTTTACTTTGTATCGTTATTGTCAACATTTCTATTGATTTGCCTCCCAGTTTACATTATTGAGCCCGAGCTTAGTAGTTAGTTCTGCTTTTTTGTATCCCCCTATGGTGTGTACTGTAGCATGTTTAGCTACTCCTTGTCTTACTTGGCGCCTTCTCTGGAGTGATGAATCACGCTTTTCCATCTGGCAATCTGATGGACCAGTCTTGGTTTGGAGGTTGCCAGGAGAACGCTACATTTCGGACTGCATTGTGCCGAGTGTGAAATTTGGTGGAGGAGGAATTATGGTGCGGGGTTGTTTTTCAGGAGTTGGGCTTGGCCCCTTTGTTCCAGTGAAAGGAACTTTTCAATGCTCCAGGATACCAAAACATTTTGGACCATTCCATGCTCCCAACCTTGTGGGAACAGTTTGGAGCGGGCCCCTTCCTCTTCCAACATGACTTTGCACGAGTGCACAAAGAAAGGTCCATAAAGATATGGATGACAGAGTCTGGTGTGGATGAACTTGACTGGCCTGCACAGAGTCCTAACCTGAACCCGATAGAACACATTTGGGATGAATTAGAACGGAGACTGAGAGCCAGGCCTTCTCCACCAACATCAGTGTGTGACCTCACTGTCACGTTCAAACACTGTGATATCTATTAAACAAGACAAAAGGCAAGGAATCAAACAGAGACAGAATTCAATTTGGACTCAATATTGAGGAGAGACATGGCCACTGCACTCTCTGTACAGTCCTGCACCACGCTCTGACGAAGAAGGTTTTCGTCTCCTCTTTATTACAATATTCAATGTTCACGCACCAACACATGTCACAGCAGGAATGGGACATATGTAAAACAGTCATTGTTTTTGGTCGCTTTGAAGTCCAAGAAGAGGATTTCTCGGGCTTGGGCTCTTCCTGGATCCAGCTGGGGCAGGTGTTGGAGGACAATGGATAACCCCTCCCGTCTCCTGACCACAGCAACTTCAAGAGGGCAGCGGGTCGTAAATAGCGTTGACCTCGGTTACCAAATAGTTGGAAGAGAGTTTGTGAAATACTTCAGAGAGAGTTCGTTTAACACTTCAAAGAGAGTTCCTCTGGAAGTTGAGCAGATCCTGCCATCTGTCCGTGTTGAAATCACAGTGGCGTTTCACGAGCATTCTTCCTCTTGTTAGGCCTCGAAAGACAGCATTCATAATACAACGTTTCTTTTGTGATAACTTACAAACAATTATTCCAACACTCACCAATGCACTTTTGGAAGAATGGTGGAAAATTCCTATAAAGACACTCCGCAACCTTGTGGACGGCCTTCCCAGAAGAGTTGAAGCTGTAATAGCTGCAAAAGGTGGACCGACATCATATTGAACCCTATGGGTTAGGAATGGGATGGCACTTCAAGTTCATATGTGAGTCAAGGCAGGTGGCCAAATACTTTTGGCAATATAGTGTATTTCAGGGATATACAATTTTGCACAAAACCGGTATTGATTCCCAATTACCAGGACTCAGTACTGTATCGGTTCAAATGGGAACGGTAGCCATCCCTAGCGCCAAATCTACTTGTGTCGGTCCAAATGTTTTAGTGGCGGGCCGCCGCAAATGAATGCTTGGTGAACACTGTCTATTAGTTTTTTTTCTGTTGCAGCACGACAACAACATCGTCCACAGAGACCTGAAAGCGGAGAACATCTTCTACACCACCAGCTACTGCATCAAGGTGGGTGACTTCGGCTTCAGCACCGAGAGCGCACCCCACGAGTTGCTCAGCAATTTCTGCGGCTCCCCGCCGTACGCCGCGCCCGAACTTTTCCGAGACAAAGGCTACATGGGATTCTGCTCGGACATCTGGGCTTTGGGTATTCTTCTCTACTTCACCGTGACCGCCACGCTGCCTTTTTTCGGGGACAATTTGGGGCGGCTGAAGCGTTGCATCCTTCAAGGGGCCTACAGCATCCCGGCGTACGTGCCCAACCAGTGCCAGATGCTCATCAAAGGTATGCTGCGTCCGGTACCAGTGGACCGCTCCTCGCTTACCCAAATAGCAGACAGTGCTTGGCTCAGGGGGACCGAGGGCCCTCGTCCTTTTGGCTCCCTGCCTCTGTCGCCGGCCCACTTTGCTCATGCCGCGCCGACTCTAAGCGAGGAAGAGGAAGAGGTGAAAACGCTATTGTCCGATCTGGGAATTGCGGCGCTTCACCTGCAGAACAACCCCTGTTCGGACTCCAAGAGCCCTCTGACCGGCACCTACCGCATCCTCCTGCACCGGGTGCAGAAGAGGAGGTTGGCGGAGGCCGTCGGCTACGAGGCGCTGCGTCCAGACGACTGTAAGAGTAAGTGGTGCGTAGCGTCTGTGGACAAACACGACCCTTCCGCCGTCTGTCTTATACTCTGACACCGTCGAAGACGAGTGCGCTCGCTCCTCGAAGCAAGTTGTGCAACACTCGAGTGGAGGAGACGGGCCAGGAAGGGGAGGGGCGTCCTTCATCTCACACTTTAGAGACGTTTCTCCAAAGTAATGAGCCGTGACTCGCTCCGTGCCAGCAATGCTCAGGATTCATCAGTCACCGCGCTGAAATCCCTCGCCGACGCGGCGTGTAAATCTGCACGGCTAAGCCGACGAGGCCACAGGTAATCCCAGCAGGGGGTCCTGAGAACATGCTCGCTCCAACAGCAATGAAAGCTGAGACTGGAAAAACACGTCTGGCTTGGAAATGAAATGAAAAGTGTCGACGGAGTCCAAGCAGGACCACACGAAAATTGTACAGACAACGATACACTGTGATACTGTACTTAGACAAGGCGCGCAATCTAATATAATGTCTTAAAGAGCCAGGGTCTCCTGCAGTGCGCTTTTTTTTTTTTTAAGTGTAGCACTGACAAAATGTCCACTGCAGAGGACGCTGCTTCTCAGTCAGGAGAATATGCATGCCTTTACATTCTCAATTACTCTCAGTGAAGTGTTCATTCATTTTGTATGTATCAATCAATCAATCAATGTTTATTTATATAGCCCTACATCACAAGTGTCTCAAAGGGCTGCGCAAGCCACAACGACATCCTCGGTTCAGATCCCACATCAGGGCAAGGAAAAACTCAACCCAATGGGACAATGAGAAACCTTGGAGAGGACCGCAGATGTGGGGACACCCGCCTCCCAGGGCGACCGGTGCAATGGACGTCGAGTGGATGTAGCATAATATTGTGAGAGTCCAGTCCATAGTGGATCTAGCATAATAGTGAAAGTCCAGTCCATAGTGGATCTAACATAATAGTGAGAGCCCAGTCCATAGTGGATCTAGCATAATAGTGTGAGAGTCCAGTCCATAGTGGATCTAGCATAATAATGAAAGTCCAGTCCATAGTGGATCTAACATAATAGTGAGAGTCCAGTCCATAGTGGATCTAACATAATAGTGAGAGTCCAGTCCATAGTGGATCTCACATAATAGTGTGAGAGTCCAGTCCATAGTGGATCTAACATAATAGTGAGAGTTCAGTCCATAGTGGATCTAACATAATAGTGAGAGTCCAGTCCATAGTGGATCTAACATAATAGTGAGAGTCCAGGCCATAGTGGATCTAAGATAATAGTGAGAGTCCAGTCCATAGTGGATCTAACATAACTGAGAGTTCAGTCCATAGTGGATCTAACATAATAGTGAGAGTCCAGTCCATAGTGGATCTAACATAATAGTGAGAGTCCAGGCCATAGTGGATCTAAGATAATAGTGAGAGTCCAGTCCATAGTGGATCTAACATAACTGAGAGTTCAGTCCATAGTGGATCTAACATAATAGTGAGAGCCCAGTCCATAGTGGATGTAACATAATAGTGAGAGTTCAGTCCATAGTGGATCTAACATAATAGTGAGAGTCCAGGCCATAGTGGATCTAAGATAATAGTGAGAGTCCAGTCCATAGTGGATCTAACATAACTGAGAGTTCAGTCCATAGTGGATCTAACATAATAGTGAGAGCCCAGTCCATAGTGGATGTAACATAATAGTGAGAGTTCAGTCCATAGTGGATCTAACATAATAGTGAGAGTCCAGGCCATAGTGGATCTAACATAATAGTGAGAGTCCAGGCCATAGTGGATCTAACATAACTGAGAGTTCAGTCCATAGTGGATCTAACATAATAGTGAGAGTCCAGTCCATAGTGGATGTAACAGAATAGTGAGAGTTCAGTCCATAGTGGATCTAACATAATAGTGAGAGTCCAGTACATAGTGGATCTAACATAATAGTGAGAGTCCAGTCCATAGTGGATCTCACATAATAGTGTGAGAGTCCAGTCCATAGTGGATCTAACATAATAGTGAGAGTCCAGGCCATAGTGGATCCAAGATAATAGTGAGAGTCCAGTCCATAGTGGATCTAACATAACTGAGAGTTCAGTCCATAGTGGATCTAACATAATAGTGAGAGCCCAGTCCATAGTGGATGTAACATAATAGTGAGAGTTCAGTCCATAGTGGATCTAACATAATAGTGAGAGTCCAGGCCATAGTGGATCTAACATAATAGTGAGAGTCCAGGCCATAGTGGATCCAACATAACTGAGAGTTCAGTCCATAGTGGATCTAACATAATAGTGAGAGTCCTGTCCATAGTGGATGTAACAGAATAGTGAGAGTTCAGTCCATAGTGGATCTAACATAATAGTGAGAGTCCAGTCCATAGTGGATCTAACATAATAGTGAGAGTCCAGTCCATAGTGGATCTCACATAATAGTGTGAGAGTCCAGTCCATAGTGGATCTAACATAATAGTGAGAGTCCAGTCCATAGTGGATCTAACATAATAGTGAGAGAGTTCAGTCCATAGTGGATCTAACATAATAGTGAGAGTCCAGTCCATAGTGGATCTAACATAATAGTGAGAGTCCAGTCCATAGTGGATCTAACATAATAGTGAGAGTCCAGTCCATAGTGGATCTAACATAATAGTGAGAGTCCAGTCCATAGTGGATCTAACATAACAGTGAGAGTCCAGTCCATAGTGGATCCAACATAATAGTGAGAGTCCAGGCCATAGTGGATCTAACATAATAGTGAGAGCCCAGTCCATAGTAGATCTAACATAATAGTGAGAGTCCAGGCCATAGCGGATCTAACATAATAGTGTGAGAGTCCAGTCCATAGTGGATCTAACATAATAGTGAGAGTCCAATCCATAGCGGATCTAACATAATAGTGAGTGTCCAGTCCATAGTGGATCTAACATAATAGTGAGAGTCCAGTCCATAGTGGATATAACATAATAGTGAGAGTCCAGGCCATAGTGGATCTAACATAATAGTGTGAGAGTCCAGTCCATAGTGGATCTATCATAATAGTGAGAGTCCAGTCCATAGTGGATCTAACATAATAGTGAGAGTCCAGTCCATAGTGGATCTAACATAATAGTGAGAGCCCAGTCCATAGTGGATCTAACATAATAGTGAGAGTCCAGTCCATAGTGGATCTAACATAATAGTGAGAGCCCAGTCCATAGTGGATCTATCATAATAGTGAGAGTCCAGTCCATAGTGGATCTAACATAATAGTGAGAGTCCAGGCCATAGTGGATCTAACATAATAGTGAGAGTCCAGTCCATAGTGGATCTAACATAATAGTGAGAGTCCAGCCCATAGTGGATCTAACATAATAATGTGAGTTCAGTCCATAGTGGATCTAACATAATAGTGTGAGAGTCCAGTCCATAGTGGATCTAACATAATAGTGTGAGAGTCCAGTCCATAGCGGATCTAACATAATAGTGAGAGTCCAGTCCATAGTGGATCTAACATAATAGTGAGAGTCCAGTCCATAGTGGATCTCACATAATAGTGTGAGAGTCCAGTCCATAGTGGATCTAACATAATAGTGAGAGTCCAGTCCATAGTGGATCTAACATAATAGTGAGAGTCCAGTCCATAGTGGATCTAACATAACAGTGAGAGTCCAGTCCATAGTGGATCTAACATAATAGTGAGAGTCCAGGCCATAGTGGATCTAACATAATAGTGAGAGTCCAGTCCATAGTGGATCTAACATAATAGTGAGAGTCCAGGCCATAGTGGATCTAACATAATAGTGAGAGTCCAGGCCATAGTGGATCTAACATAATAGTGAGAGTCCAGTCCATAGTGGATCTAACATAATAGTGAGAGTCCAGTCCATAGTGGATCTAACATAATAGTGAGAGTCCAGTCCATAGTGGATCTAACATAATAGTGTGAGAGTCCAGTCCATAGCGGATCTAACATAATAGTGAGAGTCCAGTCCATAGTGGATCTAACATAATAGTGAGAGTCCAGTCCATAGTGGATCTCACATAATAGTGTGAGAGTCCAGTCCATAGTGGATCTAACATAATAGTGAGAGTCCAGTCCATAGTGGATCTAACATAATAGTGAGAGTCCAGTCCATAGTGGATCTAACATAACAGTGAGAGTCCAGTCCATAGTGGATCTAACATAATAGTGAGAGTCCAGGCCATAGTGGATCTAACATAATAGTGAGAGTCCAGTCCATAGTGGATCTAACATAATAGTGAGAGTCCAGGCCATAGTGGATCTAACATAATAGTGAGAGTCCAGTCCATAGTGGATCTAACATAATAGTGAGAGTCCAGTCCATAGTGGATCTAACATAATAGTGAGAGTCCAGTCCATAGTGGATCTAACATAATAGTGTGAGAGTCCAGTCCATAGTGGATCTAACATAATAGTGAGAGAGTTCAGTCCATAGTGGATACAACATAATAGTGAGAGTCCAGTCCATAGTGGATCTAACATAATAGTGAGAGCCCAGTCTATAGTGGATCTAACATAATAGTGAGAGTCCAGTCCATAGTGGATCTAACATAATAGTGTGAGAGTCCAGTCCATAGTGGATCTAACATAATAGTGAGAGAGTTCAGTCCATAGTGGATACAACATAATAGTGAGAGTCCAGTCCATAGTGGATCTAACATAATAGTGAGAGCCCAGTCTATAGTGGATCTAACATAATAGTGAGAGTCCAGTCCATAGTGGCTATAACATAATAGTGAGAGTCCAGTCCATGTATCATCCCCTAAACTTTTGGGGGGGAATTTTGTCTAATATTCACAACCTATATGTAAGCCAAGAACACATTTTTTTTATGCATTCTAACTCTTAAATAAACACAAGCATCACTTTGGAGGAAAGCAGGCACCGCTCACCACCAGGCCAATGCCTACAGTGAAGCATGGTGGTGGGGATGGTTTTCAGCGCGCAGAAACTGGGAGACTAGTCAGGATAGAGGGAAAGATGAATGCAGCAATGTACAGAGACATCCCGGACGAAAACCAACATTTCCCATCCAATCTGATGGAGCTTGAGAGGTGCTGCAAAGAGGAATGGGGGGGAAACAACTGCCAAAAGATAGGTGTGCCAAGCTTGTGGCATCATATTCAAAAAGACTTAAGGCTGTAATTGCTGCCAAAGGTGCATCAACAAAGTATTGAGCAAAGGCTGTGAGGACCTATGTACTGTACATGGGATTTTTTTTTTTTTTTAATTAATTTTTGTACTTTTTACATTGTCATTATGGGGAATTGTGTGTAGAATTTTGAGAACAAAAATTTATTTATTGCATTTTAAGAACAAAAGGCTGTAATATTAAAAAAAAAATTGGAAAAAGTGAATACTTTGCTGATGCACTGTACGTGCTGTAAGTATATATGTAATGTGGTAACTGTCACATTCATAATAACATGTCATATTTACGTATTTTGCTCATTTTAAGTATACGGCGGCGTATTTAATTTCAAAGACGTTCAATTTTCCTTTCAACAACAACACTACTAATCACAGCAGACTACACGAGCGACGACGACGACTACTTTGGGACGAATGATGTTTCAGAATTTTATAATTTTAAGGATGATCTACAAGTTTTACAAGCTGTGTGCTAAACATATCTTTCTTTAGCAAAACACTCAGCATCATGTAACACTATTGCCAGGTGCTAAACAGGAAATACAAACTACAAACATAATAAAATAATCACTTATGTCGACTCATGTTTAGATGAAGAATTAACGATAACTTGTCATGATCCGTGGTCCGGATCATGTTTTTGTTATGTTCTGTTAGTTTTGGACTCTTTTAGTTCCTGTTTGACACCTGAGTTTGTTTTAGTTACCATCAATCAATCAATCAATGTTTATTTATATAGCCCTAAATCACAAGTGTCTCAAAGGGCTGCACAAGCCACAACGACATCCTCGGTACAAAGCCCACCTAAGGGCAAGGAAAAACTCACCTCAGTGGGACGTCGATGTGAATGACTATGAGAAACCTTGGAGAGAACCGCATATGTGGAGGGGAGACCGAAAGCAATGGATGTCGAGTGGGTCTGACATAATATTGTGAGAGTCCAGTCCATAGTGGATCCAACATAATAGTAAGAGTCCAGTCCATAGTGGGGCCAGCAGGACACCATCCCGAGCGGAGACGGGTCAGCAGCGCAGAGATGTTCCCAGCCGATGCACAGGCGAGCGGTCCACCCCGGGTCCCGACTCTGGACAGCCAGCACTTCATCCATGGCCACTGGACCTGTGCCCCCCCCCCCCCCCCCCCCCTCCACAAGGATAGGGGGAGCAGAGGAGAAAAGAAAAGAAACGGCAGATCAACTGGTCTAAAAGGGGGGTCTATTTAAAGGCTAGAGTATACAAATGAGTTTTAAGATGGGACTTAAATGCTTCTACTGAGGTAGCATCTCTAATTGTTACCGGGAGGGCATTCCATAGTACTGGAGCCCCAATAGAAAACGCTCTATAGCCCGCAGACTTTTTTTGGGCTCTGGGAATCACTAATAAGCCGGAGTTCTTTGAACGCAGATTTCTTGCCGGGACATATGGTACAATACAATCGACAAGATAGGACGGAGCTAGACCGTGTAGTATTTTATACGTAAGTAGTAAAACCTTAAAGTCACATCTTAAGTGCACAGGAACCCATGGCTACTTATGATTTTCACCTGCCTCTGGTGTTCGGAACGCGCACCTGCTTCTAATCAGAGGACTATTTAAGCCTGCCTTTGCCAGTCAGTCGGCCGGGCGTCATTATTGGTTTCATGCCACAGTTTCGGGTTTGTTCTATGCCATAGTTAATGCTATTGGTTTCATGCCACAGTTTTGGGTTTGTTCTATGCCATAGTTATTAATGCTATTGGTTTCATGCCACAGTTTTGGGTTTGTTCTATGCCATAGTTAATGCTATTGGTTTCATGCCACAGTTTTGGGTTTGTTCTATGCCATAGTTAATGCTATTGGTTTCATGCCACAGTTTTGGGTTTGTTCTATGCCATAGTTAATGCTATTGGTTTCATGCCACAGTTTCGGGTTTGTTCTATGCCATAGTTAATGCTATTGGTTTCATGCCACAGTTTTGGGTTTGTTCTATGCCATAGTTAATGCTATTGGTTTCATGCCACAGTTTCGGGTTTGTTCTATGCCATAGTCAATGCTATTGGTTTCATGCCACAGTTTCGGGTTTGTTCTATGCCATAGTCAATGCTATTGGTTTCATGCCACAGTTTTGGGTTTGTTCTATGCCATAGTTAATGCTATTGGTTTCATGCCACAGTTTTGGGTTTGTTCTATGCCATAGTTAATGCTATTGGTTTCATGCCACAGTTTTGGGTTTGTTCTATGCCATAGTTAATGCTATTGGTTTCATGCCACAGTTTCGGGTTTGTTCTATGCCATAGTTAATGCTATTGGTTTCATGCCACCGTTTTGGGTTTGTTCTATGCCATAGTTAATGCTATTGGTTTCATGCCACAGTTTTGGGTTTGTTCTATGCCATAGTTAATGCTATTGGTTTCATGCCACAGTTTTGGGTTTGTTCTATGCCATAGTTAATGCTATTGGTTTCATGCCACAGTTTTGGGTTTGTTCTATGCCATAGTTAATGCTATTGGTTTCATGCCACAGTTTTGGGTTTGTTCTATGCCATAGTTAATGCTATTGGTTTCATGCAACAGTTTTGGGTTTGTTCTATGCCATAGTTAATGCTATTGGTTTCATGCCACAGTTTTGGATTTGTTCTATGCCATAGTTAATGCTATTGGTTTCATGCCACAGTTTCGTGTTTGTTTCATGCCACAGTTTCAGGTTTGTTCTATGCCATAATTAATGCTATTGGTTTCATGCCACAGTTTCGGGTTTGTTCTATGCCATAGTTAATGCTATTGGTTTCATGCCACAGTTTTGGGTTTGTTCAATGCCATAGTTAATGCTAGTTGTTTTATGCCACAGTTTCGTGTTTGTTTCATGGCACAGTTTCGTGAGGTTCATGCCAATAGTATCATGTCCTACGTTTTTGCCTTAGCTTCCGCTTCGGGTTGTTTTCTGTTTTGTACCTCGTTGATTGTTTATTAAAATTAAATCATGTTCCTACCTGCAAGTCCTGTCCGGAGTCGTCCGTTTGCCTTCCTGGGAGAACGACCCCGCAGTAAGCGAAAACCCCGTCGTGACATAAGTCTCACAAAGGTTTGAAAAAAAGGTGCCTCAAACAAGCATCTTTTCGTGTACTCCCCTTCGCTGCATTGTTAGCCACCTCCTACTTGCTGTATTTTGTGATTTAGAATGCAGAAAATAAAGAAAAAACATATGTGTTCCTGTCTTGCACAAGGATTGTGAATGCGAGGCGAAATTCCCCCCCCCAAAAAAGTGCAGTTCCCCTTTAAAGATAGTTAAATTAATTTATTGCTATTAATAGTGCTGAGGCTTTTGTTGGAATGGTCATTTGGTTTATTACTGCAGTAAAGTCCACTATATCAACAAACTTTCATCTGTGACGCTGCTTAACTTAACACAGGAAGTCACCTAAAATGAACTTGATCTGTTCCAGGGTCAAACTCTCACCCCCGTAAAAACATTTAAGCAATGTTTTAGACTGTTTTGGTCATCTTCTGGTTTTTCCCGTCAGGGGTCCCCACAGCGAGTCAAGTCGGTATGATTTGTCGGGCGTCGTTTTTTATACGCCGGATGCCCTTTTTGACCTACCCTCCATTTATCCGGGGCTTGGGACATCTCCTGGGTGTCGGGGGACTCGGCCGGAAAAGCAGCAACGTGTACATTGCACCGCCAGTGCTAAATAAAGTACAGCTACTCCCTCACTGACAATGGTTGTAAGCAGGAAGGCGGTAGCAGAGCGATACTGTCACCTAGTGGCGTTTAATAGGTACTGTAAGAATGAATATCTGTTCTCGAAAATAAATATGTTGACATTTTTGGTTTACTTCACGGACTGAACAATCGAAGGATGTTTTGTGGCCATTTTGATATTTTTCATAGGCACAAAACAATAATAATGTTAACAACATATAATATTCTTAGAGATGTCCGATAATGGCTTTTTCTGCCGTTATCCGATATTACGATATCTCTTAATTACCGATACCGATATATACAGTCGTGGAATTAACACATTATTATGCCTAATTTTGTTGTGATGCCCCGCTGGATGCATTAAACAATGTAACAAGGTTTTCCAAAAATAAATCAACTCAAGTTATGGAAAAAAAATGCCAACATGGCACTGCCATATTTATTATTGAAGTCAAAAAAGTCCATTATTTTTTTTAACATGCCTCAAAACAGCAGCTTGGAATTTGGGACATGCTCTCCGGAGATTGGGGTGGGGGTGCGGGGTTGAGGTGGGTGAGGGGGGGGTTGTATATTGTAGCGTCCCGGAAGAGTTAGTGCTGCAAGGGGTTCTGGGTATTTGTTCTGTTGTGATTATGTTGTGTTACAGTGCGGATGTTCTCCCGAAATGTGTTTTGTCATTCTTGTTTGGTGTGGGTTCACAGGGTGGCGCATATTCTTAACAGTGTTAAAGTTGTTTATACGGCCACCCTCAGTGTGACCTGTATGGCTGTTGACCAAGTATGACTTGCATTCACTTGTGTGTGTGAAAAGTCGTAGTTATTACGTGATTGGGCCGGCACGCAAAGGCAGTGCCTTTAAGGTTTAATTGGCACTCTGTACTTCTCCCTACGTCCGTGTACACAGCGGCGTTTTAAAAAGTCATACATTTTACTTTTTGAAACCGATACCGATAATTTCCGATATTGCATTTTAAAGCACTTATCGGCCGATAATATCGGCAGTCCGATATTAAAGTTAAAGTTAAAGTATCAATGATTGTCACACACACACTACTGTAGGTGTGGCGAAATTATTTTCTGCATTTGACCCATCACCCTTTATCACCCCCTGGGAGGTGAGGGGAGCAGTGGGCAGCAGCGGTGGCCGCGCCCAGGAATCATTTTTGGTGATTTAGCCCCCAATTCCAACCTTTGATGCTGAGTGCCAGGCAGGGAGGTAATGGGTCCCATTTTCCGGACATCTCTAAATATTCTTGTTATTAGTGTAAACATCGCTGTATTTTTTTTTTTTAATACATTTATATAAAATGTGGGCTGAAAGAAAACTAGCTGCGGACCACTAATAACCCCCAGCCCGCACTTTGTACACCCCTGCTCTATGCAGTAAAAGAAGAAGATGGTGTGCAGTTACATGTATTTACTAGTGTGTGCGTGCGTGTAAAAGTACAGTGAAATTCTTTATGGACTTAACGGGTCCACTTTGAAAGACTTTTTGGCCGCCTTTCCCCTCACCTTGCAATGATTGTACCTGATTAGCATTGATGATGATGATAATGAGCTTTTTACACTCCTTTTTAGTTGTATTCCCGCCAAGTGAACCCTGCTCGCTCAGGAATGTGTGCGCCATGTGTGGGCAGGAGTCCTGGCTTGTTGTTTATGTAAGAATCTTGCTCAATCCTCATCCTGAGTCCAAAGTCCCTTTTTATCATTTCCTCATGTGCGGTTGACTAAAAGTCATCCAGACACTTTCAGTTCACATCTACCTTTGATTGACACTGCAGTGATTGTCTCATTTAGTATCAATGAACAAAAACAAGGTTATTGTAATGAAAACTGATAGTGTGTTTAATGTTAAATTAATTCTAATTATTAGGGCCCGCATGGCCCATTGCATAAGGACTCCCAATGGCATAAGGACCTATTGAATTTGTAAGGTTTTATTCTTTATTCTTTATTCTTCCGCCGCCACATTAAACTGTAATTTGACCCACTTAACATGCTTCAAAACTCACCATATTTGACCCACACATCAGGACCTGCGAAAATTGCCTTTTTAAAAAAAAAACCGAACCACAAAACTCAAAATTGCGCTCTAGCGCCCCCTAGGAGAAAAAAAAGAACTAGACTGCCTGTAACTCCCACTAGGAAGGTCGGAGAGACATGAAACAAAAACCTCTATGTAGGTCTGACTTAGACCTACATTTCATAATAGTACATTCTTGGGCTAAAATCAACAGGAAGTTGGCAATTCCCCCTTCAAGACAAAAAAGTACTAAAAACAGTCACTTCTGCCTCTTTGAGCTGTAATTTGACCCCCTTAACATGCTTCAAAACTCACCAAACTGAATGCACACATCACATCAAAAATTGTGATCTAATAAAAAAACCTAACCCCAAATCTCAAAATTGTGCTCTAGCGCAATTTTTTAATAAAACGCACAAAAAACTGCTCCTCGGATGAAAAAACTGACAAAACTGCCTGTAACTCCCACTGGGAAGGTCGGAGAGACATGAAACAAAAACCTCTATGTAGGTCTCACTTAGACCTACATTTCATAAATTGACAACTCCCAGCAAAAATCAACAGGAAGTTTGCTATTCCCCCTTCAAAACAATTTTTGTGTAAAAACCGGTCACCTTCCTTCAAAAACTATCTCCTCTGAGCGCGTTTGTTGTTTCGGCTTCAAACTAACACAGGAGAGAGATTAAACCCTTGTGTATAAAATAACAGAACAACGTTTTAATACCTGCTCCGGTTTTGATTTTATGACCCTTCAAAGACCCGCTGCGCTGATGCTGCTGTGCTGCTGTTTTTTTAAGATGGCTGCTTAAAAGTAGGAAGCACCAACGTGCCCACACAATGCAGTCAAGGTAGGTACACTAGACAAAAGTCTTGGGACACTTCAGACTAAAAGTAGACAAACGTATTGGGACACTTATGACTATCACTGGACAAAAGTATTGGGACATTTAGGACTAGCACCTGCCAAATATGCGGGCCCGACCAATGCTGCTTGCAGCTTTAATTACTATTTATTTTTAATGTGTGGAAAATTGTTAAATATATGTTAACACAATTTTTTTTCCACAATGTAGCTCTTAATTATACTAGCAAATCTCTCAATGCACACATATAATATCGTACAAATTGTATGTAATTTTTATAAAAATGGTAAATTATTAATGATTAACTTATTTAATCACATATGGGTGTAACAAATCATTAGAAATTAACCATTCCTGTTAAACACTTTATTGATAACGTGATTTTGATTTTGTTGAATGCTAGTGGTACAATTATGTTTTTGCCATTTAATGACAAACCAATCAATAGATAATACAGTGCGGTTTGAATTTACATGTTGTTTTTATTGTGTGGAAAATGTTTAAATATTTTTTGTAATTTACCTTTTACTCAAATCTCACAATGCACAAATATATACCGTGCATACATTTTTGCATTTATGTTAAATTGTTAATCATTTATTTAATTACAAATTATACAAATCAGTGTCGCAATGTACTTTTAAATATTTTTTTAAAGTATGTATAATAATGAAATCATTAGAAATTAGATTGTTTTTGATGCTACTGGTACAATCATGTTTTATCAATGAAAAAAACAAGCCAAACATTAAAGCTGCAAGCAGCGATGGACGGGACCGACTTTGACGGCACATAAAATCCCAACCGGAGCAGTAATTAAAACTCTTTTGTCAACTTTTAATCAGAAGGGTTCAATCTCTCTCCTGTGCTAGTTTGAAGCCGACACAACAAACGCGCTCAGAGGAGATAATGTTTGAAAAAAGGTGACCGGTTTTTACAAAACTTTTGTTTTGAAGGGGGAATTGCAAACTTCCTGTTGATTTTTGCTGGGGGTTGTCAATTTATGAAATGTAGGTCTAAGTGAGACCTACATAGAGGTTTTTGTTTCATGTCTCTACGACATTCCTACTGGGAGTTACAGGCAGTTTTGTCTGTGTTTTCTTCCGAGGAGCAGTTTTGTCTGTGTTTTATTCCTAGAGGGCGCTAGAGCGCAATTTTGAGTTTTGGGGTTTGCTTTTTTATTAGATCGCAATTTTCGCCAGTCTTGATGTGTGTGGCCAGTTTGGTGAGTTTTGAAGCATGTTAAGGAGGTCAAATTATAGCTCAAAGAGGCAAAAGTGACTGTTTTTACAAAACTTTTGTTTTGAAGGGGGATTTGCAAACTTCCTGTTGATTTTTGCTGACGAAAGTTGACGTATGAAATCTAGGTCTAAGTGAGACCTACATAGAGGTTTTTGTTTCACGTCTCTACGACATTCGTACTGGAAGTTACAGGCAGTTTTGTCTTTGTTTTCTTCCTAGGGGGCGCTAGAGCGCAATTTTGAGTTTTTAAGTTTGTTTTTTTGATTAGATGGCAATTTTCGCCAGTCCTGATGTGTGTTAAGGGGGTCAAATTACAGCTCAAAGAGGCGGCGGAATAATAATAATAAAACCTTACAATTACAATAGGGTCCTCTGTCCCAAAGGGACATTGTGGTCCCTAATTAGATATTATAGTGCAGTTTAAAATCACTTTTTTTTTTTTTTTTAATGTGTGGAAAATGTTTAAATATATGTTTAAATATTTTCATGATATAAGGTTGTACAATTACATTTTTTGTATGTAATATTTACAAACACTGTTATAATTTCACAATATAAATATGCAAAGTAAATGTACAGTGTATTCAGAAGTTTACATATAGGGCTGCAGCTATCAATTATTTTAGTAACAAGTTGTAAGTTTTTTTGAGTAATCGGATAAAATACGCTTTTTAGCCTATGTGCATATTTTAGGGAAATAAGTTGAAATAAATTTAAAAAATATACTTGCCTTAACCTTGATTTTTTTTTCTTCCAAAAAACAGTGTTTTACAATGTTTAAATATGTTTAAAATTGTTTTATTTATTTATTTTTGTCATAAAAAAATACAAACATGTGTGCTTACGGACTGTATCCCGTATTGATATATATTGATGTATAATGTAGGAACCAGAAATATTAATAACAGAAAGAAACAACCCTTTTGTGTGAATGAGTGTGTTTAAGTGTAATTGGGGGAGGGAGGTTTTTTGGGTTGGCGCACTAATTGTAAGTGTATCTTGTGCTTTTTATGTTGATTTAATAAAAAATAAAATATATATATATTTTTTAAGTTTTTTAATTTCTTGTGCGGACCGGTACCGGATTTTGTAGACCACAAGGAAGTATTTTACATTTAGAAAAAAATCCTAATATGACTCCTTTAATGCGCCCTATTTCCACGCCTTATGCGTGAAAATAGACCCACTCATCGGCAATGAGCCTTATAATCCGGTGCGCCCTATGGTCCGGAAGATACGGTAATTGAAGCAACAGCATATACATTTAAGCATTTTTCCAATGAATAATTTATTAATTAATGCATTTAATAACATCCCTATTTACAAACACCTATAATATTGATAAATATGAAATAATAGTTGTTTTTTTCACAGAAATTGTATTCTGATTTTATTTGAGTTAATTTCTTCACAGTCCACAGGATCCGATCGAAATAAAACCAATTGATGGTGATTGATTCAGCACCATTGATGGTGCTGAATGTTTCATGTTTGTGTTACCTTGACAAGAACGAGCACTAAGAACATTTCTTAGTGCTCATAATCGACCACAGCTGCAATAAATGGGAAAAACATTTCAAATGTTTGTGTGAAGGAGAATGTTTTGCCTTTTTATGGACAATTTCCTGTCTTCACTCAGTGAAAGTTTTCCTTCGATGATAAGCGAGCCAGGATGTTGGATGCGGTGTTTGTGTTAGTGCAACATGACGCAGAAAACAAGTCAATGGATGCTTAATTGCAGCAGGATGCAACATGTTTGAATTATCATCCATGTGTGCAACTTTCACTTCAGAAGTGAAAGTTCCAACCCTTTTTTTTTTTTTACTCTTATTGAACCATCAAGGACTGTCATGACTGATTACTTACTATTTTGGTTTCTTTCCAGTGTTATTTGACTTTCACACGCAGACAGAACTCCGCTGATGGCGCTGCAATATCACACTAAATTAAGAAGGAAATGTAGCAAAACTGGTCTTTATTTTGCCGGGGATTTTACTGTAAAAATAACAGTGGTACCGTTTGTCAGGTTCAAACACTGATGACATCTATTAAACAAGACAAGAGGCAAAGAAATTAAACTAGAGACAGAATTCAATTTGGACTCAATTGAAGAGACACGTCTAGACACACTGTACCCTTGTACAGTATCTCAGCACGCTCTGCCAAAAGATTGCACTCCTCCTTCTTTATTTGACTTTCTCACCCCACCTGACCACAGCTGCTTCCAGAGGGAAGTGGGTCGTAAACAGCGTTGTCTTTGGTTACCGAACAGTTCAATAGGAGAGGTCGTAAAATAATTCAAAAAGAGTTCCATAAAATAGTTTAAAAAGTGTTTGAAAAATACTTCAAAAAGAGTTCGTCTGGAAATTGGGCAGATCCTGCCATTTGTCCGCTTTGAAGTCACAGTGGGGTTTTACGAGCCTTCCTCCTGGTAGGCCCCAAAGACAGCTCCCGTCCCCCTGCCAGGAACTCAATGTAATACAAAGCTTTTGTGATAATTTAGAAACAATTATTCTAACACCGTTTTTCCATTCACACTAATGCACTGTTAAAACAGTGACTGGAGATTTTGCTGAAAAAAAAGAGAACTGGCAAGTCAGTTGCCTGAATTTTACAGCAAAAATAAAAGTGGTTCAAATCACAGTAATACTGTCAGAATAATTGTATCTAAGTTATCACAAAACTCTGTGTTTCAATGAGTTCCCAGCGAGCAGACAAAAGCTGTCTTTGATCTTACCAATCAAAAGGCTTGTAAAACTCCACTGTGTAGGATGGGAAGCAACATGAAGGTGTCGGTTTCTTTGATGTATTGTATTCCACGGGAAGATTTTATCTTGACCCGAGATCTACAAAGCGGTGAGGAAGCAGGACCTGACCCCCCTCCAGGCACCTTTTCTTTGAACTGTTTTGTGACCAAAGGCAGCGGCTGTTTACGACCCCCCCTTCCTTTAGAAACAGCTGTTGCCATGTAATCAGGGAAAGTCCAAATAAAATACAATCTTTCGACAAAGCGTGGTGAGACTGTACAAGAGTACAGCCCAGACGTTTCTCCTCAGTTGAGCCAAATTTAATTCTGTCTCTGTTTAATTCCTTGCTTCTTTGTCTGTTTAATAGATGTCATCAGTGTTTGAACCTGACAAATACACTACAACAATAAATAGCAATTTATTGATGACTAAATTATCATGTTGAACAAAAGTGAAAAAAAAAAAAAAACTGAACAAAAACAGCAAATTTGAAACATATATCCTACTTAAAGTTTGTATTGATATTTTTCTACAAAAGCCAAAAGCAGTGAAGTTGGCACGTTGTGTAAATGGTAAATAAAAACAAAATACAATGATTTGCTAATCATTTTTAACCTATATTCAATTAAATAGACTGCAACGACAATATATTTCATGTTCACACTGAGAAACTTCATTTTTTTGTTGCAAATAATCATTAACTTAGAATTTAATGGCAGCAACGCATTGCAAAAAAAAGGGGCATTTTTACCACTGTGTTACATGGATTTTCCTTTTAACAACATTTGGGAACTGAGGAGACACATTTTTGAAGCTTTTCAGGTGGATTTCTTTCCCATTCTTGCTTGATGTACAGCTTCAGTTGTTCAACAGTCCGTTGTGGTATTTTAGGCTTCATAATGCACCACACATTTTCAATGGGAGACAGGTCTGGACTAAAGGCAGGCCAGTCTAGTACCCGCACTCTTTTACTATGAAGCCACGTTGATGTAACACGTGGCTTGGCATTGTCTTGCTGAAATAAGCAGGGGCGTCCATGATAACGTTGCTTGGATGGCAACATATGTTGCGCCAAAACCTGTATGTGCCTTTCAGCATTAATGGCGCCTTCACAGATGTGTAAGTTACTCATGTCTTGGGCACTAATACACCCCCATACCATCACACATGCTGGCTTTAACACTTTGCACTTAGAACAATTCAAATGGTTCTTTTCCTCTTTGTTCCGGAGGACACGACGTCCACAGTTTCCAAAAACAATTTGAAATGAGGCCTCGTCAGACCAGAGAACACTTTTCCACTTTGCATCAGTCCATCTTAGATGAGCTCGGCGGTGTTTCTGGGTGTTGTTGATAAATGGCTTTGGCTTTGCATAGTAGAGTTTTAACTTGCACTTACAGATGTAGCGACCAACTGTAGTTACTGACAGTGGTTTTCTGAAGTGTTCCTGAGCCCATGTGGTGATATCCTTTACACACTGATGTCGCTTTTTGATGCAGTACCGCCTGAGGGATCGAAGGTCTCGGGCTTAGCCGCTTATGTACAGTGATCTCTCCAGATTCTCTGAACCTTTTGATGATATTACGGAGCGTAGAAGGTGAAATCCCTTAATTCCTTGCAATAGCTGGTTGTGAAATGTCGTTCTTAAGCAATTTGCTCAGGCATTTGTTGACAAAGTGGTGACCATCCTTGTTTGTGAATGACCTGAGCATTTCATGGAATCTACTTTTATACAGTCCATCTTAGATGATCTCGGGCCCAGCGAAGCCGGCGGCATTTCTGGGTGTTGTTGATAAATGGCATTGGCTTCGCATAGTAGAGTTTTAACTTGCACTTACAGATGTAGCGACCAACTGTAGTTACCGGTACTGACAGTGGTTTTCTGAAGTGTTCCTGAGCCCATGTGGTGATATCCTTTACACACTGATGTCGCTTTTTGATGCAGTACCGCCTGAGGGATCGAAGGTCTCGGGCTTAGCCGCTTGTGTACAGTGATCTCTCCAGATTCTCTGAACCTTTTGATGATATCACGGAGCGTAGAAGGTGAAATCCCTAAATTCCTTGCAATAGCTGGTTGTGAAATGTTGTTCTTAAGCAATTTGCTCAGGCATTTGTTGACAAAGTGGTGACCATCCTTGTTTGTGAATGACCTGAGCATTTCATGGAATCTACTTTTATGCAGTCCATCTTAGATGATCCCGGGCCCAGCGAAGCCGGCGGCATTTCTGGGTGTTGTTGATAAATGGCATTGGCTTCGCATAGTAGAGTTTTAACTTGCACTTACAGATGTAGCGACCGAATGTAGTTACTGACAGTGGTTTTCTGAAGTGTTCCTGAGCCCATGTGGTGATATCCTTTACACACCGATGTCGCTTTTTGATGCATTACCGCCTGAGGGATCCAATGTCACAGGCATTCAATGTTACGTACAGTGATTTCTCCAGATTCTCTGAACCTTTTGATTATATTACGGACCTGGATTGCTTTTTCTAGTTGCATGAATGATCTTTTCTTTGGACCAAAGCCTTGTATTGGATCATGTACCTAAAGTTGTGTCCGCTATATGTCTGTCAGTTTATGAGAGCTGACAGATTAAGGGTTAATATTTTTTTTTCTCAGCGCCTCACAAGTCCTGACGTCTTTATTTGCTTTTCGCGTTGCACAATCTCCTCCATGTGCCGCCACCGCTCCGCTAAATTACGGGAAAACGTTGTCACGTCCTGTTAGCGCTTCCACTGTTATGAAATACAACCTGCATGGCGGCCTTCTTAACCCCCGGGTTCAATCCTCCGCTGTCCTCGTTTAAGAAAGGAAAACAGCTTCCAGCGGGTCGTTGTGACAATTCATCTGCTTTTTGTTTACCGAACGGCTGCCAATAATCCGAAGTGAACCTCAGTGGGGGTCATTGGCCCCTCAAATTAAGTGGCTTTGATAAAAAACAGCCTGTTTCACTGACATGTTTAAAAAAAATACCGCATAAGCCAAGATATTGGAAGACGTTTATTTGATAGCATCTTGTCTTTTAATAAGCAAAGTACAACTGGAGTGCCGATACAAAAATACGTGTATAAGACTACACTCACTTACTGAACACACGCCAAAAAAACAAATTACTTTCGTTTCTGGCTGGAAAAGACACAGGAAAGTTGCTAAATAGTGAAAGAAATAAAACAAAGATGTTTTTCTTGAACATTTTCTGGCAGGGTTTTCAAAGAGTGGCTCAGGGATTCTGCCTGCAGAGAATATATTAAAAAATAGTAATTTCTGCAGACTGCAAAAAGTCAGTGTTCAAAAACAAAGAAAAAAAAATTTACAAAAATTAGGGGTATTTTCCTTTAACTAAGCAAAATTATCTGCTAATAGAACAAGAACATTTGGCTTGTCTAAAACTAGAGCGCAATTTTGAGATTTGGGGTTAAGTTTTTTTATTAGATCGCAATTTTTGCCAGTCCTGATGTGTGTGTTCAGTTTGGTGATTTTTGAAGCATGTTAAGGGGGTCAAATTACAACTCAAAGAGGCAAAAGTGACTGTTTTTAGTACATTTTTGTCTTGAAGGGGGAATTGCCAACTTCCTGTTGATTTTAGCCCGTGGATGTACTATTATGAAATCTAGGTCTGAGTCAGACCTACATAGAGGTTTTTGTTTCATGTCTCTCCGACCTTCCTAGTGGGAGTTACAGGCAAACTAGTTGTTTTTTCCCTAGGGGGCGCTAGAGCGCAATTTTGAGTTTTGTGGTTCGTTTTTTTTTATTAAAAGGCAATTTTCGCAGGTCCTGATGTGTGGGTCAAATATGGTGAGTTTTGGTGGGTCAAATTGCAGCGCAAAGTGGCGGCGGAAGAAAAAAGAATAATAATAATAATAAAACCTTACAAATTCAATAGGTCCTTATGTCCCATTGCAAAAGGACTCCCGTTGGGATTCCTTTTACAATGGGCCATGCGGGCCCTAATTAGCTAACCTCAATGAACCCAAAAATACCTTAAAATAAGTATATTCTCACTAATAACAAGTGCACTTTTCTTGGTAGAAAAAAAAAGACCTTTTTCGCTCAATATGTTGAAAAATATTCTTAAATGAAGTAAATGCTAGTGCCATTATCTTGACATAATGATATTACATTTCTTGAAACCAGCAAACTTATACTAAAAACTGATTTATTGTTCTCAATGGAAAGGCAACAAGGCTTGTTACTCTCGGGGTCTACACTGCTAAAAGTCAGTGTTCAAAAACAAGAAAAAAAAATGCAAAATTTAGGGGTATTTTACTTGAATTAAGCAAAATTATCTGCCAATAGAACAAGAAAATTTGGCTTGTCAAGACTTTCCAAAACAAGTAAAATTAGCTTACCTCAATGAACCAAAGAATACCTTAAAATAAGTATATTCTCACTAATAACAAGTGCACTTTTCTTGGTAGAAAAAAAAAAGAGACCTTTTTGCTCAATATGTTGAAAAATATTCTTAAATGAAGTAAATGCTAGTGCCATTATCTTGACATAATGATATGCACTCGGCTAGTTTATTGTTCTTAATGCATACTTGCCAACCCTCCCGGATTTTCCGGGAGACTCCCGAAATTCAGCTCCTCTCCCGAAAACCTCCCGGGACAAATTTTCTCCCGAAAATCTCCCGAAATTCAGGCGGAGCTGGAGGTCGCGCCTCCTCCAGCTCCATGCGGACCTAAGTGACGTGTTTTCCTCTACCGTAAAGCAGTTCGTCTGCCGTAAACAGCAATGTTGTGACACTCTTAAACAGGACAATACTGCCATCTAGTGCATTTGATGGAGGCACTTTTGTGCGTGCCACACAGCAATGCATCATCAGTTCGAAAAATAGTGACAGAGAATAGAACAAGGATGGACAATTCAACCCTTAACTCAACAATGAGTAGATGAGTGTTATGTGTGTATATGTGTAAATAAATGAACACTGAAATTCAAGTATTTCTCTTATTTATATATATATATATATATATATATATATACATAAAATACTTGACTTGGTGAATTCTAGCTGTAAATATACTCTTCCCCTCTTAACCACGCCCCCCCACCTCCCGAAATCGGAGGTCTCAAGGATGGCAAGTATGTCTTAATGGAAAGGCAACAAGGCAAGCGCTTGTTACTCTCGGGGTCTCCTAGCCGCTCAGGCAAATCATATTCTCTAAAGATGCATTTTTCCATTGATAACTTGACATCATCGCGCCAAGTGCGTGCTCTTTCAGTCAATTAGTGCGCATATATACAGCCCGGCCCCTGGCCAAAAAATTTTTTATTTGTAATTTTGAAGAATTCAACTGACTGTGCATGAACTATTTCTGTAAAAAAATTGTTAGAATGTTAAATGTTTAAATATTAACTGTCAGTTTACTGTACTGTGCCAACTGTACTACTATATGAGTACCTATTTTCTATTGTTTCATTGAAAATAAAACAGCAAAGTCCATTTGGCTGTCATCTGTTTTAATTATGAGACCCAATTGTGTCAAAGTCATGATTTTTTTTTTCATGCTTGAAATAAGAAATGATTACTTTAAAAAAGTAGTTTTATACATGTGAGTGTTGATGACACAACACTTGATATTCTAGTTTCAAGCATGTTTTACTCAATATAGGTCATCAAATCTCAGCAACAAGCTGTAATATCTTACTGACATCATTTAGGACCAAAACCCTTAAAACAAGTACCGTATTTTCCGCACTATAAGGCGCTCCGGATTATAAGGCGCACCTTCAATGAGTGGCCAATTTTAAAACTTTGTTCATATATAAGGCGCACCGCATTATAAGGCGCATAGAATAGACGCTACAGTAGAGGCTGGGGTTGCGAGACCTGTTGTGGCTCAATATTGGTCCATATATAAGGCGCACCGGATTATAAGGCGCACCTTCAATGAATGGCCTATTTTAAAACTTTGTTCATATATAAGGCGCACCGCATTATAAGGC
Source organism: Nerophis lumbriciformis (assembly GCF_033978685.3). Taxonomy (NCBI): domain Eukaryota; kingdom Metazoa; phylum Chordata; class Actinopteri; order Syngnathiformes; family Syngnathidae; genus Nerophis; species Nerophis lumbriciformis. The sequence continues at coordinate 7,982,438 of NC_084561.2, forward strand.
GCACCGCATTATAAGGCGCATAGAATAGACGCTACAGTAGAGGCTGGGGTTGCGAGACCTGTTGTGGCTCAATATTGGTCCATATATAAGGCGCACCGGATTATAAGGCGCACTGTCAGCTTTTGAGAAAATTGGAGGTTTTTAGGTGCGCCTTATAGTGCGGAAAATACGGTAAAACACCCTAACATAAAATCTGCTTAGTGAGAAGAACGATCTTATCAGACAGAAAATAAGCAAATATTACCCTTATTTGAGATATTTCATCTTACTTAGATTTCAGTTTTTGCAGTGTACCCAGGTTCGAGTCCCACAAGCCGGCCGGGATGCCCAAAATGTCCATAAGACACCCAGCCAAGGCCCACGGGGAGGGGGGATACAATTTGGAAAAGTCGGCAAAAGTCCCCAAAATTTTCAAAATACCTACCCAGGTTCGAGTCCCACATGATTTTTGAACATTTTACCGACTTATCTCACTTTTCTTCCCCCCTTCCCATGGGACTTTGCTGGGCGCGTTTTGGACATTTCGGGCATCCTGGCCGCCAGCGGGACTTGTGGGACTCGAACCCCGGGTAGGTATTTTGAACATTTTTGGGACTTTTGCCGACTTTTCCGACTTTTATCCCCTTGTGGGACTCAGCTGGGTGTGTTATGGACATTTTGAGCATCCCGGCCGGGACTTGCGCGGCCATACATAAGATTTTATGTTAGAGTGTTTTACTTGTTTTAAGGGTTTTGGTCCTAAATGATCTCAGTAAGATATTACAGCTTGTTGCTGAGATTTGATGACCTATATTGAGTAAAACATGCTTGAAACTAGAATATCAACTGTTGCAAAGCTGTGTCATCAACACTCACAAGTATAAAACTACTTTTTTAAAGTAATAATTTCCTATTTCAAGCATGAAAAAAAAAAAATCATGACTTTGACACAATTGTGTCTCATAATTAAAACAGATGACAGCCAAATGGACTTTGCTGTTTTATTTTCAATGAAACAATAGAAAATACGTACCGGTACTCATATAGTAGTACACTTGTTATTAGTGAGAATATACTTATTTTAAGGTATTTTTGGCTTCATTGAGGTTAGTTAATTTTACTTGTTTTGGAAAGTCTTGACAAGCCAAATTTTCTTGTTCTATTGGCAGATAATTTTGCTTAGTTCAAATAAAATACCTTTAATTTTTGTATTTTTCTTTCTTGTTTTTGAACACTGACTTTTTGCAGTCTACCATTACACAACATTTTGTGCTCTTGAGTACAATTAAGAACGTAACATTTATATGCACGCAATACGAGGGCACATTTCTTTGACTCTCTGGATTATTTTCAGTCTTATTTGACTCCGAATGATACAATTTCAATGCAACATTTGTTGTTTCTGTGTCAAAACGTAAAAAAGAACGAAAAAAGTACTTTATTGACGCACATTATTTCCAGGCCAGGAGTTTGACACCTGTGATCCACAGTCGGAAAGGGGATTCGTGGCGGTTTACCTGACACATGAAACGTGACGAAATCGGTGGGGGGTGCGCGATCCACTTTAGCTGCCAGATGGCAGTAGAGTGTTGAATATCTTTGAAGTGCGTTTTGTGGCAATTCCAATTTCGGTTGGTAGAGTGGCCGTGCCTGCTACTTGAGGGTTCCAGGTTCGATTCCCGCTCCCGCCATGCTGGTCACTGTCGTTGTGTCCTTGGGCAAGACACTTTACCCACCTTTCTCCCAGTGCCACCCACACTGGTTTAAATGTAACTTAGATATTGGGTGTCACTATGTAAAAGCACTTTGAATCACTAGAGAAAAGTGCTATATAAATATAATTCACTTCACTTCACTTGTTGGAGAAGACTTTGATGAGCACAGAGAAAGGAAGAGAAAAGACATTTGATAGTATTTCTCCCTTTCTTTATCAAAGTGCTGGCACTCGCAACTTTCTTTGGCCCCATGGTATATGACTGTAGAACCTTTTGTGTCAGAAAATATGAGGAGAAAAAAAAAGACTTTTTTTGTGTCTTTTCCAGCTCAAATGTGCTCATTGTTGATTCCTAGTGAAAATATGTTTATAGGATGAATATATGAATGTTAATTATATGAATATTTGAGGGCTCTACAGTTCAAAGCTGTCCAATATTGGCTCATTTCTTGCAGGCTTCACAGTGCATTGCAAAATGATTAACCCCCTCCTTCCTCTCATGCGAGATCCACCCAGGAATGGGGGATATATATGAATCCCGTCTCAACTGTAGAACCTTTTGTGTCAGAAAATATGCGGGAAAAATGTACTTTTTTGTGTCTTTTCCAGCTCAAATGTGCTCATTGTTGATTCCTAGTGAAACTATGTTTATAGGATGAATATATGAATGTTAATTATATGAATATTTGAGGGCTCTACAGTTCAAAGCTGTCCAATATTGGCTCATTTCTTGCAGGCTTCACAGTGCATTGCAAAATGATTAACCCCCTTCTTCCTCTCATGCGAGATCCACCCAGGAATGGGGGATATACGTATATGAATCCCGTCTCGACTGTAGAACCTTTTGTGTCAGAAAATATGCGGAAAAAATTTACTTTTTTGTGTCTTTTCCAGCTCAAATGTGCTCATTGTTGATTCCGAGTGCAACTGTGTTTATAGGATGAACATATGAATATGAATGATATGAATATTTGTGGGCTGTACAGTCCAAAGCTGTCCAATATTGGCTCATTTCTTGCAGGGCTCCACACAGGAAATAAAACAAAAGTTCCAATGTAGTTCCCAAAATAGAAGACGTGTCCCGATCTAACTTACATTCTTTTGTCAGTGACAGGAAATAGCACATTTACAGGCGTGCTGGGAGATTTATGATGTTTCATGTTTATCTCCTGCTGATTTTCTCCTAGTGGGAAGAAAACGAAAAAAAAAAAGTTGGGTATTTTTAATCCAAAGTCAGATATTGTGGAATGTTTACTAATATTTACTCTGGCGTCCACAGCCTCCTTCAGCTTCTTCACCCATTTCTTGTCCGGGTCGGCGCAGACGGTGCGCTGTTTTTTACGGGTGGGCGTGCTCTTCATGGTGAAGCTGCACACATCACTCACGGTCACTGGCTTTTCCAAAAAAAAACAAAAGAGATTTGAAGACTCACACGACAGCTCTGATGTTGCAGTCTCCATCTGTTTCCTGTATCCTGTAGCTCTCGATGTTGTCGATGGCGTTGGCTCTCATCCTCTTTACGTGGCCCAGGCAGCAGTTGCCGTAGGAACCTGCGGTCAAGGTCAGGTCGCACGAGCTCATCAGAGACCACGAGTAGCAGCGATACGCTCATAAAAACATCCACACACAAAAAAAACACACTCCCCACTGTGAGTAGGATTTTCTATTTTGTATTGTTGAACTTTAAGCGTTAGAAATAAGCTTTGGGTTTAGTATAGGATTAGGGTTACAAGTAGGGATAGAGTCGTCCCTCGCCGTATTTCGCTTTAAAAGTTTTTGGCTTCATTCAACGTTCATATTTTTGTCTTAAATTAAGCTTCTATATTAAAAGGTACTAAAAAAATTAATTTACATCCAAATCGCAATTTTTATTTATTCCGATTCTAAATCAATTAATTATTTTCCACAAAAAAAGTATATATACACATATATATATATATATATATATATATATATATATATATATATATATATATATACCGTATATACTTTTTTTTAAAATACATTTTTGTATTTAAATTTTAATATATATAAATATATATATATATATATATATATTTGTGTGTGTGTGTGTGTATATATATATATATATATATTTGTGTGTATATATATATATATGTATATATATATATACAAAAACACACACATATATAAATAATACACATTCACATATACATTTACATATATTATATATATATGTATACATATTACATATATATAATATTTTATATCTATAATATTTTATATACAAGGTATTTTGTATTTATTTTATATATATAATATTTTATATAATATATATATATATTCATATACAATATATTGTATATATATTATTTACATATATATATATGCATGTTACATATATATATACTATTTTATATACATGGTATTTTGTATTTATTTTATATATATATAATATATTATATAATATATATATATATATATATTCATATACAATATATTGTATATATATAATATTATATATTTATGTATATATATATATATATATATATATACTATTTTATATACATGGTATTTTGTATTTATTTTATATATATAATATTTTATATAATATATATATATATATATATATATTCATATACAATATATTGTATATATATAATATTATATATTTATGTATATATATATATATATATATATATATATATCCATCCATCCATTTCTACCGCTTATTCCCTTTGGGGTCGCGGGGGGCGCTGGAGCCTATCTCAGCTACAATCGGGCGGAAGGCGGGTTACACCCTGGACAAGTCGCCACCTCATCGCAGATATATATATATATATATATATATATATATATATATATATATATATATATATATATATATATATATATACACAGTACAGGCCAAAAGTTTGGACACACCTCATTCAATGCGTTGTCTTTATTTTCATGAGTATTTACATTGTAGATTGTCACATCAAAACTTTGAATGAACACGTGTGGAGTTATGTACTTAACAAAAAAAGGGGAAATAACTGAAAACATGTTTTATATTCTAGTTTCTTCAAAATAGCCACCCTTTGCTCTGATTGCTGCTTTGCACACTCTGGGCATTCTCTCCATGAGCTTCAAGAGGTAGTCACCTGAAATGGTTTTCACTTCACAGGTGTCATATTTTTGATGCCTTCAGTGACAATCTACAGTGTAAATAGTATTGAAATTAAGAAAATGCATTGAAATCAGAAGGTATATATATATATATATATATATATATATATATATATATATATATATATATATATATATATATATATATATATATATATATATATTTTGCAGTTTTTCTTTTCAAAAGCATTTGCCATAGACATGCTACTGATTAGCATTAGAGGTTTTACATGACGATTTTAACACTTTTAAATTTGTGGCTAAAAAAAACTACTAAAATGCATGTTGCAATCATACGGCTGGTGTGTAATAAGTACAATACTTACAGTATGAACACTTTGTGGGACTCAGCAAGACACAACTGGCTCTTTCAACCTCATGGCAAAGACTACTCACTGACTAGGGAAACACAATATCTATACCAGGGATTCTCAAACTGTGGTACGCGAGCTCCATCTAGTGGTACGCCAAAGAAGTCTGTAAAAATGTACTTTTACTGATATCCATCTGCATGCAAATGTCTACTATATAACGCTTGCAAGTGAGAAGTGTAAGAAAACAAGATATGACAACTGCACAACATGTGTCATTATCAAAACACACAAACGTACTGGAAATTGTTACGGTTGATTCCCAGGTACAAGGAATTGGTATTGTATTAGTTCACATGTGAAAGGTACCGTCCCTAAATGGCAATGGAAATTGTAACATTACCAAGAGTGCTTGACTGCTTGTATTCCGGCCAAGTGTTTGAGACGGTGCCAGCTTTGCAACCGGACTCGACATCACAGTTGCTGACGTTGGTCCTATTTATGGTTATGTTGGCAAAGGCCGACCTCTTTATCTATAGATATCACATTTACAATCATAACTATACACTCTGTCACTAATCAACGCCCTTCTACACATTAGAGACTGGAATCAGAGCTAGCCTAAATCAGTAGCATGTTTACATAAAAATGCTAACACTTAGCATGTGTGCTAACGATAGCATGGTAACAGTCAGCATGTTTCAAATACCAAGTTATGCGACTCAAAGGCTGCAGAAATTGAAAATAAAGTGCAAAATTAGATGAAAAAGTTAGCAAGCCTAAGTTAGCTTGCTAGCATGCTATCGTTTGCATGCTAACAGCTAACAAGTGTCACATACCAAGTTATATGACTCTAAGGTAAACAGTTGCAAAATTAGCTGAAAAAGCTAGCATGCTAACGTAAACATGCATACGTTTAGCATGTTTCAAATACCAAGTTATATGACTGTAAGATGTATGGCTGCGGAATTAGACAAAAAAAGCTTAAAAGTAGCACAAAAAAAGTTAGCACTAGCATGCTATAGTTAGCACGCTAACAGTTAACAAGTGTCACATACCAAGTTATTTGAGTCTAAGGTAAACAGTTGCAAAATTAGCTGAAAAAGCTAGCATGCTAACGTAAACATGCATACGGTTAGCATGTTTCAAATACCAAGTTATATGACTGTAAGGTGTATGGCTGCAGAATTAGACAAAAAAAAAGCGTAAAAGTAGCAAAACAAAGTTAGCACAAGCATGCTAACGTTAGCACGCTAACAGTTAACAAGTGTCACATTCCAAGTTATATGACTGCAAGGTGTATGGCTGCAGAAATTGAAAAAAAAAAAGTGTAAAATTAGATGAAAAAGTTAGCAAGCCTAAGTTAGCTTTCTAGCATGCTATCGTTTGCATGCTAACAGTTATCAAATGTCACATATCAAGTTATATGACTGGGCTAAACGGTAGCAAAAGTAGCTCAAAAAGTTACTTTTACCAAGTTATATGACTCTATAAGGTAAACGGTTGCAAAATTAGCTGAAAAAGCTAGCATGCTACCATAAACACGCATGCGGTTAGCATCTTTCAAATACCAAGTTATATGACTGTAAGGTGTATGGCTGCGAAATTAGACAAAAAAAGCGTAAAAGTAGCAGCAACAAAAACGTTAGCACTAGCATGCTAATGTTAGCACGCTAACAGTAAACAAGTGTCACATCCCAAGTTATATGACTCTGGGCTAAACGGTAGCAAAAGTAGCTCAAAAAGTTACTTTTGAGTTAGCAGTTCAACAAGTGTCACATACCAAGCTATATGACTAAGGGAAACGGTTGCAAAATTAGCAGATAAAGCTAGCATGCTAACGTAAACATGCATACGGTTAGCATGTTTCAAATACCAAGTTATATGACTGTAAGGTGTATGGCTGCGGAATTAGACAAAAAAAGTGTAAAAATAGCAAAACAAAGTTAGCACTAGCATGCTAACATTAGCACGCTAACAGCTATCAAATGTCACATACCAAGTTATATGACTGTAAGGTGTATGGCTGCGGAATTAGACAAAAAAAGCGTAAAAGTAGCAAAAAAAAAAGTTAGCACTAGCATGCTAACGGCTAACATGTGTCACGTTCCAAGTGATGACTCTAAGGTGTATGGCTGCGGAATTACACACAAAAAAGTGTAATGTTGGCTGGAAACTGTCTAGTGCTAATGTTAGCATGCTAGCATGCTAATGTTAAAGGAGCTAGCACATGACTGGGTAAGAAGAAATACCAAAATGCAGTATTTGTTGGTGTAGACAAAGGTATCGAAATATGGCTCTGTTTGATTTCACGGGAGTCGGTACCTGGTAGTCGTGACGGACATCGTGGGTACCTATATCGCTCTAGCTATTATCTTCGGTACATGGTAGTCCTGACGGACATCGTGGGTACCTATATCGCTCTAGCTATTATCTTTGGTACCTGGTAGTCCTGACGGACATCGTGGGTACCTATATCGCTCTAGCTATTATCTTCGGTACCTGGTAGTCCTGACGGACATCGTGGCTACCTATATCGCTGTAGCTATTATCTTCGGTACCTGGTAGTCCTGACGGACATCCTGGGTACCTATATCGCTCTAGCTATTATCTTCGGCACCTGGTATTCCTTACGGACATCGTGGGTACCTATATCGCTCTAGCTATTATCTTCGGTACCTGGTAGTCCTGACGGACATCGTGGGTACCTATATCGCTCTAGCTATTATCTTCGGTACCTGGTAGTCCTGACGGACATCGTGGGTACCTATATTGTTCTAGCTATTATCTTCGGTACCTGGTAGTCCTGACGGACATCGTGGGTACCTATATTGTTCTAGCTATTATCTTCGGTACCTGGTAGTCCTGACGGACATCGTGGGTACCTATATCGCTCTAGCTATTATCTTCGGTACCTGGTAGTCCTGACGGACATCGTGGCTACCTATATCGCTGTAGCTATTATCTTTGGTACCTGGTAGTCCTGACGGACATCGTGGGTACCTATATCGCTGTAGCTATTATCTTCGGTACCTGGTAGTCCTGACGGACATCCTGGGTACCTATATCGCTCTAGCTATTATCTTCGGCACCTGGTATTCCTTACGGACATCGTGGGTACCTATATCGCTCTAGCTATTATCTTCGGTACCTGGTAGTCCTGACGGACATCGTGGGTACCTATATCGCTGTAGCTATTATCTTCGGTACCTGGTAGTCCTGACGGACATCGTGGCTACCTATATCACTGTAGCTATTATCTTCGGTACCTGGTAGTCCTGACGGACATCGTGGGTACCTATATTGTTCTAGCTATTATCTTCGGTACCTGGTAGTCCTGACGAACATCGTGGGTACCTATATCGCTCTAGCTATTATCTTCGGTACCTGGTAGTCCTGACGGACATCGTGGGTACCTATATCGCTCTAGCTATTATCTTCGGTACCTGGTAGTCCTGACGGACATCGTGGGTACATATATCGCTCTAGCTATTATCTTCGGTACCTGGTAGTCCTGACGAACATCGTGGGTACCTATATCGCTCTAGCTATTATCTTCAGTACCTGGTAGTCCTGACGGACATCGTGGCTACCTATATCGCTGTAGCTATTATCTTTGGTACCTGGTAGTCTTGACGGACATCGTGGGTACCTATATTGCTCTAGCTATTATCTTCGGTACGTGGTAGTCTTGATGGACATCGTGGGTACCTATATTGCTCTAGCTATTATCTTCGGTACCTGGTAGTCCTGACGGACATCTTAGGTACCTATATTGTTCTAGCTATTATCTTCGGTACCTGGTAGTCCTGACGGACATCTTGGGTACCTATATTGTTCTAGCTATTATCTTCGGTACCTGGTAGTCCTGACGGACATCGTGGGTACATATATCGCTCTAGCTATTATCTTCGGTACCTGGTAGTCCTGACGGACATCGTGGGTACCTATATTGCTCTAGCTATTATCTTCGTTACCTGGTAGTCCTGACGGACATCGTGGGTACATATATCGCTCTAGCTATTATCTTCGTTACCTGGTAGTCCTGACGGACATCGTGGGTACCTATATCGCTCTAGCTATTATCTTCGGCACCTGGTAGTCCTGACGGACATCGTGGGTACCTATATCGCTCTAGCTATTATCTTCGGTACCTGGTAGTCCTGACGGACATCGTGGGTACCTATATCGCTCTAGCTATTATCTTCTGTACCTGGTAGTCCTGACGGACATCGTGGCTACCTATATCGCTGTAGCTATTATCTTTGGTACCTGGTAGTCTTGACGGACATCGTGGGTACCTATATTGCTCTAGCTATTATCTTCGGTACGTGGTAGTCTTGATGGACATCGTGGGTACCTATATTGCTCTAGCTATTATCTTCGGTACCTGGTAGTCCTGACGGACATCGTGGGTACCTATATCGCTCTAGCTATTATCTTCGGTACCTGGTAGTCCTGACGGACATTGTGGCTACCTATATCGCTGTAGCTATTATCTTCGGTACCTGGTAGTCTTGACGGACATCGTGGGTACCTATATTGCTCTAGCTATTATCTTCGGTACCTGGTAGTCCTGACGGACATCGTGGGTACCTATATCGCTCTAGCTATTATCTTCGGTACATGGTAGTCCTGACGGACATCGTGAGTACCTATATCGCTCTAGCTATTATCTTCGGTACCTGGTAGTCCTGACGGACATCGTGGCTACCTATATCGCTCTAGTTATTATCTTCAGTACCTGGTAGTCCTGACGAACATCGTGGGTACCTATATCGCTCTAGCTATTATCTTCGGTACTTGGTAGTCCTGACGGACATCGTGGGTACCTATATCGCTCTAGCTATTATCTTCGGCACCTGGTAGTCCTGACGGACATCGTGGGTACCTATATCGCTCTAGCTATTATCTTCGGTACCTGGTAGTCCTGACGGACATCGTGGGTACCTATATTGCTCTAGCTATTATCTTCGGTACCTGGTAGTCCTGACGGACATCGTGGCTACCTATATCGCTGTAGCTATTATCTTCGGTACCTGGTAGTCCTGACGGACATCGTGGCTACCTATATCGCTGTAGCTATTATCTTCGGTACCTGGTAGTCCTGACGGACATCGTGGGTACCTATATCGCTCTAGCTATTATCTTATTGGATGAATCATTTCTACTATGTGGAAATTAATTTACTACAGTCAGGCCTGGAACCAAATAATTGTGTTGACTGGAGTTTTAGTGGTGAGGTTTGGGTTGGGTTTAGGGTTGGGATTGTAGTTTGTGATGGGAATGTGGACAAGTTGAAAAACGTATTGGGGTGTTACCATTTAGTGGTCAATTGTACTGTACAATCTACTAATAAAGTTTCAATCAATCAATCAATCAAAGTTTAGGGTTGGGGTTCAGATTAGGTGGTTTGGGGTTTTGTTTACCCAGAAGGTAAGGGTTTACAGATAAGGATGTAGTTGAGTTGGTGTTAGGGTCTATCTATCTGGACAATGATGTCATGTGACATGGTTTAGGAAGAGTGAAAGAGAAACAGTTTCAGATGAGTCGGTCATATTTATGGTTATGTTGGCAAAGGCTGAGCTCTTTATTTACTCTGTCACTAATCAACCCCCTTCTCCCCATTAGAGACTGAAATCAAAGAAGGAATGTGGATGATGAAAAACAGACGGTCGCTGCCTTGGACGCCGTTATTTTGTCCACGGAGAAGTAAGTGTTTGAAAAACAACAACACAGATAACTCGATGAGGCAATTCCTGGAGGAAGTGCGTGTGAATGCTCCCATGCTGAAGTTGAACTGAAATGCTGACAGAATGTTGTATGAATGTAAGAATAGATTGAATGTCGAAGAGTTTGAATTTCCAGGAAAACCAGAATTTGGTTTGGAACTTGGGAAAGTGTATAGTTTGAATGTCCAGAATCAGAGGAATCTGTTGAAGGGGGAATGGTTTGAATAGGTTGAAAAATGTGGAAATGGTGGAAGTGTGAAAAATGGCCAATTCATTTTGAATGGGGAAAATGGCCCGGAAAACCTGGAATTCTGGGAAATTCTTTTTAGAATTGTTGAACAGGCTGAATATTTTGAAGTTGAAACGGTTTGAATTAGATGAAAAATGTGGGAATTGTGGAACTTTGAAAAATGTTCCATTGATTTCAATTGGAATTTCATAAAAAATTGGGAATTCCGAGAAAAGAGGGATTTTTTTTTTGAAAATGGTAAAAAAAAAAAACTTGAATGTTCTGAATGGTTGGTGTTGGGATTTTTCAAAACGGTAGTAGTAACAAAAAGTAGTAACATTTTTAATTGAGAAATGGTATTATGGAGTTCCAGGGGAAAAAAAAGTTCCATTCCTTTCAATGGGAATTTCATAAAAATTTGGGAATTCCGGGAAAAGAGGGAATTTTTTTGAAAATGGTAGAAAACTTGAATGTTGTGAATGAGTGTTGGAATTTTTCAAAAGGGTCGAGAAATGGAATTCTGGGAAATTCTTTTTAGAATTGTTGAACAGGCTAAATATTTTGAAGTTGAAACGGTTTGAATTAGATGAAAAATGTGGGAATTGTGGAACTTTGAAAAATGTTCCATTGATTTCAATGGGAATTTCATAAAAAATTGGGAATTCCGAGAAAAGAGGGATTTTTTTTTGAAAATTGTAAAAAAAACAAACTTGAATGTTCTGAATGGTTGGTGTTGGGATTTTTCAAAACGATAGTAGTAACAAAAAGTAGTAACATTTTTTAATTGAGAAATTGTGTTATGGAGTTCCAGGAAAAAAGGGAATTTCTTGGAAATGGTAAAAAACTTACGAGTTAAACCATGTCGCATGGTTTCTTTGTGGTCGGTGTTGGAATTTTTCAAAAGGGTCGAGAAATGTTGAAGTAGTAACATATTTAAATTGAGAAATAGTATTATGAATTTCCTGGAATTTCAGGAAAACCGGGAATTTTTCCAGGACAAAAAAAGAAGTTGTTCCTTTTTCCCGATTACGAGGAATGTTTTGACAGTGGAATAGTTCAAGTAGGTTGAAAAATGTGGGAGGAGTAGTCGACAGAAAAAAGGGTGAAAATAGGGTTTGGAAAACTGGGAATTCTGGGAAATCCGGGAATTTGTTTTTAAATTGTTGAAAGAGAGCACACAATTCCTGAACAGGCTCAATATTTTGAAGTTGAAAAGATTTGAATTAGATGAAAAATGTAGGAGTTATGGAACTTTGAAAAATGTTTCATTCATTTCAATGGGAATTTCATAAAAATGAGGGAATTCCGGGAAAAGAGGGAATTTTTTTGAAAATAGTAACAAACTTGAATGTTTTGAATGAGTCAGTGTTGGAATTTTTCAAAACGGTGAAAAAATGTTGAAGTTGTAAAATTTTTAGTTGAGAAATGGTATCACGGAATTCCTGGAAGTTCGGGAAAAACGGGAATTTTCCCAGTTTAAAACAAAAAAAGTTTTTTGTCCTAATTCAGAGGAATGTTGTGACGGTTGAAGTGGGTTGAAAAATGTGGGAGGAGTAGTTGACAGAAAAAAGGGTGAAAATATGGTTTGGAAAACTGGGAATTCCTGGAATTTTTTGGAAAGTGTAAAAATAATAGTTTAAATGTCCAGGATGACTGGAATGGTGGAAGTGTGAAAAATGGCCAATTCATTTTGAATGAGAAAAATGTCTCTGAAACAGGGAATTCTGGGAAATCCGGGAATTTTTTTTGAATTGTTGAAGGAGAGCACACAATTCCTGAACAGGCTGAATATTTTGAAGTTGAAAAGATTTGAATTAGATGAAAAATGTAGGAGTTATGGAACTTTGAAAAATGTTTCATTCATTTCAATGGGAATTTCATAAAAATGAGGGAATTCCGGGAAAAGAGGGAATTTTTTTGAAAATAGTAACAAACTTGAATGTTTTGAATGAGTCAGTGTTGGAATTTTTCAAAACGGTGAAAAAATGTTGAAGTTGTAAAATTTTTAGTTGAGAAATGGTATCACGGAATTCCTGGAAGTTCGGGAAAAACGGGAATTTTCCCAGTTTAAAACAAAAAAAGTTTTTTGTCCTAATTCAGAGGAATGTTGTGACGGTTGAAGTGGGTTGAAAAATGTGGGAGGAGTAGTTGACAGAAAAAAGGGTGAAAATATGGTTTGGAAAACTGGGAATTCCTGGAATTTTTTGGAAAGTGTAAAAATAATAGTTTAAATGTCCAGGATGACTGGAATGGTGGAAGTGTGAAAAATGGCCAATTCATTTTGAATGAGAAAAATGTCTCTGAAACAGGGAATTCTGGGAAATCCGGGAATTTTTTTTGAATTGTTGAAGGAGAGCACACAATTCCTGAACAGGCTGAATATTTTGAAGTTGAAAAGATTTGAATTAGATGAAAAATGTAGGAGTTATGGAACTTTGAAAAATGTTTCATTCATTTCAATGGGAATTTCATAAAAATGAGGGAATTCCGGGAAAAGAGGGAATTTTTTTGAAAATAGTAACAAACTTGAATGTTTTGAATGAGTCAGTGTTGGAATTTTTCAAAACGGTGAAAAAATGTTGAAGTTGTAAAATTTTTAGTTGAGAAATGGTATCACGGAATTCCTGGAAGTTCGGGAAAAACGGGAATTTTCCCAGTTTAAAACAAAAAACGTTTTTTGTCCTAATTCAGAGGAATGTTGTGATGGTTGAAGTGGGTTGAAAAATGTGGGAGGAGTAGTTGACAGAAAAAAGGGTGAAAATATGGTTTGGAAAACTGGGAATTCCTGGAAATTTTTGGAAAGTGTAAAAATAATAGTTTAAATGTCCAGGATGAGTGGAATGGTGGAAGTGTGAAAAATGGCCAATTCATTTTGAATGAGGAAAATGTCTCTGAAACAGGGAATTCTAGGAAATCCCGGAATTTTTTTAGATTTGTTGAAGGAGAGCATACAATTCCTGAACAGGCTGAATATTTTGAAGTTGAAATGGTTTGAATTAGATGAAACATTTAGGAGTTGTGGAACTTTGAAAAATGTTCCATTCCTTTCATTGGGAATTTCATAAAAATGTGGAAATTCCGGGAAAAGAGGGAATTTTTTTGAAAATGGTAAAAAAAACTTGAATGATGTGAATGAGTGTTGGAATTTTTCAAAAGGGTCGAAAAATGTTGAAGTAGTAATATTTTTTAATTGAGAAATGGTATTACGAAATTCCTGGAATTTCGGGAAAACCGGGAATTTTTCCAGGACAAAAAACAATGTTGTTTTTTTAACTAAACAAATTCCCGATTAAGAGGAATGTTTTGTGTTGAAAAATGTAGAAGGAGTAATCGACAGTAAAAAGGGTGAAAATTGGGTTTGGAAAACTGGGAATTCTGGGAAATCCGGGAATTTTTTTTGAATTGTTGAAGGAGAGCACACAATTCCTGAACAGGCTAAATATTTTGAAATTGAAACGGTTTGAATTAGATGAAAAATTTAGGAGTTGTGGAACTTTGAAAAATGTTCCATTCATTTCAATGGGAATTTCATAAAAATTTGGAAATTCCGGGAAAAGAGGGAATTTTTCCGAAAATGGTAAAAAACCTGAATGTTGTGAATGAGTTGGTGTTGGAATTTTTCATAAGGGTCGAGAAATGTTGAAGTAGCAAAATTTTTTAATTGAGAAATGGTATTACGGAATTCCTGGAATTTCGGGAAAATCGGGAATTTTTCCAGTTAAAAAAAAGAACACTGTTTTTTTGTCCTAATTAAGAGGAATGTTTTGACGTTGGAATGGTTGAAGTGGTTTGAAAAATGTGGGAGGAGTAGTCGACTGAAAAGAAGGTGAAAATTGGGTTTGGAAAACTGGGAATTCCTGGAATTTTTTTGAAAAAATAATAGTTTGATTGTCCAGGATGAGTGGAGCGTGTTGAAGGTAGAATGGTTTGAATCGGTTGAACAATTTGGAAATGGTGGAAGTGTGAAAAATGGCCAACTCATTTTGAATGAGGAAAATGTCTCTAAAACAGGGAATTCTAGGAAATCCCAGAATTTTTTTAGATTTGTTGAAGGAGAGCACACAATTCCTGAACAGGCTGAATATTTTGAAGTTGAAACGGTTTGAATTAGATGAAAAATGTAGGAGTTGTGGAACTTTGAAAAATGTTCCATTCATTTCAATAGGAATTTCATAAAAATTTGGGAATTCCGGGAAAAGAGGGAATTTTTCCAAAAATGGTAAAAAACCTGAATGTTGTGAATGAGTTGGTGTTGGAATTTTTCAAAAGGGTCAAGAAATGTTGAAGTAGTAACATTTTTTAATTGAGAAATGGTATTACGGAATTCCTGGAATTTCGGGAAAATCGGGAATTTTTCCAGTTAAAAAAAAGAACACTGTCTTTTTGTCCTAATTAAGAGGAATGTTTTGACGTTGGAATGGTTGAAGTGGTTTGAAAAATGTGGGAGGAGTAGTCGACTGAAAAGAGGGTGAAAATTGGGTTTGAAAAACTGGGAATTCCTGGAATTTTTAAAAGAAAATAATAGTTTGATTGTCCAGGATGAGTGGAGCGTGTTGAAGGTAGAATGGTTTGAATCGGTTGAACAATTTGGAAATGGTGGAAGTGTGAAAAATTAATCTTGAATGACGAAAATGTCTCCAAAAATAGGAAATTCTTGGAAATCCTGGAATTTGTTTTTATTTGTTGAAGGGAAATTTCGGGAAAACCGGGAATTTTTCCAGGACAAAAAACAAAGTTGTTTTTTTGAACTGGAAAAATTCCCGATTAAGAGGAATGTTTTGACAGTGGAATAGTTCAAGTGGGTTAAAAAATGAGGAAGGAGTAATCGACAGAAAAGAGGGTGAAAATAGGGTTTGAAAAACTGGGAATTCCTGGAATTTTTTTGAAAAAATAATAGTTTGATTGTCCAGGATGAGTGGAGCGTGTTGAAGGTAGAATGGTTTGAATCGGTTGAACAATTTGGAAATGGTGGAAGTGTAAAAAATTCATCTTGAATGACGAAAATGTCTCCAAAAATAGGAAATTCTTGGAAATCCTGGAATTTTTTTTTATTTGTTGAAGGGAAATTTCGGGAAAACCGGGAATTTTTCCAGGACAAAAAACAAAGTTGTTTTTTTGAACTGGAAAAATTCCCGATTAAGAGGAATGTTTTGACAGTGGAATAGTTCAAGTGGGTTAAAAAATGAGGAAGGAGTAATCGACAGAAAAGAGGGTGAAAATAGGGTTTGGAAAACTGGGAATTCCTGGAATTTTTTTGAAAAAATAATAGTTTGATTGTCCAGGATGAGTGGAGCGTGTTGAAGGTAGAATGGTTTGAATCGGTTGAACAATTTGGAAATGGTGTAAGTGTGAAAAATTCATCTTGAATGACGAAAATGTCTCCAAAAATAGGAAATTCTAGGAAATCCTGGAATTTTTTTTTATTTGTTGAAGGGAAATTTCAGGAAAACCGGGAATTTTTCCAGGACAAAAAACAAAGTTGTTTTTTGAACTGGAAAAATTCCCGATTAAGAGGAATGTTTTGACAGTGGAATAGTTCAAGTGGGTTAAAAAATGAGGAAGGAGTAATCGACAGAAAAGAGGGTGAAAATAGGGTTTGGAAAACTGGGAATTCCTGGAATTTTTTTGAAAAAAATAATAGTTTGATTGTCCAGGATGAGTGGAGCGTGTTGAAGGTAGAATGGTTTGAATCGGTTGAACAATTTGGAAATGGTGTAAGTGTGAAAAATTCATCTTGAATGACGAAAATGTCTCCAAAAATAGGAAATTCTTGGAAATCCTGGAAAAAAAATTTTATTTGTTGAAGGGAAATTTCAGGAAAACCGGAAGTTTTTCCAGGACAAAAAACAAAGTTGTTTTTTGAACTCGAAAAAATCCCGATTAAGAGGAATGTTTTGACAGTGGAATAGTTCAAGTGGGTTAAAAAATGAGGAAGGAGTAATCGACAGAAAAGAGGGTGAAAATAGGGTTTGGAAAACTGGGAATTCTGGGAATTCCTGGAATTTTTAAGAAATTGAAAAATGATAGTTTGAATGTCCCGAATGAGTGGAATATGTTGAAGATTTAATGGTTTGAATCGGTTGAAAAATGTGGAAATGGTGGAAGTTTGAAAAATGGCCAATTCATTTTGTATGGGAAAAATGTCCCGGAAAACCTGGAATTCTGGGAAATCTGGGAATTTGTCATGGGAATGCCCGCGATTCCCGAATAGGCTGAACAGTTTGAAGTTGGAAAGGTTTGAATCAGATGAAAAATGTGGAAGGTAGAGCGCGCCAAAACATGGAGAAGACGAAGTAGAATAATAAATAGATGAATTTTGGTGTAAAAAAACCATAATTGACACAATGATGTGCCAAACCTATCCTGACTTGCCAACTTTTCCGATGCCGCGGAACAAAGAGTTGAGTGCAGCGTAGCGTCGCTCGCTTTGTCTTTGCGCGTAAAAAGCCAAACCCACGGCGTACCCACCTTGTGCCACACACAGCGTGGTGCAGATGATGAGCAGCAGGGACAAAAGAGCTTGGAATTTCATGTCGGCTGTCGCTGCTACGCTCGGCTGTGCAGAAATAAAGAGCATCAGACAGCTGTGGCTTCTGTACTCAACTGGCAAAGTGGACGTGGTAATTATCACCGTGGAATGTTTCCTGCTTTACAGCAGTGGTCCCCAACATTTTTTGTACATGTACTGTAAATATATAATGGATTTATATTATTCACATGTGAATAATACTGTATAATAGACTTTATTTATATTATTCACATGTGAATAATGCTGCATAATAGACTGTATTTATGTTATTCACATGTGAATATAATAGACTGTATTTATATTATTCACATGTGAATAATGCTGTATAATAGACTGTATTTATATTATTCACATGTGAATAATGCGGTATAATAGACTGTATTTATGTTATTCACATGTGAATAATGCTGTATAATAGACTGTATTTATATTATTCACATGTGAATAATGCTGCATAATAGACTGTATTTATATTATTCACATGTGAATAATGCTGTATAATAGACTGTATTTATGTTATTCACATGTGAATAATGCTGTATAATAGACTGTATTTATGTTATTTACATGTGAATAATGCTGTATAATAGACTATTTATATTATTCACATGTGAATAATGCTGTATAATAGACTGTATTTATATTATTCACATGTGAATAATGCTGTATAATAGACTTTATTTATATTATTCACATGTGAATAATGCTGTATAATAGACTTTATTTATATTATTCACATGTGAATAATGCTGTATAATAGACTGTATTTATATTATTCACATGTGAATAATGCTGTATAATAGACTGTATTTATATTATTCACATGTGAATAATGCTGTATAATAGACTGTATTTATATTATTCACATGTGAATAATGCTGTATAATAGACTTTATTTATATTATTCACATGTGAATAATGCTGTATAATAGACTTTATTTATATTATTCACATGTGAATAATGCTGTATAATAGACTTTATTTATGTTATTCACATGTGAATAATGCTGCATAATAGACTGTATTTATGTTATTCACATGTGAATAATGCTGTATAATAGACTTTATTTATATTATTCACATGTGAATAATGCTGTATAATAGACTGTATTTATATTATTCACATGTGAATAATGCTGTATAATAGACTATTTATATTATTCACATATGAATAATGCTGTATAATAGACTGTATTTATGTTATTCACATGTGAATAATGCTGTATAATAGACTGTATTTATATTATTCACATGTGAATAATGCTGTATAATAGACTGTATTTATGTTATTCACACGTGAATAATGCTGTATAATAGACTGTATTTATATTATTCACATGTGAATAATGCTGTATAATAGACTGTATTTATGTTATTCACATGTGAATAATGCTGTATAATAGACTGTATTTATATTATTCACATGTGAATAATGCTGTATAATAGACTTTATTTATATTATTCACATGTGAATAATGCTGTATAATAGGCTGTATTTATGTTATTCACATGTGAATAATGCTGTATAATAGACTGTATTTATGTTATTCACATGTGAATAATGCTGTATAATAGACTGTATTTATGTTATTCACATGTGAATAATGCTGTATAATAGACTGTATTTATAGTGTTCACATGTAAATAATGCTGTTTAATAGACTATGTATGTTATTCACATGGGAATAATGCTGCATAATAGACTGTATTTATGTTATTCACATGTGAATAATGCTGTATAGTAGACTGTATTTATGTTATTCACATGTGAATAATGCTGTATAATAGACTTTATTTATATTATTCACATGTGAATAATGCTGTATAATAGACTGTATTTATGTTATTCACATGTGAATAATGCTGTATAATAGACTGTATTTATGTTATTCACATGTGAATAATGCTGTATAATAGACTGTATTTATATTATTCACATGTGAATAATGCTGTATAATAGACTTTATTTATATTATTCACATGTGAATAATGCTGTATAATAGACTGTATTTATATTATTCACATGTGAATAATGCTGTATAATAGACTGTATTTATATTATTCACATGTGAATAATGCTGTATAATAGACTGTATTTATATTATTCACATGTGAATAATGCTGTATAATAGACTGTATTTATATCATTCACATGTGAATAATGCTGCATAATAGACTGTATTTTTATTATTCACATGTGAATAATGCTGTATAATAGACTGTATTTATGTTATTCACATGTGAATAATGCTGCATAATAGACTGTATTTATATTATTCACATGTGAATAATGCTGTATAATAGACTGTATTTGTTATTCACATGTGAATAATGCTGTATAGTAGACTGTATTTATGTTATTCACATGTGAATAATGCTGTATAATAGACTGTATTTATATTATTCACATGTGAATAATGCTGTATAATAGACTGTATTTATGTTATTCACATGTGAATAATGCTGTATAATAGACTGTATTTATATTATTCACATGTGAATAATGCTGTATAATAGACTGTATTTATGTTATTCACACGTGAATAATGCTGTATAATAGACTGTATTTATATTATTCACATGTGAATAATGCTGTATAATAGACTGTATTTATGTTATTCACATGTGAATAATGCTGTATAATAGACTGTATTTATATTATTCACATGTGAATAATGCTGTATAATAGACTTTATTTATATTATTCACATGTGAATAATGCTGTATAATAGGCTGTATTTATGTTATTCACATGTGAATAATGCTGTATAATAGACTGTATTTATGTTATTCACATGTGAATAATGCTGTATAATAGACTGTATTTATGTTATTCACATGTGAATAATGCTGTATAATAGACTGTATTTATAGTGTTCACATGTAAATAATGCTGTTTAATAGACTATGTATGTTATTCACATGGGAATAATGCTGCATAATAGACTGTATTTATGTTATTCACATGTGAATAATGCTGTATAGTAGACTGTATTTATGTTATTCACATGTGAATAATGCTGTATAATAGACTTTATTTATATTATTCACATGTGAATAATGCTGTATAATAGACTGTATTTATGTTATTCACATGTGAATAATGCTGTATAATAGACTTTATTTATATTATTCACATGTGAATAATGCTGTATAATAGACTGTATTTATGTTATTCACATGTGAATAATGCTGTATAATAGACTGTATTTATGTTATTCACATGTGAATAATGCTGTATAATAGACTGTATTTATATTATTCACATGTGAATAATGCTGTATAATAGACTTTATTTATATTATTCACATGTGAATAATGCTGTATAATAGACTGTATTTATGTTATTCACATGTGACTAATGCTGTATAATAGACTGTATTTATATTATTCACATGTGAATAATGCTGTATAATAGACTGTATTTATATTATTCACATGTGAATAATGCTGTACAATAGACTGTATTTGTGTTATTCACATGTGAATAATGCTATATAATAGACTTTATTTATATTATTCACATGTGAATAATTCTGTATAATAGACTTTATTTATATTATTCACATGTGAATAATGCTGTATAATAGACTTTATTTATATTATTCATATGTGAATAATGCTGTATAATAGACTGTATTTATATTATTCACATGTGAATAATGCTGTATAATAGACTGTATTTATATCATTCACATGTGAATAATGCTGTATAATAGACTGTATTTATATTATTCTCATGTGAATAATGCTGTATAATAGACTGTATTTATGTTATTCACATGTGAATAATGCTGTATAATAGATTTTATTTATATTATTCACATGTGAATAATGCTGTATAATAGACTGTATTTATGTTATTCACATGTGAATAATGCTGTATAATAGACTTTATTTATATTATTCACATGTGAATAATTCTGCATAATAGACTGTATTTATATTATTCACATGTGAATAATGCTGTATAATAGACTGTATTTATGTTATTCACATGTGAATAATGCTGTATAATAGACTGTATTTATATTATTCACATGTGAATAATGCTGTATAATAGACTGTATTTATATTATTCACATGTGAATAATGCTGCATAATAGACTGTATTTATATTATTCACATGTGAATAATGCTGTATAATAGACTGTATTTATGTTATTCACATGTGAATAATGCTGTATAATAGACTGTATTTATATTATTCACATGTGAATAATGCTGTATAATAGACTGTATTTATGTTATTCACATGTGAATAATGCTGTATAATAGACTGTATTTATGTTATTCACATGTGAGTAATGCTGTATAATAGACTGTATTTATGTTATTCACATGTGAATAATGCTGTATAATAGACTGTATTTATATTATTCACATGTGAATAATGCTGTATAATAGACTGTATTTATGTTATTCACATGTGAATAATGCTGTATAATAGACTTTATTTATATTATTCACATGTGAATAATGCTGTATAATAGACTGTATTTATATTATTCATATGTGAATAATGCTGTATAATAGACTGTATTTCTGTTATTCATATGTGAATAATGCTGTATAATAGACTGTATTTCTGTTATTCACATGTGAATAATGCTGTATAATAGACTGTATTTATGTTATTCACATGTGAATAATGCTGTATAATAGACTATTTATATTATTCACATGTGAATAATGCTGTATAATAGACTGTATTTATGTTATTCACATGTGAATAATGCTGTATAGTAGACTGTATTTATGTTATTCACATGTGAATAATGCTGTATAATAGACTTTATATTATTCACATGTGAATAATGCTGTATAATAGACTGTATTTATGTTATTCACATGTGAATAATGCTGTATAGTAGACTGTATTTATGTTATTCACATGTGAATAATGCTGTATAATAGACTTTATATTATTCACGTGTGAATAATGCTGTATAATAGACTGTATTTATGTTATTCACATGTGAATAATGCTGTATAATAGACTTTATTTATATTATTCACATGTGAATAATGCTGCATAATAGACTGTATTTATATTATTCACATGTGAATAATGCTGTATAATAGACTGTATTTATGTTATTCACATGTGAATAATGCTGTATAATAGACTGTATTTATATTATTCACATGTGAATAATGCTGTATAATAGACTGTATTTATATTATTCACATGTGAATAATGCTGTATAATAGACTGTATTTATATTATTCACATGTGAATAATGCTGTATAATAGACTGTATTTATATTATTCACATGTGAATAATGCTGTATAATAGACTGTATTTATGTTATTCACATGTGAATAATGCTGTATAATAGACTGTATTTATATTATTCACATGTGAATAATGCTGTATAATAGACTGTATTTATGTTATTCACATGTGAATATAATAGACTGTATTCATATTATTCACATGTGAATAATGCTGTATAATAGACTGTATTTATGTTATTCACATGTGAATAATGCTGTATAATAGACTGTATTTATGTTATTTACATGTGAATAATGCTGTATAATAGACTATTTATATTATTCACATGTGAATAATGCTGTATAATAGACTGTATTTATGTTATTCACATGTGAATAATGCTGTATAATAGACTGTATTTATATTATTCACATGTGAATAATGCTGTATAATAGACTGTATTTATATTATTCACATGTGAATAATGCTGTATAATAGACTGTATTTATGTTATTCACATGTGAATAAAGCTGCATAATAGACTGTATTTATATTATTCACATGTGAATAATGCTGTATAATAGACTGTATTTATATTATTCACATGTGAATAATGCTGTATAATAGACTTTATTTATATTATTCACATGTGAATAATGCTGTATAATAGACTGTATTTATATTATTCACATGTGAATAATGCTGCATAATAGACTGTATTTATATTATTCACATGTGAATAATGCTGTATAATAGACTGTATTTATATTATTCACATGTGAATAATGCTGTATAATAGACTGTATTTATATTATTCACATGTGAATAATGCTGCATAATAGACTGTATTTATATTATTCACATGTGAATAATGCTGCATAATAGACTGTATTTATGTTATTCACATGTGAATAATGCTGTATAATAGACTGTATTTATATTATTCACATGTGAATAATGCTGCATAATAGACTGTATTTATGTTATTCACATGTGAATAATGCTGTATAATAGACTGTATTTATATTATTCTCATGTGAATAATGCTGTATAATAGACTGTATTTATATTATTCACATGTGAATAATGCTGTATAATAGACTGTATTTATATTATTCACATGTGAATAATGCTGCATAATAGACTTTATTTATATTATTCACATGTGAATAATGCTGCATAATAGACTGTATTTATATTATTCACATGTGAATAATGCTGTATAATAGACTGTATTTATATTATTCACATGTGAATAATGCTGTATAATAGACTGTATTTATGTTATTCACATGTAAATAATGCTGTATAGTAGACTGTATTTATGTTATTCACATGTGAATAATGCTGTATAATAGACTGTATTTATGTTATTCACATGTAAAAAAAAAAAACCTAAGTGTTTTTTGTCTATTGTGAGCGAATTGTGGTGCTGAATTCCCCCCAGGGATCAATAAAGTACTTTCTATTCCATTCTATTCTTTTCAGGGACCGGCTTTCCACTCGTGCCAGATAAATACAGCAAAAAAATAAGTGCATGAAAAATACAACTCACTATAACGCTGAATTAGCCCTGGACTTGTTTCTTTGCAATGAGTTTGCAGATGGAAATCAGCCTTTGGCTACAATCGGTCACATTTATATTGTATATGTTTATTAATGTGCATTGCATCACGTCACAAAGTTATGCAACATATAACAAATGGAAAATCTCTATGAGGAGTTTTATTGTACATCTATAAACTTAGACTTCCTTTTTATTGTCATTCATATTTGAACTTTACCGTACAGATAAGAACGCAATTTAGTTGCATTAGCTCGTTGTAGTGCAGGATAAAAGAGCAATAAGGTGCAGATATAAATAAATAGATTAATGTACAGATAAATATATTGCACTTTTGCATATGCATCCAGGTTTATGGATGTATGTTATATTGTCTTTATATTCCAGTGAGTTAATCCGTTTTGGGCGGGGGGGATTGAGGGGATTATTATGATGCGAAACAAGCTTATCGGTGTGTCTCGTGGGACAGGCGAAAATTAAGTCGGAGAAAATATTAAATTATTTAATAGGTAGCAAATACGTCCCGGACCGGTGGTTGGGGACCACTGCTTTACAGCACAATGATAAGACATTTGACTTCAATTATGCTCCATTTTCATTTTAGGAAGTCTGTCCTATTATCATTAGTCACATTAGTCATCTATAACATTTTGTAAATGATGCAGAGAAACTTACCTGCTGCTCACGTTCACCACAACTCCTGCTGACAAACTGAAGTGTGTTGTCTTTGCACCCCTTTTGTGCACATATTACCCCCTCCCACTATGGACAGACACACACACATTTTTTTATTTGCCGCTCCTCCTCCCCCTAACAAGCAGCAAGTTTTGCAAATGCGTACTTTAACATGTTGTGCAATTTCAATGACTTTTATAGCACAATGTTTGCTTTTAGGTGAGCAAAGTGTACATTGTACTGTACATTTATGTTGTTTTTATTACTCATGTACGTGTGGAAAAGAGAAACCGTATGTTTGTATTTATGTGAATATTTGGTGTGGAAAAACAAACTGTTTTAAATGTGAATATTAAGTGTGGACAGGAGAAATTGCTTGTCTTTATGTGACTACTAAGTGTGGAAAAAAGAAACTATATAAGGTGAATATTAAGTGTGGAAAAGAGAAACTATGTTAATATTTAATGTGATTGTTAAGTGTGGAAAAGAGAAAATGTTTGTATTTATGTGAATATTATGTGTGAAAAAGAGAAACTATGTTAATATTTAATTTGAATGTGAAGTGTGGAAAAGAGAAAGTATGTATTTAATGTGACTATGATGTGTGCTTAAGAGAAAATATGTCAATATTCAATGTGAATGCTATGTGTGGAAAAGAGAAACTGTATGTTTATATTTAATGTGAATATTATTTGTAGAAAAGAGAAACTGTATGCTTATATTTAATGTGAATATTGTGTGGGAAAAGAGAAACTGTATATGTTTATATTTAATGTAAATGTTATGTGGGGAAAAGATAAACTATGTTTGTATTAAATGTGAATATTATGTGTGAAAAAGACGAAATATTCTCATATTTAATATGAATATCATGTGTAGAAAAGAGAAACTACATTTGTGTTTAATTTGAATATTATGTATGAAATGGTTTTATTTAATGTGAATACTATGTGTCATAAAGAGAAACTGTATGTTTATATTTATGTGAATATTACGTGTGGAAAAGAGAAATTATATGTTTTTAATGTGAATGTTATGTGTGGTAAAGAAAAACTATGTTTGCATCTAATTTGAATAAAATGTGCGGAAAAGAGAAACTACGTATTATAAAGTGAATATTATGTGTGGAAAAGAGAAACTGTATATGTTTATATTTAATGTAAATATTATGTGGGGAAAAGATAAACTGTATGTTTGTATTTAATGTGAATATTATGTGTGAGAAAGACGAAATATGTTCATATTTAATATGAATATCATGTGTAGAAAAGAGAAACTACATTTGTGTTTAATTTGAATATTATGTATGAAATGGTTTTATTTAATGTGAATACTACGTGTCGTAAAGAGAAACTGTATGTTTATATTTATGTGAATATTACGTGTGGAAAAGAGAAATTATATGTTTTTAATGTGAATGTTATGTGTGGAAAAGAGAAACTATGTATTTAAAGTGAATATTATGTGTGGGAAAAGAGAAACTGTATATGTTTATATTTAATGTAAATGTTATGTGGGGAAAAGATAAACTGTATGTTTGTATTTAATGTGAATATTATGTGAGAGAAAGACGAAATATGTTCATATTTAATATGAATATCATGTGTAGAAAAGAGAAACTACATTTGTGTTTAATTTGAATATTATATATGAAATGGTTTTATTTAATGTGAATACTACGTGTCGTAAAGAGAAACTGTATGTTTATAATTATGTGAATATTACGTGTGGAAAAGAGAAATTATATGCTTTTAATGTGGCTGTTATGTGTTTGTGTTTGTATCTAATTTGAATAAAATGTGGAAAAGAGAAACTATGCATTTAAAGTGACTGTTATGTGTGGAAAAGAGAAACTGTATATGTTTATATTTAATGTAAATGTTATGTGGGGAAAAGAGAAACTGTATGTTTGTATTTAATGTGAATATTATGTGTGGTAAAGACGAAATATTCTCATATATAATGTGAATATCATGTGTAGAAAAGTATTTAATTTGAATATTATGTATGAAATGGTTTTATTTAATGTGAATACTATGTGTCGTATAGAGAAACTGTATGTTTATATTTATGTGAATATTACGTGTGGAAAAGATCAATTATATGTTTTTAATGTGAATGTTATGTGTGGTAAAGAGAAACTATGTTTGCATCTAATTTGAATAAAATGTGTGGAAAAGAGAAACTGTAAATGTTTATATTTAATGTAAATGTTATGTGGGGAAAAGAGAAACTATGTTTGTATTAAATGTGAATATTATGTGTGAAAAAGACGAAATATTCTCATATTTAATATGAATATCATGTGTAGAAAAGAGAAACTACATTTGTGTTTAATTTGAATATTATGTATGAAATGGTTTTATTTAATGTGAATACTATGTGTCGTAAAGAGAAACTTTATGTGAATATTACGTGTGGAAAAGAGAAATTATATGTTTTTAATGTGAATGTTATGTGTGGTAAAGAGAAACTATGTTTGCATCTAATTTGAATAAAATGTTTGGAAAAGAGAAACTGTATATATTTAATGTAAATGTTATGTGGGGAAAAGAGAAACTATCTTTGTATTTAATGTGAATATTATGTGAGAGAAAGACGAAATATGTTCATATTTAATATGAATATCATGTGTAGAAAAGAGAAACTACATTTGTGTTTAATTTGAATATTATGTATGAAATGGTTTTATTTAATGTGAATACTATGTGTCGTAAAGATAAACTGTATGTTTATATTTATGTGAATATTACGTGTGGAAAAGAGAAATTATATGCTTTTAATGTGGCTGTTATGTGTTTGTGTTTGTATCTAATTTGAATAAAATGTGGAAAAGAGAAACTATGCATTTAAAGTGACTGTTATGTGTGGGAAAAGAGAAACTGTATATGTTTATATTTAATGTAAATGTTATGTGGGGAAAAGAGAAACTGTATGTTTGTATTTAATGTGAATATTATGTGTGAAAAAGACGAAATATTCTCATATTTAATATGAATATCATGTGTAGAAAAGAGAAACTACATTTGTGTTTAATTTTAATATTATCTATGAAATGGTTTTATTTAATGTGAATACTATGTGTCGTAAAGATAAACTGTATGTGAATATTACGTGTGGAAAAGAGAAATTATATGTTTTTAATGTGAATGTTATGTGTGGTAAAGAGAAACTATGTTTGCATATAATTTGAATAAAATATGTGGAAAAGAGAAACTGTATATATTTAATGTAAATGTTATGTGGGGAAAAGAGAAACTGTATATGTTTATATTTAATGTAAATATTATGTGGGGAAAAGAGAAACTGTATGTTTGTATTAAATGTGAATATTATGTGTGAAAAAGACGAAATATTCTCATATTTAATATGAATATAATGTGTAGAAAAGAGAAGCTACATTTGTGTTTAATTTGAATATTATGTATGAAATGGTTTTATTTAATGTGAATACTACGTGTCGTAAAGAGAAACTGTATGTTTATAATTATGTGAATATTACGTGTGGAAAAGAGAAATTATATGCTTTTAATGTGGCTGTTATGTGTTTGTGTTTGTATCTAATTTGAATAAAATGTGGAAAAGAGAAACTATGCATTTAAAGTGACTGTTATGTGTGGGAAAGAGAAACTGTATATGTTTATATTTAATGTAAATGTTATGTGGGGAAAAGAGAAACTGTATGTTTGTATTAAATGTGAATATTATGTGTGGTAAAGACGAAATATTCTCATATATAATGTGAATATCATGTGTAGAAAAGTATTTAATTTGAATATTATGTATGAAATGGTTTTATTTAATGTGAATACTATGTGTTGTAAAGAGAAACTGTATGTTTATATTTATGTGAATATTACGTGTGGAAAAGATCAATTATATGTTTTTAATGTGAATGTTATGTGTGGTAAAGAGAAACTATGTTTGCATCTAATTTGAATAAAATGTGTGGAAAAGAGAAACTGTAAATGTTTATATTTAATGTAAATATTATGTGGGGAAAAGATAAACTGTATGTTTGTATTAAATGTGAATATTACGTGTGAAAAAGACGAAATATTCTCATATTTAATATGAATATTATGTGTAGAAAAGAGAAACTACATTTGTGTTTAATTTGAATATTATGTATGAAATGGTTTTATTTAATGTGAATACTATGTGTCGTA
This sequence comes from Nerophis lumbriciformis, assembly GCF_033978685.3. NCBI lineage: Eukaryota > Metazoa > Chordata > Actinopteri > Syngnathiformes > Syngnathidae > Nerophis > Nerophis lumbriciformis. Next base: position 8,011,694 of record NC_084561.2, read on the forward strand.
AAGAGAAACTGTATGTGAATATTATGTGTGGAAAAGAGAAATTATATGTCTTTAATGTGAATGTTATGTGTGGTAAAGAAAAACTATGTTTGCATCTAATTTGAATAAAATGTGTGGAAAAGAGAAACTGTAAATGTTTATATTTAATGTAAATGTTATGTGGGGAAAAGAGAAACTGTATGTTTGTATTTAATGTGAATATTATGTGAGAGAAAGACAAAATATGTTCATATTTAATATGAATATGATGTGTAGAAAAGAGAAACTACATTTGTGTTTCATTTGAATATTATGTATGAAATGGTTTTATTTAATGTGAATACTATGTGTCGTAAAGAGAAACTGTGTTTATATTTATGTGAATATTACGTGTGGAAAAGATAAATTATATGTTTTTAATGTGAATGTTATGTGTGGAAAAAAGAAACTATGTATTTAAAGTGAATATTATGTGTGGAAAAAGAGAAACTGTATATGTTTATATTTAATGTAAATGTTATATGGGGAAAAGAGAAACTGTATGTTTGTATTAAATGTGAATATTACGTGTGAAAAAGACGAAATATTCTCATATTTAATATGAATATAATGTGTAGAAAAGAGAGACTACATTTGTGTTTAATTTGAATATTATGTATGAAATGGTTTTATTTAATGTGAATACTATGTGTCGTAAAGAGAAACTGTATGTTTATATTTATGTGAATATTACGTGTGGAAAAGAGAAATTATATGTTTTTAATGTGAATGTTATGTGTGGTAAAGAGAAACTATGTTTGCATATAATTTGAATAAAATGTGTGGAAAAGAGAAACTGTATATATTTAATGTAAATGTTATGTGGGGAAAAGAGAAACTGTATGTTTGTATTTAATGTGAATATTATGTGAGAGAAAGACAAAATATGTTCATATTTAATATGAATATCATGTGTAGAAAAGAGAAACTACATTTGTGTTTTATTTGAATATTATGTATGAAATGGTTTTATTTAATGTGAATACTATGTGTCGTAAAGAGAAACTGTGTGTTTATATTTATGTGAATATTACGTGTGGAAAAGAGAAATTATATGTTTTTAATGTGAATGTTATGTGTGGTAAAGAAAAACTATGTTTGCATCTAATTTGAATAAAATGTGTGGAAAAGAGAAACTGTAAATGTTTATATTTAATGTAAATGTTATGTGGGGAAAAGAGAAACTGTATGTTTGTATTTAATGTGAATATTATGTGTGGTAAAGACGAAATATTCTCATATATAATGTGAATATCATGTGTAGAAAAGTATTTAATTTGAATATTATGTATGTAATGGTTTTATTTAATGTGAATACTATGTGTTGTAAAAAGAAACTGTATGTTTATATTTATGTGAATATTACGTGTGGAAAAGATAAATTATATGTTTTTAATGTGAATGTTATGTGTGGTAAAGAGAATCTATGTTTGTATCTAATTTGAATAAAACGTGTGGAAAAGAGAAACTACGTATTATAAAGTGAATATTATGTGTGGAAAAGAGAAACTGTATATCTTTATATTTAATGTAAATGTTATGTGGGGAAAAGAGAAACTGTATGTTTGTATTTAATGTGAATATTTTCTGTGGGAAAGATTAAATATGTTCATATTAAATATGAATATCATGTGTAGAAAAGAGAAACTACATTTGTATTTAATTTGAATATTATGTATGAAATGGTTTTATTTAATGTGAATACTATGTGTCGTAAAGATAAACTGTATGTTTATATTTATGTGAATATTACGTGTGGAAAAGAGAAATTATATGTTTTTAATGTGACTGTTATGTGTTTGTGTTTGAATCTAGTTTGAATAAAATGTGTGGAAAAGAGAAACTATGTATTTAAAGTGAATATTATGTGTGGGAAAAGAGAAACTGTAAATGTTTATATTTAATGTAAATGTTATGTGGGGAAAAGAGAAACTGTATGTTTGTATTTAATGTGAATATGTGTAATAAATATAAACCACATCCATATTTCATGTGAATATTAAATATGTAAAAGAGAAACTGTATTTAATGTTATTATTATGTGTGTAAAAGAGAAACTACATTTGTATTTAATGTGAATATTATGTATGTAAAAATGTTTTTATTTAATGTGAATACTATGTTTGGAAAAGAGAAATATAATGTTTGTATTTAATATGAATATTATGTGTGAAAAAGATAAACTGTATCTAATGTGAATAATATTTGTAGAAAATACTAAATATATTCATATTCAATGTGAATATTATAGGTTGAAAAGATCAACTGTATTTAATGTGAATAATATTTGTAGAAAAGACTAAATATATTCATATTTAATGTGAATATTATGAGTTGAAAAGAGAAAATTACAGTGGAGGAGTTCAAGTACCTTGGAGTCTTGTTCACAAGTTTTGAATTTTTCAAAAAGGTCGAGAAATGTTGAAGTAGCAACATTTTTTAATTGAGAAATGGCATTACAGAATTCCTGGAATTTCGGGAAAACCTGGAATTTGTCCAGGGCAAAAAACAAAATTGCTTTTTGAACTCGAAAAATTCCCGATTAAGAGGAATGTTTTGACAGTGGAATAGTTCAAGTGGGTTGAAAAATGTGGAAGGAGTAGTCGACAGAAAAAATGGTGAAAATAGGGTTTGAAAAACTGGGAATTCTGGGAAATCCAGGAATTTTTTTGAATTGTTGAAGGAGAGCACACAATTCCTGAACAGGCGGAATATTTTGAAGTTGAAACGGTTTGAATTAGATAAAAAATGGAGGAGTTGCGGAACTTTGAAAAATGTTCCATTCATTTCAATGGGAATTGCATAAAAATTAGGGAATTCCGGGAAAAGAGGGAATTTTTTTGAAAATAGTAACAAACTTGAATGTTTTGAATGAGTCTGTGTTGGAATTTTTCAAAACGGTCGAAAAATGTTGAAGTAGTAACATTTTTAATTGAGAAATGGTATCACGGACTTCCTGGAATTTTGGGAAAACCGTGAATTTTCCCAATTTAAAAAAACCCTTTGTTTTTTGTCCTAATTAGGAAGAATGATTTGACGGTGGAACGGTTGAAGTGGGTTGAAAAATGTGGGAGGAGTAGTCGACAGAAAAAAGGGTGAAAATAGGGTTTGGAAAACTGGGAATTCCTGGAATTTTTTTGAAATTGTAAAAATAATAGTTTTACTTTCCAGGATGAGTGGAATGTGTTGAAGGTAGAATGGTTTGAAGATGGTGTGAAAAATGGCCAATTCATTTTGAATGAGGAAAATGTCTCCGAAAACCTGGAATTTTAGGAAATCCCGGAATGTTTTTTGATTTGTTGAAAGAGAGCACACAATTCCTGAACAGGCTGAATATTTTGAAGTTGAAACGATTTGAATTAGATGAAAAATTTAGGAGTTGTGGAACTGTGAAAAATGTTCCATTCATTTCAATGGGAATTTCATAAAAAATTTGGAAGTTCCGGGAAATCAGGGAATTTTTTTGAAAATTGTAAAAAAATGAATGTTGTGATTGAGATGGTGTTGGAATTTTTCAAAAGGGTCGAGAAATGTTGAAGTAGTAAGATTTTTAATTGAGAAATGGTATTACGAAATTCCTGGAATTTCGGGAAAACCGGGAATTCCTCCAGGACAAAGAATAAAGTTGTTTTTTGAAATCGAAAACATTCCTGATTAAGAGGAATGTTTTGACAGTGGACTAGTTCAAGTGGGTTGACAAATGTGGAAAGAGTAGTCGACAGAAAAAACGGTGAAAATAGGGTTTGGAAATCTGGGAATTCTGGGAAATCCAGGAATGTTTTTGAATTGTTGAATGAGAGCACACAATTCCTGAACAGGCGGAATATTTGAAGTTGAAACGGTTTGAATTAAACAAAAAAAATGTAGGAGTTGCGGAACTTTGAAAAATGTTCCATTCTTTTCAATGGGAATTGCATAAAAATTAGGGAATTCCGGGAAAAGAGGGAATTTTTTTGAAAATAGTAACAAACTTGAATGTTTTGAATGAGTTGGTGTTGGAATTTTTCAAAACGGTCGAAAAATGTTGAAGTAGTAACATTTTTAATTGAGAAATGGTATCACGGAATTCCTGGAATTTTGGAAAAACCGGGAATTTTCCCAATTTAAAAAAAACCCTCTGTTTTTTGTCCTAATTAGGAAGAATGATTTGACGGTGGAACGGTTGAAGTGGGTTGAAAAATGTGGGAGGAGTGGTGGACAGAAAAAAGGGTGAAAATAGGGTTTGGAAAACTGGGAATTCCTGGAATTTTTTTGAAATTGTAAAAATTTAGTTTTACTGTCCAGGATGAGTGGAATGTGTTGAAGGTAGAATGGTTAGAATAGGTTGAAAATTTTTGAAATGGTGGAAGTGTGAAAAATTCATTTTGAATGAGGAAAATGTCTCCAAAAACCTGGAATTCTAGGAAATCCCGGACATTTGTTTGATTTGTTGAAGGAGAGCACACAACTCCTGAACAGGCTGAATATTTTGAAGTTGAAACGGTTTGAATTTGATGAAACATTTAAGAGTTGTGGAAATTTGAAAAATGTTCCATTCATTTCAATGGGAATTTCATAAAAATTGGGAAATTCCGGGAAAACAGGGAATTTTTTTGAAAATGGCAAAAATCTTAAATGTTGTGAATGTGTTGGTGTTGGAATTTTTCAAAATGGTCGAAAAATGTTGAAGTAGTAACATTTTTAATTGAGAAATGGTATCACGGAATTTCGGGAAAACCGGGAATTTTCCCAATTTAAAAAAAAACCTCTGTTTTTTGTCCTAATTAGGAAGAATGATTTGACGGTGGAACGGTTGAAGTGGGTTGAAAAATGTGGGAGGAGTAGTCGACAGAAAAAAGGGTGAAAATAGGGTTTGGAAAACTGGGAATTCCTGGAATTTTTTTGAAATTGTAAAAATAATAGTTTTACTTTCCAGGATGAGTGGAATGTGTTGAAGGTAGAATGGTTTGAATAGGTTGAAAAATTTTGAAATGGTGGAAGTGTGAAAAATTCATTTTGAATGAGGAAAATGTCTCCAAAAACCTGGAATTCTAGGAAATCCCGGAAATTTTTTTGATTTGTTGAAGGAGAGCACACAATTCCTGAACAGGCTGAATATTTTGAAGTTGAAACAGTTTGAATTAGATTAAAAATTTAGGAGTTGTGGAACTTTGAAAAATGTTCCATTCATTTCAACGGGGATTTCATAAAAATTTGGAAATTCCAGTAAAATTAGGGAATTTTTTTGAAAATGGTAAAAATCTTGAATGTTGTGAATGAGTTGGTGTTGGAATTTTTCAAAAGGGTCGAAAAATGTTGAAGTAGTAACATTTTTAATTGAGAAATGGTATCACGGAATTTCGGGAAAACCGGGAATTTTCCCAATTTAAAAAAACCCTCTGTTTTTTGTCCTAATTAGGAAGAATGATTTGACAGTGGAACGGTTGAAGTGGGATGAAAAATGTGGGAGGAGTGGTCGACAGAAAAAAGGGTGAAAATAGGGTTTGGAAAACTGGGAATTCCTGGAATTTTTTTGAAATTGTAAAAATAATAGTTTTACTTTCCAGGATGAGTGGAATGTGTTGAAGGTAGAATGGTTTGAATAGGTTGAAAAATGTTGAAATGGTGGAAGTGTGAAAAATGGCCAATTCATTTTGAATGAGGAAAATGTCTCCGAAAAGGGTTTGGAGAACTGGGAATTCTGGGAAATCCGGGAATTTTTTTTGAATTGTTGAAGGAGAGCACACAATTCCTGAACAGGCTGAATATTTTGAAGTTGAAACGGTTTGAATTAGATGAAAAATGTAGGAGTTGTGGAACTTTGAAAAATGTTCCATTCATTTCAATGGGAATTTCATAAAAATTTGGAAATTCCAGGAAAACAGGGAATTTTTTTGAAAATGGTAAAAATCTTGAATGTTGTGAATGAGTTGGTGTTGGAATTTTTCAAAAGGGTCGAGAAATGTTGAAGTAGTAAAAATTTTTTAATCGAGAAATGGTATTACAAAATCCCTGGAATTTCGGGAAAACCGGGAATTTCTCCAGGACAAAGAATAAAGTTGTTTTTTGAAATCGAAAAAATTCCTGATTAAGAGGAATGTTTTGACAGTGGAATAGTTCAAGTGGGTTGACAAATGTGGAAAGAGTAGTCGACAGAAAAAAGGGTGAAAATAAGGTTTGGAAATCTGGGAATTCCTGGAATTTTTAAGAAATTGGAAAATGAGGCAAGAGTGGTTCGGTGCGGCGGACGCTGTATCGATCCGTCGTGGTGAAGAAAGAGCTGAGCCGGAAGGCAAAGCTCTCAATTTACGGGTCGATCTACGTCCCTATCCTCATCCTCCCTCGAGTGGTGAGGTTCTCCCTTAGAGATAGGTCTGTCATTTGAGAGGAGCTCAGAGTAAAGCCGATGCTCCTTCATTTGGAAAGTAGCCAACTGAGGGTGGTCAGAATGCCCCCCCTGAATGTCTTCCTGGGGAGGTGTTTTAGGCAAGTCCGACCAGTAGGAGACCACAGGGAAGACCCAGGACTTGGTGGAGAGACTATGTCTCCCAGCTGGCCTCGGGAACGAAGTAGCTGGGGAAAGGGAAGTCTGGGCTTATCTGCTTAGGCTGCTGCCCCCGCGACCCAACGTCGGATAAGCGAAAGAACTGTACATTTATATTTATTGTGAATAGTATGTGTAGAAAAGAAAAACTGTAGGTTTGTATTAATTGTAAATATTATTTGTGCAAAATAACATGATAGTTGTGTTTAATGTGACTATTTTGTGTGGAAAAGAAAAACTACGCTCATGTTTACAAACCCCGTTTCCATATGAGTTGGGAAATTGTGTTAGATGTAAATATAAACGGAATACAATGATTTGCGAATCCTTTTCAACCCATATTCAGTTGAATGCACTACAAAGATAATAAATAATAATTAACTTAGAATTCCATGGCTGCAACACGTGCCAAAGTAGTTGGGAAAGGGCATGTTCACCACTGTGTTACATGGCCTTTCCTTTTAACAACACTCAGTAAACGTTTGGGAACTGAGGAGACACATTTTTGAAGCTTCTCAGGTGGAATTCTTTCCCATTCTTGCTTGATGTACAGCTTAAGTTGTTCAACAGTCCGGGGGTCTCCGTTGTGCTATTTTAGGCTTCATAATGCGCCACACATTTTCAATGGGAGACAGGTCTGGACTACAGGAAGGCCAGTCTAGTACCCGCACTCTTTTACTATGAAGCCACGTTGATGTAACAGCATTGTCTTGCTGAAATAAGCAGGGGCGTCCATGGTAACGTTGCTTGGATGGCAACATATGTTGCTCCAAAACCTGTATGTACCTTTCAGCATTAATGGCGCCTTCACAGATGTGTAAGTTACCCATGTCTTGGGCACTAATACACCCCCATACCATCACACATGCTGGCTTTTCCACTTTGCGCCTATAACAATCCGGATGGTTCTTTTCCTCTTTGGTCCGGAGGACACGACGTCCACAGTTTCCAAAAACAATTTGAAATGTGGACTCGTCAGACCACGGAACACTTTTCCACTTTGTATCAGTCCATCTTAGATGAGCTCAGGCCCAGCGAAGCCGACGGCGTTTCTGGGTGTTGTTGATAAACGGTTTTCGCCTCGCATAGGAGAGTTTTAACTTGCACTTCCAGATGTAGGGACCAACTGTAGTTACTGACAGTGGGTTTCTGAAGTGTTCCTGAACCCATGTGGTGATATCCTTTACACACTGATGTCGCTTGTTGATGCAGTACAGCCTGAGGGGTCGAAGGTCACGGGCTTAGCTGCTTACGTGCAGTGATTTCTCCAGATTCTCTGAACCCTTTGATGATTTTACGGACCGTAGATGGTGAAATCCCTAAATTCCTTGCAATAGCTGGTTGAGAAATGTTGTTCTTAAACTGTTCAAAAATTTGCTCACGCATTTGTTGACAAAATGGTGACCCTGGCCCCATCCTTGTTTGTGAATGACTGAGCATTTCATGGAATCTACTTTTATACCCAATCATGGCACCCAATTAGCCTGCACACCTGTGGGATGTTCCAAATAAGTGTTTGATGAGCATTCCTCAACTTTATCAGTATTTATTGCCACCTTTCCCAACTTCTTTGTCACGTGTTGCTGGCATCAAATTCTAAAGATAATGATTATTTGCCAAAAAAAAAAAATGTTTATCAGTTTGAACATCAAATATGTTGTCTTTGTAGCATATTCAACTGAATATGGCTTGAAAATGATTTGCAAATCATTGTTTATATTTACATCTAACACAATTTCCCAACTCATATGGAAACGGGGTTTGTAATATGAATATTATGTGTGGGAAAAGAAGAAAAACCCTGCGCTCGTGGTCACTTCTTCATCCCCTGCAAGGAGTTGATTGCATCCAGATGTTGACTAAGAATTGCTGATGTTGCTTGACTCATACGTGAAATATGATGCATGACGAGCTTGTGGGAAATATAGCAAACACAGATTTGTGCATGGAGTGTAAAATATAGATGTACAATACAGTTGTATTGCCTTCTTCCATACATTGTCAACAGTTTTATTGCCTTCTTCCATACCTTGTCAACAGAGCTGGTGGGCTGGAGTCTACCCCAGCTGAGTTTGGGCACGCGTTTCCTTTCCATACGATTGCGACGTAAGACACGTTTTGTGCAAGTTGGAACCTTACCATGTCTCATTTTATTTTCTGCCATCAGAAGACATAACTAAGGGAACAAAGTCCACTAAAAAGTACCAAAAGCAGACGTGCTCCCTATTTTTCTTTCATAGATCACATCAGTGTTTTTCAACCTTTTTTTGAGCCAAGGCACATTTTTTGCGTTGAAAAAATCCTGGAGGCACACCACCAGCATTAGAAAACGAAACTCAGTTGACAGTAAAAAGTCGCAATTATTGGATATGACTTTAAAGCATAACCAAGCATGCATCACTATAGCTCTTGTCTCAAAGTAGGTGTACTGTCACCACCTGTCACATCACACCCTGACTTATTTGGAGTTTTTTTTTGCTGTTTTCCTGTGTGAAGTGTTTCAGTTCTTATCTTGCGCTCCTATTTTGGTGTCTTTTTCTCTTTTTTCTGTATTTTCCTGTAGCAGTTTCATGTCTTCCTTTGAGCGATATTTCCCGCATCTACTTTGTTTTAGCAATCAAGAATATTTCAGTTGTTTTTATCCTTCTTTGTGGGGACATTGCTGATTGTCACGTCATGTTCGGATGTACATTGTGGACGCCGTCTTTGCTCCGCAGTAAGTCTTTGCTGTCGTCCAGCATTCTGTTTTTATTTACTTTGTAGCCAGTTCAGTTTTAGTTTTGTTCTGCATAGCCTTCCCTAAGCTTCAATGCCTTTTCTTAGGGCATACTTGCCAACCTTGAGACCTCCGATTTCGGGAGGTGGGGGGTGGGGGTGGGGGCGAAGGCGTGGTCGGGGGTGGGGCGGGGGGCGTGGTTAAGATATATATATATATAAGAAATACTTGACTTTCAGTGAATTCTAGCTATATATATATATATATATATATATATATATATATATATATATATATATATATATAAAATAAATACTTGGGGCTTCACGGTGGCAGAGGGGTTAGTGCATCTGCCTCACAATACGAAGGTCCTGAGTAGTCTTGGGTTCAATCCCGGGCTCGGGATCTTTCTGTGTGGAGTTTGCATGTTCTCCCCGTGACTGCGTGGGTTCCCTCCGGGTACTCCGGCTTCCTCCCACCTCCAAAGACATGCACCTGGGGATAAGTTGATTGGCAACACTAAATTGGCCCTAGTGTGTGGATGTGAGTGTGAATGTTGTCTGTCTATCTGTGTTGGCCCTGCGATGAGGTGGCGACTTGTCCAGGGTGTACCCCGCCTTCCGCCCGATTGTAGCTGAGATAGGCTCCAGCGCCCCCCGCGACCCCAGAAGGGAATAAGCGGTAGAAAATGGATGGGTGGATGGACTTGAATTTCAGTGTTCATTTACAAACTACAACTCACAAACACTTTAGAGTTAGGGTCCACCATCAGAATGTGTACTTAAACTTATAAAGATCACATGGATATTATTCAGTGAGTTGATTCACCAAAACTAGCCTGTTATACAGGAGGAAAAAGCACACAGGACGTTTCAATTGTTCACAGACTGGTCGCGCTCATCAGAATGACAAGACACTTCCGGTCTGCAGGTGATAGCATTCAATTGGGAAGAAACGCCCTACTGCCCCCTACTGACCAATGTGAATACTGACAAATGTGTAATGACAGCTCCAAAAACGAATTCAAACCACAAAATAAAATAAATAAATCAACACAAAAATGTGACACATTATGGGTGGGTCACATATGCATGTACAGTAGATGGCAGTATTGTCCTGTTTAAAAGTGTCACAACATTGCTGTTTACGGCAGACGAACTGCTTTACGGTAGACACTGTCGTTGTGTGTTGTCAACACGTCACTCAGGTCCGCCTGAATTTCGGGAGTTTTTCGGGAGAAAATTTGTCCCGGGAGGTTTTCGGGACAGGCGCTGAAATTCGGGAGTCTCCCGGAAAATCCGGGAGGGTTGGCAAGTATGTCTTAGGGGCACTCACCTTTTGTTTATTTTTGGTTTAAGCATTAGACACAATTTTACCTGCACACTGCCTCCCGCTGTTTCCGACATCTACAAAGCAATTAGCTACCGGCTGCCACCTACTGATATGGAAGAGTATTACACGGTTACTCTGCCGAGCTCTAGACAGCACAGGCACTCAACAACAGCACATCATTCGCAGACTATAATTACTGGTTTGCAAAAAATATTTTTAACCCAAATAGGTGAAATTAGATCATCTCCCACGGCACACCAGACTGTATCTCACAGTGGTTGAAAAACACTGGATTACATAAGTCATATTTCTAATATTCTCGTCATATAGTCGTGTTTCTAAACAAGTATTCAATACGCAGAAGGCTTGCATTATGTAATCACATTGTTGTATGTCATGCATGTGTATTTGAGTCAAAAATAAATACTACTGTACAATATCTAACCCAGAGAGCAAGGGGGACATCTAGTGGCCACTTGCTGCACTGCACATTTGAGGCACAGTTGCAGTTAATACATGGTCGCATTTTGAATTGTTATGAAAGCGTCATAGAGTAAAAATGTTTTGCCCCTCTCTTGTTAAACAAAATAAGGTAACAAAAAATATTTATATGTCGCCACAATTGAGTAAGATGCAGTAGCAAAATACAAAAACAATAAGCAAATTGATGCCTTGTTTTTGTAAAAGCACATTTCTATAACGCTGTGTCTGCTCTGTGTGATTAAAAAAATAAAATAAAAAGAGATAATTAACCTGCTAATGTTTTAGGCAACACTTTAATTTGTCTGGCAAAAAAATTTATTGTTAATGGGTGTTTTTATTTTTTTATTTTTTTATTTTTTTTTTTACATTTTTGCAGTATACAGTAGTTTACAAAAAAAATAATTAAATTTGCCTAGATCTTCATCTTTCATGTTAAAATATTACATTAATTGTTTTGCTTTTAATAACCTAACTAAAATACAGTATTTCAGGTAAGTAGTCCGACAAAAAAGGCTTTTAAAACTATAGAAATGTGAACTTGAAATATTATTTCTCCTTTTTATTTTTTTATATTTTTACGGAAGCCTTAGTTATAATAATGAGATAAAAAGTCAATAAAATGAGATAAAGTTCAAATTATGAGATATGAAGTCAAAAACATGAGATGTCGAACGCTTTAGTTAAAAACTCATAAATATGGAATAGAAAATAAATCTAAATTATTATATAACGTCGAAATGATGGGATGAAAAGTCATAATCATGAGATAAAAAGTAGAAATTATTAAATAAAATTTAAATTATGAGATCCATCCGTCCTTCCATTTTCTGCATGAAAAGTTGAAATTAGAAAAGTAAATCGAAATTATGAAATTAAAAAATTAAATGATGGGATACTATGTAATTATGAAATAAAACGTGGTCATGGTTACGGTAAAAAAAAAAAAAAGTTGAAATTATTAGATACAAGTTACAATTATGAGGTAAAGTCATAATTATGAAGTTTAAAACATCATAATTATGAAATAGTCATAATCATGAGATAAAAAGTCCTAAATATGAAATAAAACGTCGAAATAATGGGATAAAGTAAGAATTATGAGATTAAAAAGTCAATAGTATGAGAGACAGTTCAAATGATGAGATATGAAGTCAAAAACATGAGATGTCGAATGTCTTAGTTAAAAACTCATAAATATGGAATAAAAAATACATCTAAATTATTATATAACGACGAAATTATGGGATGAAAAGTCATAATTATGAGATAAAAAGTAGAAATTAAGACCTCCATCTGTCCCTCCATTTTCTACATAAAAAGTTTAAATTAGAAAAGTAAGTCGAAATTAAGAAATAAAAACTGGAAATTATGGGATGAAGTCGTAATTATGAAATAAAACGTGGTCATAGTTACGGTTAAAAAAATAAAAATAAAAAGTCGGAATTATTAGATACAAGTTACAATTATGAGGTAAAGTCATAATTATGAAGTTTAAATAATCATAATTATGAAAGTCATAATCATGAGATGAAAAGTCCTAAATATGAAATAAAATGTTGACAAATTAGATAAAGTAAAAAATATGAGATTATAAAGTCAATAGTATGAGAGACAGTTCAAATGATTAGATATGAAGTCAAAAACAGGAGATGTCGAAAGCTTTAGTTAAAAACTCAAATATGGAATAAAAAAACAAATCTAAATTATAATATAACGTCGAAATTATGAGATAAAAAGTAGAAATGATGACCTCCATCCGTCCCTCCATTTTCTACATAAAAAGTTGAAATTAGAAAAGTAAATCGAAATTATGAAATAAAAAACTGAGAAATAAAACGTGGTCACAGTTACGGTAAGAAAAAAAAAAGTCCATCCATCCATCCATTTTCTACCGCTTATTCCCTTTGGGGTCGCGGGGGGCGCTGGAGCCTATCGAAATTATTAAATACAAGTTACAATTTTGAGGTAAAGTCATAATTATGAAGTTTAAAAAAATCATAATTATGAAATAAGTCATGAATATGAAATAAAACGTCGAAATAATGAGATAAAGGTAAAATTATGATATTTAAAATTATTAAGTATGATAAAAAGTCAATTATGAGTTTAAAAAGTAGTAATTATTAATTTATACTTTTGACTTTTTATCTCGTAATTCCGACTTTATCTAATAATTGTCTTATCTCATGGTTACGACTTACCATTGGGGTATTTCCATCTTTTTAATGGCGGAAACTGGCTTCCGTATGTTTCTTATGCAATATTTTACTTTGAAAGGTGCTTTGTAAAAATGTCTACTTTTATAAATAAAGTGTTTAACAAAAAAAATAAAAAATCTTAAAAGGGGCGGGCTTCGATTGGTTCAACGTACGGAACTTCCGCTTCCGGATTTTTCCCACGACCCGCCTTCGGTTGAAATTACAAATAATTATAAAAAAAAACAAAAACATTTTATAAAAACAATGTTGGAATGTTTTTGTTTCAAATGTGATTAAATATTTTCTTTTTTTTTATTTATAATTAAAAATGTTGACATTATCCAGGGGGCGTGTCGTTGCCGGCGTTTACCTCCGACCTCCATGACAGAAGCAGCAAGTCATCCTGACGGCGCCACTTTCTTCAACCGGCAGCGAAGGGAAGAACGTGAGTTTGTTGCCGCGGTTCTTCACCCATTTTTTTTTATTTCGTGTGTAACTCCCTGAAGGCAAATAACGACACATGGACCCCCCGAACCCGAACACGGAGGCCAAGAAGATGTTGCTGAGCCACGCGAAGACCTTGAGGCTCCACACTGGAAACCTCGTCAACAGAACTCGCCTGAAAAAGAAATGTCCGTGCTCTCCCAGCGAGGAGGTAAAGTTCTTTATTACCGTCGACGTAAGCTTAATAAATACATGTTTAATGAATGAGCTAGCGGTGTAGGTTGTCTAACCAAACAGCTCAATGGCTGACACCTGAAGGGGAGGAGTCACGTGACAGGGCAACAATGGCTGAATGAAGTTTGGAAAAATGTATGTCGACTTTTCCTAAAAACGCGTCGACGACTCCTTCTGTGGTCCACAATGTAGTACTTGTATATGTCTTTGTCGTATATATGTTGTTCAGTGTTGGTGCTAGGAGGACCCCATCAAGTCATAAAAATGGGGTCTCACAGTAAATGTATGGCATACTTGCCAACCTTGAGACCTCCGATTTCGGGAGGGTGGGGTGGGCGTGGTCGAGGTAGAAGGGGGCGTGGCTAAAAGGGGAGGAGTATATTTACAGCTAGAATTCACCAAGTCAAGTATTTCATATATATATATTAGAGATGCGCGGATAGGCAATTATTTCATCCGCAACCGCATCAGAAAGTCGTCAACCATCCGCAATCCACCCGATCTAACATTTGATCAGAACTGCATCCGCCCGCACCCGCCCGTTGTTATATATCTAATATAGACGATGCAAGGCATTAGTGAGGTTATAAAGCTTTTGCCTGTTAAAGAAAGGAGACTGATCCAACGCAGCACAGACATTCGCGTGCCACGCTGTCACGACCCAGACGCACACCAGTGCGCAATCATATGGGAGCCGCGCTGAGCGCACCTCCAAGCGCGTCTCGCTGCCGGCGACGGCCGGGTATATGGGCCCGACGCTCCAGCGCCATCCATTTTCAGGGCTAGTTGATTCGGCAGGTGGGTTGTTACACACTCCTTAGCGGGTTCCAACTTCCATGGCCACCGTCCTAGCTGCTGTCTATATCAACCAGGGTGAGCCCCACCCGGACGAGGCGGGGTGTCGTGCGGTGGGCGCGGTGGTGACCCTGGACGTGCGTCGGGCCCTTCTCGCGGATCGCCTCAGCTACGGCTCCCGGTGGGGCCCTCTCGGGGGAAGGGGCCTCGGTCCCGGACCTCGGCGAGGCGTCGGGGGCCTTCTCCGCTCCGTAAAAGTGTCCATCTCTTTTTTTTTTTTTCTTCTGTTGTGGCATATGCAGCAGGTGCCTGCTCGTTTTTCGTATGTGGGTAACAACATTTAACTATGTATATATATTTCCGAATTGGTTTAACTGCCACCCGCCTGAATCTATTTAAAATCTAATTTTTTTTAATTTCAATCGCCCGACCCGACCCGACCCGCTGATAAAATCTAATTTTTTTAAATTTCATCCGCCCGATACGCGGATAATCCGCGGACTCCGCGGTTGTGCCCGCAAACCGCGCATCTCTAATATATATATATATATATATATATATATATATATATATATATATATATATATATATACATATATATTTATTTATTTTATTATATGTATATACATATATATTCATTGTTTTATATATATATATATATATATATATATATATATATATATATATATATATATATATATATATATATATATGTATATATATATATATAAAAATAAATACTTGAATTTCAGTGTTCATTTATTTACACTTATACACACACATAACACTAGATGGCAGTATTGTCCTGTTTAAGAGTGTCACAACATTGCTGTTTACGGCAGACGAACTGCTTTACGGTAGACAAAAACGTGACTGCTGTTGTTGTGTGTTGTTGCCGCGCTGGGAGGACGTTAATGAAACTGCCTAACAATAAACCCGCATAAGAAACCAAGAACTCGCCCTCCATCATTCTACAGTTATAACGTGATTGGGTAGGTTATGCTGGTTATATTGTGGGTTAGCGCCTGAATTTCGGGAGATTTTCGGGAGAAAATTTGTCCCGGGTGGTTTTCGGGAGAGGCGCTGAATTTCGGGAGTCTCCCGGAAAATCCGGGAGGGTTGGCAAGTATGATGTATGGGGTCCCACTTTTTTGTATCCGTCTTGAAAACAAGTGATTAATGTGTGCGTAGGGATGATGTTTGATAAGAAATTATCGAGTTCGAGCCTATTATCGAATCCTCTTATCGAACCGATTCCTTATGGATTCTCTTATGGAGTCCAGATAGATCAGGGGTCGGCAACCCGCGGCTCTTTGATCACTCTGATGCGGCTCAGCAGCTTACTTGCTGAACCCCCCCAATTTTCCCGTGAGACTTCCGGATTTCAGTGCCTCCCGCAGAAAACTCCCGGGATTAATATTCACCGATTTTCACCCTTGCAGCTATAGAAAACTCCCGGGATTAATAGTCACCGATTTTCACCCTTACAGCTATAATAAGGGCGTGCCATGATGATACAACAATTGGCGCTCTCTACAATTTGTATTAACAGAGTGCCTGCCCAACACTTGTTATACAATATACATCTTCTGCTTGGACACGTACGTGACGGCAAGGCATACTTTGTCAACAGCCACACAGGTTACACTGACGGTGGTCATATAAAACAACTTTAACACTCTTACTAATAATGCGCCACACTTTGAACCAAAACCAAACAAGAATGACAAACACATTTCGGGAGAACATCTGCACCTTAACACAACATAAACACAACAGAACAAACACCCAGAATCCCATGCAGCCCTGACTCTTCCGGGCTACATTATACACCCCTGATACCCCCCCCCCCCCCCACACACACCCCTGTGCGTCGGTTGAGGTGGGCGGGGTTTGGTAGCGGGGGGTGTATAAAGTATCCCGGAAGAGTTAGGGCTGCATGGGATTCTGGGTATTTGTCCTGTTGTGTTTATGTTGTGTTACGGTGCAGATGTTCTCCCGAAATGTGTTTGTCATTCTTGTTTGGTGTGGGTTCACAGTGTGGCGCATTATTAGTAAGAGTGTTATAGTTTTTTTTTATACCGCCACCGTCAGTGTAACCTGTGTGGTTGTTGAGCAAGTATGCCTTGCTGTCACCTACGTGAGCGAGCGGAAACACCATACAAGGTGTGGCTGATCAGGCACGCTGGTTGTAGTGGGCGCTATATGCCGTACCATCACGGCATGCATGACGCTGACAAGCGCCATTCATTTAAAACCCGCGTGCCGCACCAGCTTTCAAATTCCATATAAAGGCGTGGGCAGCGTGTCTGAGACATCTGGTTTATACATAGCACAAAGCAGAAAGAAAACTTTGTATGCAGTGTTATTTCATTTAAAATTTCAAAAAAATTGTGCGGCTCCCATTGTTTTCTATAATTTGCGAAACTGGTCAAAATGGCTCTTTGACTGGTAAAGGTTGCCGACCCCTGAGATAGATTGTTGTATATGGAAAAAAAACACACAATATTTGGTTCAACAAATCACTTCACATTCTCTACTGCTCGCTACTATAGTATTACCATATCTGAGTTATTGTGCAGAAATGTGGGGAAATAACTACAAATGTGCGCTACATTCGTTAACCGTGTTACAAAGAAGATCAATTAGACTGATACATAATGTTGGATGTAGAGAACATACAAACCCTTTATTTATTGAGTGAAAAATATTAAAGGCCTACGACTACCGACCACGCAGTCTGATAGCTTATACATCAATGATGCAATCTTAACATTGCAACACATGCCAATACGGCCGGGTTAGCTTACTAAAGTGCAATTTTAAATTTCGCGCGGAATATCCTGCTGAAAACGTCTCGGTATGATGACGCCTGTAGAGGACATTTTGGGACAGCATGGTGGCCAGCTATTAAGTCGTCTGTTTTCATCACAAAATTCCACAGTATTCCGGACATCTGTGTTGGTGAATCTTTTGCAATTTGTTCAATGAACAATGGAGACGGCAAAGAAGAAAGCTGTAGGTGGGAAGCGGTGTATTGCGGCAGGTGTTGTGCCGGATAACGCACCCCCGCCGTAGAATGCACCCCCTGACTGTTGTGCCGGATAACACAGCCGGTGTTTCATTGTTTACATTCCCGAAAGATGACAGTCAAGCTTTACCATTGGCCTGTGGAGAACTGGGGCAACAGAGACTCTTACCAGGAGGACTTTGAGTTGGATGCGCAGACGCGGTACCGTGAGTACGCATAGTTTGGCCGGGCTCCAGTGCGACTTATATATGTTTTTTTTCTTTTTTATTATGCATTTTCGGCAGGTGCGACTTATACTCCGGTGCGACTTATACTCGAAAAATACGGTATTTTTAGAATATTTAAACAAAATCTCACGTACCCCTTGGCATACCTTCAAGTACCCCCATTTGAGAACCACTGGTCTACAGAAACACTGCTTCATTTTCTATGCCCCATTCAGTTAATGGTTCAATGGTTTTAGCAGATTTTACCTATTTTCCCTACAGACAGCATTTGGTGACCTCAAACAACAAGGCTATGGATTGTTTCACACTGATTTTCGCCTTTTTGAAGGAAAAACTGGAAAATTGATCTTGAAAGTCTTTAAAAAGTGCTTGAATTTGGCCATGGAAAAGGTGTACGAACCCTGAACTGGACGGCACAGTTATTATCAGCTATTTTATATTTTTATTTTAACATACAGTTTAGTACTGGTATCGACTCCAAGGTCGATTCAAATGTGGAAGGTAGATGTACAGTACTAGTGAAGCCACATGTGGTCCAGATGTTACATTTGGAAGCGTGGCACATAAATACATTCTTGGCGTCCAGTTGAGGAAATGTCAGCTTTGTGTGCTAACTTGACCTTCCTTGATCTTCTCCAGCTCCAAGAGTGCATCCAAGCGACACTGAGCAGCTGGGTCTCCACGATACAACCCCCGACGGAGGTAAGGCCACCTCGGGCAGAGTTTGAAAGGCCAGGCTGGGTTTAGTTGACGCGTCCACTCAGGATTCCAACACCACTAATGTGACGGACATCAAAGGATGTGTCAGGGAAATGTTCATGCAGCGGCAGAAGTCTGTCACTGGGGGGATGGGGATGGGAAGATTCACATCTGTTTACACTGCACACCAAATCTCTTTTTATTTTGCCCCCAGATTGTTTTTTTAACCAGTCTTAACGCTTCAAAGTGCGTCTCATCTGATATTTTTGCATCAGGTCTGGGCCACGTCAGGGACTACTTTTACACTGCAGGCCAAAGTGGCCCAAATCTGGTTTTTGAAGTTGACCGCATTCCGTAAATGAACAAGGAAGTAGCTACTACTACAAAATAAAATAAATCACCACATCCTAAAAATAATTGGGTTTTTTTACGTGAAAATAATTTAAATTAATATAATGCAAGAATGGTTATATATAGTGTAATATATTTGGGAGGGTTCTAATCTTTTTATTAGAGATGTCCGATAATATCGGACTGCCGATATCATTTGCCGATAAATGCTTTAAAATGTAATAGCGGAAATTATTGGTATCGGTTTCAAAATGATCGGTATCGGTTTCATAAAGTAAAATTTATGACTTTTTAAAACGCCGCTGTGTACACGGACGTAGGGAGAAGTACAGAGCGCCAATAAACCTTAAAGGCGCTGCCTTTGCGGGCCGGCCCAGTCACATAATATCTACGGCTTTTCACACACACAAGTGAATGCCACGCATACTTGGTCAACAGCCATACAGGTCACACTGAGGGTGGCCGTATAAACAACTTTAACACTGTTACAAATATGTGCCACACTGTGAACCCACACCAAACAAGAATGACAAACGCATTTCGGGAGAACATTCGCACCGTAACACAACATAAACACCATCCATCCATCCATCTTCTTCCGCTTATCTGAGGTCGGGTCGCGGGGGCAGCAGCCTAAGCAGGGAAGCCCAGACTTTCCTCTCCCCAGCCACTTCGTCCAGCTCCTCCCGGGGGATCCCGAGGCAGTCCCAGGCCAGCCGGGAGACATAGTCTTCCCAACGTGTCCTGGGTCTTCCCCGTGGCCTCCTACCGGTTGGACGTGCCCTAAACACCTCCCTAGGGAGGCGTTCGGGTGGCATCCTGACCAGATGCCTGAACCACCTCATCTGGCTCCTCTCGATGTAGAGGAGCAGCGGCTTTACTTTGAGCTCCTCCCGGATGACAGAGCTTCTCACCCTATCTCTAAGGGAGAGCCCCGCCACCCGGCGGAGGAAACTCATTTCGGCCGCTTGTACCCGTGATCTTGTCCTTTCGGTCATAACCCAAAGCTCATGACCATAGGTGAGGATGGGAACGTAGATCGACCAGTATATTGAGAGCTTTGCCTTCCGGCTTAGCTCCTTCTTCACCACAACGGATCGATACAGCGTCCGCATTACTGAAGACGCAACATAAACACAACAGAACAAATACCCAGAACCCCTTGCAGCACTAACTCTTCCGGGACGCTACAATATACACCCCCGCAACCCCCTACCGCCCCCCCACCTCAACCCTGCCCACCTCAACCTCCTCATGCTCTCTCAGGGAGAGCATGTCCCAAATTCCAAGCTGCTGTTTTGAGGCAGCAACACTGCCACCAACACGTCTTCCTATGAGGAAGCAGTGCCTGGGGAGTCTGTGGTGGGCTCTCCTATTTCTGGGGCTGAGGTTGCTGAGGTAGTTAAAAAGCTCCTCGGTGGCAAGGCCCCAGGGGTGGATGAGATCCGCCCGGAGTTCCTTAAGGCTCTGGATGCTGTGGGGCTGTCTTGGTTGACAAGACTCTGCAGCATCGCGTGGACATCGGGGGCGGTACCACTGGATTGGCAGACCGGGGTGGTGGTTCCTCTCTTTAAGAAGGGGAACCGGAGGGTGTGTTCTAACTATCGTGGGATCACACTCCTCAGCCTTCCCGGTAAGGTCTATTCAGGTGTACTGGAGAGGAGGCTACGCCGGATAGTCGAACCTCGGATTCAGGAGGAACAGTGTGGTTTTCGTCCTGGTCGTGGAACTGTGGACCAGCTCTATCATCTCGGCAGGGTCCTTGAGGGTGCATGGGAGTTTGCCCAACCAGTCTACATGTGTTTTGTGGACTTGGAGAAAGCATTCGACCGTGTCCCTCGGGAAGTCCTGTGGGGAGTGCTCAGGGAGTATGGGGTATCGGACTGTCTGATTGTGGCAGTCCGCTCCCTGTATGATCAGTGCCAGAGCTTGGTCCGCATTGCCGGTAGTAAGTCGGACACCTTTCCAGTGAGGGTTGGACTCCGCCAAGGCTGCCCTTTGTCACCGATTCTGTTCATAACTTTTATGGACAGAATTTCTAGGCGCAGTCAAGGCGTTGAGGGGATCTGGTTTGGTGGCTGCAGGATTAGGTCTCTGCTTTTTGCAGATGATGTGGTCCTGATGGCTTCATCTGGCCAGGATCTTCAGCTCTCACTGGATCGGTTCGCAGCCGAGTGTGAAGCGACTGGGATGAGAATCAGCACCTCCAAGTCCGAGTCCATGGTTCTCGCCCGGAAAAGGGTGGAGTGCCATCTCCGGGTTGGGGAGGAGATCTTGCCCCAAGTGGAGGAGTTCAAGTACCTCGGAGTCTTGTTCACGAGTGAGGGAAGAGTGGATCGTGAGATCGACAGGCGGATCGGTGCGGCGTCTTCAGTAATGCGGACGCTGTATCGATCCGTTGTGGTGAAGAAGGAGCTGAGCCGGAAGGCAAAGCTCTCAATTTACCGGTCGATCTACGTTCCCATCCTCACCTATGGTCATGAGCTTTGGGTTATGACCGAAAGGACAAGATCACGGGTACAAGCGGCCGAAATGAGTTTCCTCCGCCGGGTGGCGGGGCTCTCCCTTAGAGATAGGGTGAGAAGCTCTGCCATCCGGGAGGAGCTCAAAGTAAAGCCGCTGCTCCTCCACATCGAGAGGAGCCAGATGAGGTGGTTCGGGCATCTGGTCAGGATGCCACCCGAACGCCTCCCTAGGGAGGTGTTTAGGGCACGTCCGACCGGTAGGAGGCCGCAGGGAAGGCCCAGGACACGTTGGGAAGACTATGTCTCCCGGCTGGCCTGGGAACGCCTCGGGGTCCCACAGGAAGAGCTGGACGAAGTGGCTGGGGAGAGGGAAGTCTGGGCTTCCCTGCTTAGGCTGCTGCCCCCGCGACCCGACCTCGGATAAGCGGAAGAAGATGGATGGATGGATGGATGGATGTTTTGAGGCATGTTAAAAAAAGTAATGCACTTCTTCTGTTTGTTTGATATTGTCATTACTGCCACAAGTGGTGGAAACGTGTATTAAAACTGAGTACCGCTGCAGCTCATAAGGACCACAGCTGAGAAACAGATATTTTTTGGCGACCCAACAATGGGCTTTGGCCCTATGGCTAAGAAACTCTGCATTATATTACTTGAAATTATTTTCACGTAAAAAAACACAACTTTTAAACATGTGGCAACTTTTATTTTATTTTGTTGTAACAGTAGCGATTTACAAAATCACGTTATCGAACTGCGCATGCAAGTGACGTTGGGGCCACACTGGGGCCGCATTGGGGGCCTGTGTGCATTTACACTGGAGTCTGATAAAGATCACATTTTACTTGCAGTGCAAACAGTCAGCTGGAAGAAATCCAATTTGGCCTGCAGCGTAAACATAGTCCTTGTTTCGGTCTTCTACTGACACTTGGAGATAATGATCCAGCGAGGGAAGTGCTTTATTATCTCGCTGACCTCGGCTAAACAGCTTCTAAACTTTCAACTCCCGCCACTCTTTTAACTTTGGCACAATGTTGACACACACCTCGACGTACTTAAGTAGGCAAATACTTTGTAAAAGTACACAAATAATATTTAACTTGTTAAATATCCCAAAAAAAATTTTGTGTATCTTCCCAAAGCATGTCTGCCAAACTTGCTTTTCTTGTGGTTTAGAACCTCCCAGACACGCTGGACTGCAACATCCCGCTGGCTGCGGACGCGATCGCACCTGAGGAGAGGGAGGAGCTTAAGGTGTCAGGTATGTACTGCTAGTGAGCCAGCACTTGACAATACAATACACTTACGTGTCATTTGAGATACCAGCTTTTCTTACCTTGTGGTCCCTGCTTATGTTTATTTGTGATCTATCCCGGAAATGTGAAATCAAACCGCGGAAGCGTTGCGAAGATATTTATAAAATAATCTTGCCTTTCTTCATACAAGCCGTTTGGAATTTTCCCCATTGGTGACGTCAGCAGATTATCCATATATGGTATAAATTCACCCGCCATGATAGTTGAGGTGGGCGGGGTAGGGTTGTATATTGTAGCGTCCCGGAAGAGTTAGTGCTGCAAGGGGTTCTGGGTATTTGTTCTGTTGTGTTTGTTGTGTTTCGGTGCGGATGTTCTCCTGAAATGTGTTTGTCATTCTTGTTTGGTGTGGGTTCACAGTGTGGCGCATATTTGTAACAGTGTTCAAGTTGTCTATACGGCCACCCTCAGTATGACCTCAGTGTTTCCCACAGGACAGGCATCTATTTGTGGTGGTGTGGTTGGGGGGCGGGGGGTGACGGCGGCAGCGGCGATGACCAAGAAGAACGCGGAGTTGGAATATAAGTACAACACTTTATGTACATATTTAGCTCATTAAAATTACCGACAGGAAGGCGAGAAACACTTTATTTCAACAGACTCTGGCCCCGTACCTGTCGTCAAAACTCCAAAGACCGACTGCACAGTTGCGCTAACAAAATAAGAGTCTCAGAAAGCTGGCGTGCACAAGCTAGCAAGCTACGGAGTTTGCCAACAATGTATTTCTTGTAAAGTGTATACAAAGGAGTACAGAAGCTGGACAAATAAGATGCCAAAAACCAACCACTTTCATGTGGTATTGGACAGAAAGGAGGACTTTTTTTCTCCTCCATTCGAAAATGTGGACGTTATCATCACCACTGTCTGATTCCTATCAATGCAAGTCATCACAATCAGGTAATACACCAACTTATATTCTTGTCTTCATGAAAGAAAGGAATCTATTTGTGTTAAACATGCTTGTATTATCTCTAAACACTTTTAACTTGTTAACAATATTAACTATATGTGTTAAACATGCTTGTATTATCTTTAAACACCTTTAACTTGTTAACAATATTAACTATATGTGTTAAACATGCTTGTATTGTCATTAAACACCTTTAAGTTGTTAACAATATTAACTATATGTATTAAACATTCTTGTATTATCATTAAACACCTTTAATTTATTAACAATGTGTTAAACATGCTTGTATTATCTTTAAACACCTTTAACTTGTTAACAATATTAACTATATCTATTAAACTTACTTGTATTATCATTAAACACCTTTAATTTATTAACAATATTAACTATATGTGTTAAACATGCTTGTATTATCTTTAAACACCTTTAACTTGTTAACAATATTAACTATATGTATTAAACTTACTTGTATTATCATTAAACACCTTTACTTTATTAACAATATTAACTATATGTGTTAAACATGCTTGCATTATCATTAAACACCTTTAACTTGTTAACAAAAACATATATTTCATAAATAAGTAAATATAAATGATATATATGAATGAGGTAGATCCCCACGACTTGATCAATTGAAAAGTAGCTCGCCTGCAGAAAAAGTGTGAGCACCCCTGAGTTACACTCATCTGAACAGGTCAGCCACCTGTTTAAAGCCCGATCACAGTTGAAATCTTGAAATGAAGGGCCTTTAATGGCCAAAACATTAACCTGGACAACATTTTAACAGCTGGTTGGCTCAGATTTTATTCTTTTCATTGCATTCACATGCTGCAGTGGACAGTGGACAATTTAGCTTCATTATTAATGCAGTATCTGAAGCACCATCTCCACGTGTGTTTATTGACAACAGGGTTATAACCTGGACACGTTAGCTTGTCAGTATGGTAACACGTGACGTGACAACAGCAGCGGTGTTAATGAAGCAGCGTCAGGCTGCTCACCGTCAGTGAAACGCTCGGTGAAATCGCGGATTAACGTTAAATATATGATGAGCCGCGAGCGATGCAGCTATAACTTATCTACCTACAACCTATATTACCCTCGTATTTTGATCCGGTCGGTCCGTTCTTTTACTCCGCCTTCTTCTTTTTCTTCTTCTTCTGGCCCACCAAGTGAATTAAGTGCTATTGGCGGAGTTACAATGCATAGTAGGCTACCGCCACCTACTGCACCGGAGTTGTAACTACAAGGTACATTCACAGACAGAGTCCCATTGCTTTTATGAGCGGTCGAGCGAGTCAAAAGCCGAAAAATCCATTTGTGGCGGACGTAATTCTTTTGTGGCGGGCCGCCACAAATAAATGTATGTGTGGGAAACACTGGACCTGTATGTCTGTTGATCAAGTATGCATGGCATTCACTTATGTGTGTGTAAAAGCTGCATATATTATGTGACTGGGCCAGCACGCTGTTTGAATGGAGGAAAAGGGGACGTGACGACAGATTGTAGAGGACGCTAAAGGCAGTGCCTTTAAGGCACGCCCCCAATATTGTTGTCCGGGTGGAAATTCGGGAGAATGGTTGCCCCGGGAGATTTTCGGGAGGGGCACTGAAATTCGGGAGTCTCCCGGGAAAATCGGGAGGGTTGGCAAGTATACCCTACGTCCGTGTTTTACCGGATATGTACCGCTCCGTACAGCGGCGTTTTAAAAAGTCATTAATTTGACATATTATTACATATTATCGGACATCTCTAATTTCAATCATTAAAATCTGCGTTTTTGGGTGTTATAGAAGTTATTACGGTAATCTACGTCACAGCAGCTCAGACCAGGAACAAAGCAGAGTGGGCGGGGTTTGTTTTCAGAGCAACCAGCCCGAAACGCGTGTGTCAGAAACAGATTTTTACAACACAATTCTGCATAAAAGTGATTTTTTTTTATTACACTTTGCATTCATATTTTGCTGTTTTTTACATTTTTGTTGTAATTTGCTTGATTGTAAAATATACAAAACTATGAAGGAGCTGGTCTGAGAAGTAAACGACTTTCACATGTTGTTAATATTCAGTCTTTTATTGTTCATAGTTAATATTGTAAATCCCACTTTCTTTATTTTCACGTACATTTTGGGTGTCCCATTCAGTAAAAAAACTGGAAAATTCCATTCTGTTTTTTTGAGGTGGTTTGTCATA
Source organism: Nerophis lumbriciformis (assembly GCF_033978685.3). Taxonomy (NCBI): domain Eukaryota; kingdom Metazoa; phylum Chordata; class Actinopteri; order Syngnathiformes; family Syngnathidae; genus Nerophis; species Nerophis lumbriciformis. The sequence continues at coordinate 8,037,630 of NC_084561.2, forward strand.
ATGTTTTTAGAACTCTATCGGACATTGTGACTTTTGGTATTGGTGGTATTAGGGACGCCAACACACATACTGTACAGCAGATTTTTACAGCTAAATGTGTACATATCATTTATACCAGTGTTTTTATACCTTTTTTGAGCCAATGCACATTTTTTGCGTTGAAAAAATCCGGTCAGTGGTTTGCTTATCTTCTGTTTAGCTATTCCTCATCCTCCACGCATGATGCTAGTATTACTGTGTTCCACTACACACTTTTGAATTTGTACAAACCCCGTTTCCATATGAGTTGGGAAATTGTGTTAGATGTAAATATAAACGGAATACAATGATTTGCAAATCCTTTTCAACCCATATTCAATTGAATGCACTACAAAGACAACATATTTGATGTTCAAACTCATAAACTTTATTTTATTTTTTTGCAAATAATAATTAACTTAGAATTTCATGGCTGCAACACGTGCCAAAGTAGTTGGGAAAGGGCATGTTCACCACTGTGTTGCATGGCCTTTCCTTTTAACAACACTCAGTAAACGTTTGGGAACTGAGGAGACACATTTTTGAAGCTTCTCAGGTGGAATTCTTTCCCATTCTTGCTTGATGTACAGCTTAAGTTGTTCAACAGTCCGGGGGTCTCCGTTGTGCTATTTTAGGCTTCATAATGCGCCACACATTTTCAATGGGAGACAGATCTGGACTACAGGCAGGCCAGTCTAGTACCCGCACTCTTTTACTATGAAGCCACGTTGATGTAACACATAGCTTGGCATTGTCTTGCTGAAATAAGCAGGGGCGTCCATGGTAACATTGCTTGGATGGCAACATATGTTGCTCCAAAACCTGTATGTACCTTTCAGCATTAATGGCGCCTTCACAGATGTGTAAATTACCCATGTCTTGGGCACTAATACACCCCCATACCATCACACATGCTGGCTTTTACACTTTGCGCCTATAACAATCCGGATGGTTCTTTTCCTCTTTGGTCCGGAGGACACGACGTCTACAGTTTCCAAGAACAATTTGAAATGTGGACTCGTCAGACCACAGAACACTTTCCCACTTTGTATCAGTCCATCTTAGATGAGCTCAGGCCCAGCGAAGCCGACGGCGTTTCTGGGTGTTGTTGATAAACTGTTTTCGCCTTGCTTAGGAGAGTTTTAACTTGCATTTACAGATGTAGCGACCAACTGTAGTTACTGACAGTGGGTTTCTGAAGTGTTTCTGAGCCCATGTGGTGATGTCCTTTACACACTGATGTCGCTTGTTGATGCAGTACAGCCTGAGGGATCGAAGGTCACGGGCTTAGCTGCTTACGTGCAGTGATTTCTCCAGATTCTCTGAACTCTTTGATGACATTACGGACCGTAGATGGTGAAATCCCTAAATTCCTTGCAATAGCTGGTTGAGAAAGGTTTTTCTTAAACTGTTCAACAATTTGCTCACGCATTTGTTGACAAAGTGGTGACCCTCGCCCCATCCTTGTTTGTGAATGACTGAGCATTTCATGGAATCTACTTTTATACCCAATCATGGCACCCAATTAGCCTGCACACCTGTGGGATGTTCCAAATAAGTGTTTGATGAGCATTCCTCAACTTTATCAGTATTTATTGCCACCTTTCCCAACTTCTTTGTCACGTGTTGCTGGCATCAAAATCTAAAGTTAATGATTATTTGCAACAACAAAAAAATGTTTATGAGTTTGAACATCAAATATGTTGTCTTTGTAGCATATTCAACTGAATATGGGTTGAAAATGATTTGCAAATCATTGTATTGCGTTTATATTTACATCTAACACAATTTCCCAACTCATATGGAAACGGGGTTTGTATTAGAATTGGGAAGAATTCCAATCAGAAAGTGTATCCAAAAGATCTTAGTAATAGTTGTATGTTAAAAAAAATGGAGTAAATATTTTCTCTGTTTGTGCAGCCAAATTCTTCCTGTTTGAATCGGATCAGTCGTCCATCAGAGACGCAGTAGACATGGGTACGTTGAAGGACAGTTGGTTTTAAAAAAAAAAAAAGGTAGGTGGTCGTACTCAAACTGAACGTCTCTCCGTCTCCTCTCCAGCCTGTCAGACGCTGGCCGTGTCCCAGCTGGACTCCGTCATCATCGCACCGCGTGGCCTCCTGGGCGGCGACAACCGCACCTTGGCTTCCCTCCAGCCGGCGTGGGAGGAGCTGGAGGCTCTGGTCCGCAGTCAGAGGATCGCCGCCATCGGCACCGCCGACCTGGACAAAGACCTGCTGGAGCAGCTCTACAACTGGGCTCAGGTACCACTATCGGGGAAAAATTCAACCTTTTCCTCACCATGTGGCTTGTGCAGCCCTTTGAGACACTTGTGATTTAGGGCTATATAAGTAAACATTGATTGATTGATTGATCATTTAAAATAATTTTTAATTGACGACTCTTGTTGGAGAAGACTTTCATGAGCACGGAGAAAGGAAGAGAAAATAGTTTAATAGTATTTCTCCCTTTCTTTATCAAAGTGCTGGCACTCACAACTTTCTTTGGCCCCATGATGGATTATTTTGCAGTCAAAAATCACATTTTATAGAGGATAGTTGCATGAAGAAAACAATGTCAAATGCATAGCAATGATGAATGAAATGTACAAATTATCATTTAAAATCACTTTTAATTGAAGACTCTTGTTGGGCGGTATAGCTCGGTTGGTAGAGTGGCCGTGCCAGCAACTAGAGGGTTCCAGGTTCGATCCCCGCTTCCGCCATCCTAGTCACTGCCGTTGTGTCCTTGGGCAAGACACTTTACCCACCTGCTCCCAGTGCCACCCACACTGGTTTAAATGTAACTTAGATATTGGGATTCACTATGTGAAAGCGCTTTGAGTCACTAGAGAAAAGCGCTATATAAATATAATTCACTTCACTTGTTGGAGAAGACTTTGATGAGCACAGAGAAAGGAAGAGAAAAGACATTTGATAGTATTTCTCCCTTTCTTTATCTAAAGTGCTGGCACTCACAACTTTCTTTGGCCCCATGGTGGATTATTTTGCAGTCAAAATCACATTTTATAGAGGATAGTTGCATGAAGAAAACAATGTCAAATGCATAAAAATGATGAATGAACTGTGTAAATGATAATTTTTAATTGAAGACTCTTGTTGGAGAAGACTTTTGATGAGCACGGAGAAAGGAAGAGAAAATAGTTTAATAGTATTTCTCCCTTTCTTTATCAAAGTGCTGGCACTCACAACTTTCTTTGGCCCCATGATGGATTATTTTGCAGTCAAAAATCACATTTTATAGAGGATAGTTGCATGAAGAAAACAATGTCCAATGCATAGAAATGATGAATGAAATGTATAAATTATCATTTAAAATCACTTTTAATTGAAGACTCTTGTTGGGCGGTATAGCTCGGTTGGGAGAGTGGCCGTGCCAGCAACTAGAGGGTTCCAGGTTCGATCCCCGCTTCCGCCATCCTAGTCACTGCCGTTGTGTCCTTGGGCAAGATACTTTACCCACCTGCTCCCAGTGCCACCCACACTGGTTTAAATGTGACTTAGATATTGGGTTTCACTATGTGAAAGCGCTTTGAGTCACTAGAGAAAAGTGCGATATAAATATAATTCACTTTACTTCACTTGTTGGAGAAGACTTTGATGAGCACGGAGAAAGGAAGAGAAAATACATTTGATAGTATTTCTCCCTTTCTTTATCAAAGTGCTGGCACTCACAACTTTCTTTGGCCCCATGGTGGATTATTTTGCAGTCAAAATCACATTTTATAAGGGATGGTTGCATGAAGAAAACAATGTCAAATGCATGTAAATGATGAATGAAATTTATCAATCATCATTTAAAATCATTTTAATTGAAGACTCTTGTTGGAGAAGACTTTGATGAGCACGGAGAAAGGAAGAGACAATAGTTTGATAGTATTTCTCCCTTTCTATATCAAAGTGCTGGCACTCGCAACTTTCTTTGGCCCCATGGTGGATTATTTTGCAGTCAAAAATCACATTTTATAGAGGATAGTTGAATGAAGAAAACAATGTCAAATGCATAACAATGATGAATGAAATGTATAAATTATCATTTAAAATCACTTTTAATTGAAGACTCTTGTTGGGCGGTATAGCTCGGTTGGGAGAGTGGCCGTTCCAGCAACTAGAGGGTTCCAGGTTCGATCCCCGCTTCCGCCATCCTAGTCACTGCCGTTGTGTCCTTGGGAAAGACACTTTACCCACCTGCTCCCAGTGCCACCCACACTGGTTTAAATGTAACTTAGATATTGGGTTTCACTATGTGAAAGCGCTTTGAGTCACGAGAGAAAAGCGCTATATAAATATATCACTTCACTTGTTGGAGAAGACTTTGATGAGCACGGAGAAAGGAAGAGAAAATAGTTTGATAGTATTTCTCCCTTTCTTTATCTAAAGTGCTGGCACTCACAACTTTCTTTGGCCCCATGGTAGATTATTCTGCAGTCAAAATCACATTTTATAGGGGATGGTCGCATGAAGAAAACAATGTGAAATGCATAAAAATGATGAATGAACTGTGTAAATGATCATTTTTAATTGAAGACTCTTGTTGGAGAAGACTTTGATGAGTACGGAGAAAGGAAGAGACAATAGTTTGATAGTATTTCTCCCTTTCTTTATCAAAGTGCTGGCACTCGCAACTTTCTTTGGCCCCATGGTGGATTATTTTTGCAGTCAAAATCACATTTTATAGAGTATAGTTGAATGAAGAAAACAATGTCCAATGCATATAAATGATGAATGAAATGTATAAATGATCATTTAAAATAATTTTTAATTGAAGACTCTTGTTGGAGAAGACTTTGATGAGCACGGAGAAAGGAAGAGATTTGATAGTATTTCTCCCTTTCTTTATCAAAGTGCTGGCACTCGCAACTTTCTTTGGCCCCATAGTGGATTATTTTGCAGTCAAAATCACATTTTATAGAGGATACTTGCATGAAGAAAACAATGTCAAATGCATATAAATGATGAATGAAATGTATAAATTATCATTTAAAATAAGTTTTAATTGAAGACTCTTGTTGGAGAAGACTTTGATGAGCATGGAGAAAGGAAGAAATTTGATAGTATTTCTCCCTTTCTTTATCAAAGTGCTGGCACTCGCAACTTTCTTTGGCCCCATGATGGATTATTTTGCAATCAAAATCACATTTTTAATTGAAGACTCTTGTTGGAGAAGACTTTGATGAGCACGGAGAAAGGAAGAGAAAAGACATTTGATAGTACATCTCCTTTTCTTTATCAAAGTGCTGGCACTCGCCACTTTCTTTGGCCCCATCGTGGATTATTCTGCAGGCAAAAATCCCATTTTATAGAGGATAGTTGAATGAAGAAAACAATGTCAAATGCATGTAAATGATGAATGAAATGTATCAATCATCATTTAAAATCATTTTAATTGAAGACTCTTGTTGGAAAAGACTTTGATGAGCACGGAGAAAGGAAGAGAAAAGACATTTGATAGTATTTCTCCCTTTCTTTATCAAAGTGCTGGCACTCGCAACTTTCTTTGGCCCCATTGTAGATTATTTTGCAGTCAAAATCTCATTTTATAGAGGATAGTTGAATGAAGAAAACAATGTCCAATGCATATAAATGATGAATGAAATGTATCAATTTTCATTTAAAATAATTTTTAATTGAAGACTCTTGTTGGAGAAGACTTTGATGAGCACGGAGAAAGGAAGAGATTTGATAGTATTTCTCCCTTTCTTTATCAAAGTGCTGGCACTCGCAACTTTCTTTGGCCCCATGGTGGATTATTTTGCAGTCAAAATCACATTTTTAATTGAAGACTCTTGTTGGAGAAGACTTTGATGAGCACGGAGAGAAAGGAAGAGAAAAGAAACTTGATAGTACATCTCCTTTTCTTTATCAAAGTGCTGGCACTCGCCACTTTCTTTGGCCCCATCGTGGATTATTCTGCACTCAAAAATCACATTTTATAGAGGATAGTTGAATGAAGAAAACAATGTCAAATGCATGTAAATGATGAATGAAATTGATCAATCATCATTTAAAATAATTTTGATTGAAGACTCTTGTTGGAGAAGACTTTGATGAGCACGGAGAAAGGAAAAGAGAAGACATGATAGTTTCTCCCTTTCTTTATCGAAGTGCTGGCACTCGCAATTTTCTTTGGCCCCATGGTGGATTATTTTTGCAGTCAAAATCACATTTTATAGAGGATAGTTAAATGAAGAAAACAATGTCAAGCGCATAAAAATTATGAATGAAATGTATAAATGATCGTGCCCTGATGTGGGATCTGAGCCGAGGATGTCGTTTGTGAAGCCCTTTGAGACACTTGTGATTTAGGGCTATATAAGTAAACATTGATTGATTGATTGATCATTTAAAATCATTTTTAATTGAAGACTCTTGTTGGAGAAGACTTTTGATGAGCACGTAGAAAGGAAGAGAAAATATTTTGATAGTATTTCTCCCTTTCTTTATCTAAAGTGCTGGCACTCACAACTTTCTTTGGCCCCATGGTGGATTATTTTGCAGTCAAAAAAAATCACATTTTATAGAGGATAGTTGCATGAAGAAAACAATGTTAAATGCATAGCAATGATGAATGAAATGTATAAATTATCATTTAAAATCACTTTTAATTGAAGACTCTTGTTGGGCGGTATAGCTCGGTTGGTAGAGTGGCCGTGCCAGCAACTAGAGGGTTCCAGGTTCGATCCCCGCTTCTGCCATCCTAGTCACTGCCGTTGTGTCCTTGGGCAAGACACTTTACCCACCTGCTCCCAGTGCCACCCACACTGGTTTAAATGTAACTTAGATATTGGGTTTCACTATGTGAAAGCGCTTTGAGTCACTAGAGAAAAGTGCGATATAAATATAATTCACTTCACTTCACTTGTTGGAGAAGACTTTGATGAGCATGGAGAAAGGAAGAGAAAATACATTTGATAGTATTTCTCCCTTTCTTTATCAAAGTGCTGGCACTCGCAACTTTCTTTGGCCCCATGGTGGATTATTTTGCAGTCAAAATCACATTTTATAGGGGATGGTTGCATGAAGAAAACAATGTCAAATGCATAAAAATGATGAATGAACTGTGTAAATTATCATTTTTAATTGAAGACTCTTGTTGGAGAAGACTTTGATGAGCACGGAGAAAGGAAGAGAAAATAGTTTGATAGTATTTCTCCCTTTCTTTAACAAAGTGCTAGCACTCGCAACTTTCTTTGGCCCCATGGTGGATTATTTTGCAGTCAAAATCACATTTTATAGAGGATAGTTGCATGAAGAAAACAATGTCAAATGCATATAAATGATGAATGAAATATATAAATTATAATTTAAAATCATTTTTAATTGAAGACTCTTGTTGGAGAAGACTTTGATGAGCACGGAGAAAGGAAGAGAAAAGACATTTGATAGTATTTCTCCCTGTCTTTATCAAAGTGCTGGCACTCGCAGCTTTCTTTGGCCCCATAGTGGATTATTTTGGAGTCAAAATCACATTTTTAATTGAAGACTCTTGTTGGAGAAGACTTTGATGAGCATGGAGAAAGGAAGAGAAAATAGTTTGATAGTATTTCTCCCTTTCTTTAACAAAGTGCTAGCACTCGCAACTTTCTTTGGCCCCATGGTGGATTATTCTGCAGTCAAAAATCACATTTTATAGAGGATAGTTGAATAAAGAGAAAACAATGTCAAATGCATATAAATGATGAATGAAATGTATCAATTATCATTTAAAATCATTTTAATTGAAGACTCTTGTTGGAGAAGACTTTGATGAGCACGGAGAAAGGAAAAGAGAAGACATGATAGTTTCTCCCTTTCTTTATCGAAGTGCTGGCACTCGCAATTTTCTTTGGCCCCAAGGTGGATTGTTTTTGCAGTCAAAATCACATTTTATAGAGGATAGTTGCATGAAGAAAACAATGTCCAATGCATATAAATTATGAATGAAATGTATAAATTATCATTTAGAATAATTTTTAATTGAAGACTCTTGTTGGAGAAGACTTTGATGAGCACGGAGAAAGGAAGAGAAAAGACATTTGATAGTATTTCTCCCTTTCTTTATCAAAGTGCTGGCATTCACAACTTTCTTTGGCCCCATGGTGGATTATTTTTGCAGTCAAAATCACATTTTATAGAGGATAGTTAAATGAAGAAAACAATGTCAAAATTATGAATGAAATGTATAAATGATCGTGCCCTGATGTGGGATCTGAGCCGAGGATGTCGTTTGTGAAGCCCTTTGAGACACTTGTGATTTAGGGCTATATAAGTAAACATTGATTGATTGATTGATCATTTAAAATCATTTTTAATTGAAGACTCTTGTTGGAGAAGACTTTTGATGAGCACGGAGAAAGGAAGAGAAAATAGTTTGATAGTATTTCTCCCTTTCTTTATCTAAAATGCTGGCACTCACAACTTTCTTTGACCCCATGGTGCATTATTTTGCAGTCAAAAATCACATTTTATAGAGGATAGTTGCATGAAGAAAACAATGTCAAATGCATAGCAATGATGAATGAAATGTATAAATTATCATTTAAAATCACTTTTAATTGAAGACTCTTGTTGGGCGGTATAGCGCGGTTGGTAGAGTGGCTGTGCCAGCAACTTGAGGGTTCCAGGTTCGATCCCCGCTTCCGCCATCCTAGTCACTGCCGTTGTGTCCTTGGGAAAGACACTTTACCCACCTGCTCCCAGTGCCACCCACACTGGTTTAAATGTAACTTAGATATTGGGTTTCACTATGTGAAAGCGCTTTGAGTCACTAGAGAAAAGCGCTATATAAATATAATTCACTTCACTTGTTGGAGAAGACTTTGATGAGCATGGAGAAAGGAAGAGAAAATACATTTGATAGTATTTCTCCCTTTCTTTATCAAAGTGCTGGCACTCGCAACTTTCTTTGGCCCCATGGTGGATTATTTTGCAGTCAAAATCACATTTTATAGGGGATGGTTGCATGAAGAAAACAATGTCAAATGCATAAAAATGATGAATGAACTGTGTAAATGATCATTTTTAATTGAAGACTCTTGTTGTAGAAGACTTTGACGAGCACGGAGAAAGGAAGAGAAAATAGTTTGATAGTATTTCTCCCTTTCTTTATCAAAGTGCTGGCACTCGCAACTTTCTTTGGCCCCATGGTGGATTATTTTGCAGTCAAAATCACATTTTATAGAGTATAGTTGAATGAAGAAAACAATGTCCAATGCATATAAATGATGAATGAAATGTATAAATTATCATTTAAAATAATTTTTAATTGAAGACTCTTGTTGGAGAAGACTTTGATGAGCATGGAGAAAGGAAGAGATTTGATAGTATTTCTCCCTTTCTTTATCAAAGTGCTGGCACTCGCAACTTTCTTTGGCCCCATAGTGGATTATTTTGCAGTCAAAATCACATTTTTAATTGAAGACTCTTGTTGGAGAAGACTTTGATGAGCATGGAGAAAGGAAGAGAAAAGACATTTGATTGTACATCTCCTTTTCTTTATCAAAGTGCTGGCACTCGCCACTTTCTTTGGCCCCATTGTGGATTATTTTGCAGTCAAAAATCACATTTTATAGAGGATAGTTGCATGAAGAAAACAATGTCAAATGCATGTAAATGATGAATGAAATTTATCAATCATCATTTAAAATCATTTTTAATTGAAGACTCTTGTTGGAGAAGATTTTGATGAGAAAGGAAAAGAGAAGACATGATAGTTTCTCCCTTTCTTTATCAAAGTGCTGGCACTCGCAATTTTCTTTGGCCCCATGGTGGATTGTTTTTGCAGTCAAAATCACATTTTATAGAAGATAGTTGCATGAAGAAAACAATGTCCAATGCATATAAATGATGAATGAAATGTATAAATTATCATTTAAAATCATTTTTAATTGAAGACTCTTGTTGGAGAAGATTTTGATGAGAAAGGAAAAGAGAAGACATGATAGTTTCTCCCTTTCTTTATCAAAGTGCTGGCATTCACAACTTTCTTTGGCCCCATGGTGGATTATTTTTGCAGTCAAAATCACATTTTATAGAGGATAGTTAAATGAAGAAAACAATGTCAAACGCATACAAATTATGAATGAAATGTATAAATGATCGTGCCCTGATGTGGGATCTGAGCCGAGGATGTCGTTTGTGAAGCCCTTTGGGACACTTGTGATTTAGGGCTATATAAGTAAACATTGATTGATTGATTGATCATTTAAAATCATTTTTAATTGAAAACTCTTGTTGGAGAAGACTTTGATGAGCACGTAGAAAGGAAGAGAAAAGACATTTGATAGTATTTCTCCCTTTCTTTATCAAAGTGCTGGCACTCGCAACTTTCTTTGGCCCCTTGGTGGATTTTTTTTTTTGCAGTCAAAAGTTAGGCGGAACCATTAACGTGACGATAAATGAAAACCGGGGGCAAACAAATGTCATTGAAAACCCAATCCTACGATAAAAGCGAGGTACCACCGCACTGTGCCACTATCATGCATGTCAACTACCGAGTGTCTCCTTGGCAACCAGGTGAAGCCCAGCAGCAACCAAGTGAACCTGGCCTCCTGCTGCGTCATGCCCCCCGACCTCACCGCCTTCGCCAAGGAGTTTGACATCCAGCTCCTGACGCACAACGATCCCACCGGTGAGCGCCCCCCGCCCCCCCCCCCCCCTCGCTTTTTTTCCCGCGCGCCACACCGCTTCATTCCCGCCTCCCGTCTCCACGCAGAGTTGATGTCCGCCGCCACCTTCCAGGAGGCCATGCAGGAGGGCACGCAGCATCTCAGCGCGGGCGACTGGAGGCTGGAGTGGGTCCTGCGCTACTCCGTCATCGTCAAGAGCCGCGGCATCATCAAGGCCATGGGCTACCTGTTCAGCGCGAGGAAGGCGGACCTCTAGCGCCCCCTATCTATATCCATTTGTACCACGTGCAAAGTTCTGCAACATGGGCGCTGACTATCAACAGGAACCATGACATCAGTTTACCGTACTTGTCAGATAACTACATCCTCATTTACTACTTTTTTATCAAAAATGGAAGCTATTCATGCCGGATCCGTCACTTTTCATATGAACTTATCTGCTGATTTTTATCATGTTTTTGAAGCCATGAAGTGAGGCTGCCATATCCAGCTCTGGTACACGTTTCTTGGGTGCGGGATAAAAAACGATCTTGCACAAAAATCTGTACTATTAATACGCAGCTGTTGTATATCCGATCTGGATCGTGTCAAACTTTGTACAATATTCACGGAAAATGTAGTTTCGCTGAGTAAATCATGCCTGGTGACGTGGAAGACGGTTTTAGCATCTTTGCCCTGTTCAAATGTGAAGTGCCTGGCAGCAGTCGATGCTCACTCTCAAGCCTGCTTCGGAGTATTTCTGTTATACATTATTTCTTGGCAACTCATTTCCATTCCTCAAATTTTTTTTTTTTTAACTAAGTAGATCATGATCTAAAAATTAAAGTGTCTAATGTAATCTATTTGTGATATTAACTAACATTTTATTGACTTATTGGATGGCCTAAGCGGCCAGTAACAAGTAATATTTGGATTTCAGGGTTTTTAGAAGCTTGTGCTATGTATGGGTTTTTAATCGGACATTCTATTTATGAATCATAAGTCATATGATCGGGTACATCAAAATATGCTGTAATGCACTGTAAAAAAAAAATCTGTATATCACTTTATTAAAGTGTATAGAAAATATTGGTTGTGCTGTTGCTTAAAACGTGACATATTCTCCATTTCTTTAATTGTTACGGCGTTAACTTATTTTAAAACATGCATACTGTGATGTTATGAACTAAGGAGTACAAGTACTACATTACCCAGCATGCCACAGTAGTGCCGAGCATGCGCAGTTCGAACGTGGTTATGAGCACGCTGTGTGAGTAAACGTTGAGAACTCCGCCAACACGCCTCGTCTGCATTTATTACAATTAGACAACACATGGTGTCAGAAGTAGCCGTGAGCAGCTTCGGACGGGATGTTTGCCACGAAAGACGAGGCTTGTTGGCCGAGTTCTCAACGTTTACTCACACAAGAGTGCTCATATAACCACATTCTAGCTGCCCGCATGGCTACATATAACAACACTCAAAGGGGCCACTGCGCATGCTCGTCACTACTGTGGCATGCTGGGTAGTGTAGTCCTTATATTCCCTAGCCGTGTGCGGCTCTTTAGCGCCGCCCTGGTGGCTCTCTGGAGCTTTTTCAAAAATGTATGAAAAATGGAAAAAGATGAGGGGAAAAAAATATATTTTTTGTTTAAATATGGTTTCTGTAGGAGGACAAACATGACACAAACCTCCCTAATTGTTATAAAGCACACTGTCCATATTAAACATGCTTCACTGATTCCAGTATTTGGCGAGCGCCGTTTTGTCCTACTGATTTTGGCGGTCCTTGAACTCACCGTAGTTTGTTTACATGTATAACTTTCTAGGACGTGTTTTATGCCACTTCTTTTTTTTGGTCTCATTTTGTCCACCACACTTTTAACACTGTGCATGAATCCACAAAGGTGAGTTTTGTTGATGTTATTGACTTGTGTGGAGAGCTAATCAGACATATTTGGTCACTGCAAGCTAATCGATGCTAACATGCTATTTAGGCTACATATTGCATCATTATGCCTCATTTGTAGCTATATTTGAGCTCATTTAGTTTCCTTTAAGTCCTCTTAATTCAATTTGTATCTCATGACACACTATCTGTATGTAATATGGCTTTTATTTTTTTGCGGCTCCAGACAGATTTGTTTTTATGTATTTTTGGTCCAATATGGCTCTTTCAACATTTTGGGTTGCCAACCCCTGATAGTTTCTCCCTTTCTTTATCAAAGTGCTGGCACTCACAACTTTCTTTGGCCCCATGGTGGATTATTTTTGCAGTCAAAAATCACATTTTATAGAGGACAGTTAAATGAAGAAAACAATGGCCATTTCACCCCCCGAAAGAAATGTTTAGCTCAACGGGGCCACTGCGCATGCTCGTCACTACTGTGGCATGCTGGGTAGTGTAGTCCTTATATTCCCTAGCTTATAACATCACATTTCCCCCCCTATAAAGAAATAATGTTTAGCTCAATAAAGCGTTTTTGTTGTTGTTTTTTTAGCTTTTCATTTCTTAGCGTTGTAACCACACTTTTCTCTTCATAGAGTTTTCTTTCAATAAAGAAATAAAGTGCAACAACGTCAAAAACGTCAACGCATTAGAACAAACACGCATACAATGTTTTGTTTTTTTAAATTTGTATTTATCTCCTTCATTGATGTGCATTTTTGACCAATAGACAATTAAACTTTCGCAACAAAACACATATTTACACACCTACGCTTGAGAAGGAACAGGATGAAGAAAATCGTATATTTCCTGCCCCCTTCAATATAATAAGTAATTAATGGATAGCCCAGGTACACAAGCATACAAACTTGCTTTAAAAAATGTAATATCGGAAATTATCGGTATTTTTTTTTTTTTTATTGGTATCGTTTTTTATTTTTTTTATTTTTATTAAATCAACATAAAAAACACAAGACACTTACAATTAGTGCACCAACCCCCCCAAAAAAACCTCCCCCATTCACACTCATTCACACAAAAGGGTTGTTTCTTTCTGTTATTAATATTCTGGTTCCTACATTATATATCAATATATATCAATACAGTCTGCAAGGGATACAGTCCGTAAGCACACATGATTGCTGAATTTCCCCCAGGGATCAATAAAGTACTTTCTATTCTATTCCATTTCTATTGTGCTGCTGGTCCACTAATAGTACTAACCTTTAACAGCTAATTTGACTCATTTTCATTAATTACTAGTTTCTATGTAACTGTTTTTATATTGTTTTACTTTCTTTTTTATTCAAGAAAATGTTTTTAATTTATTTATTTTATTTTATTTTATTTTTTTAAAGAACCTTATCTTCACCATACCTGGTTGTCCAAATTAGGCATAATAATGTGTTAATTCCACGACTGTATATATCGGTATCGGTAATTAAGAGTTGGACAATATCGGAATATCGGATATCGGCAAAAAAGGCATTATCGGACATCCCTAATACAAACCAAACAAATAAATATAATGAAAACAAACAAGAAACACACACAAAAAAACAAGTGCAAAAACTTCATGAAGTACAAGCCGAACAACAAATATAATATTCACCTCACGGGATGATACAAAACAAATACAAAACCAGACAAAAAATAAGTATAATGACTTAGACTTAGACAAACTTTAATGATCCACAAGGGAAATTGTTCAACACAGTAGCTCAGTTACAATGATGGAAAGTGTAAGGATAAATATATAAATATAAATATAAAGCAAAATGTAAACACTTACGGCTGCCCATATGATCTTATTGTTCTGTCTTTATATTTTCTGTTCAATTGGAGAATATTTCTACAATCTTTTATCTCATTGTAAAGACAATTCCATAGTTGAACCCCCACCACTGTGCTACGTTTTCTCCGCAATCACTAACAAACAACCAAATCAAGTAAAATTAAATCGGTGACATTAACATGAATAAATTAGATGTAATTAGCATAATTTGCTGATTTATGTAACCTATTTTTATGGGCTTGCCTTTTTGTGATGTTAAGTTCCTGTTATACAGTATATGCCTTGAGCTCTTATTTTGAAGGAGCTAAGAGCGGAAGTGGTGACACGTTGTTTTGGAGCGGAGGTTTTGAAAGAAAGGTAATAAAGTGGTCCTTGTGTAAAACTGGAGCCTCCGTGTTTGTTATTTTGTAGTTTTATGCAGTATAGGCGACATATAAAAACCCTCGGTTACACTAATATTAAAAAAATATATATTATTGAACAAGCGAACGTGTGTTCGTGTAACAATACTTCTCGTCGTTCGATTGCTTCGCTCTGGATCTCCAAACCGGAAGTGAACGTCAAAGCAAGATGGTGGCCACGCGGAGGGGAGTACTCGTGTCTTCTCCCACGAAAACAAAAGTCGAGCAGCCCTCCGACATTCAGGTGCGTTCTTCGTCTTCGTCGACGTTCTAACCTCGAACACTTCGCACACATTACGGCCTCCGAGTTGTTCTCTGCCCACTTTTTGCTCGTCTTTCCATCCCGGCGAGCTCACGTGGGCTAGCAACGCTCCCTTTTCGCTTTGTCAACTTTCAATATTTGTTAATTTTTTTACCCAGATTTTCACTATTGGAGTCTTTCTGTGCGGGATATGAACTAATTGCTGTAAATGTTGTATTTAAATGAACAATGATAGGATAAAAGTAACCACACCGGAAACGGAAGTCGTTGTCGGTGCACGCTTAAACGAATGCGGATGTGACCTCACGCAACAAGTTTTTTTTTTTTATTGTTTTTATTTTATAAACCTTTGTTTATAATTTTCAACATTTACAAACAGTTGAGAAATAATAAAAGTAAGTAGGGATGTCCGATATTCCAATATTGTCCAACTCTTAATTACCGATACCGATATCAACCGATACCGATATATACAGTCGTGGAATTAACACATTATTGTGCCTAATTTGGACAACCAGGTATGGTGAAGATAAGGTCCTTTAAAAAAATAATAATACAATAAAATAAGGTAAATAAATTAAAAACATTTTCTTGATTAAAAAAGAAGGTAGAACAATATAAAAACAGTTACATAGAAACTAGTAATTAATGAAAATGAGTAAAATTAACTGTTAAAGGTTAGTACTATTAGTGGACCAGCAGCAATGTGTGCTTACGGACTGTATCCCTTGCAGACTGTATTGATATATATTGATATATAATGTAGGAACCACAATATTAATAACAGAAAGAAACAACCCTTTAGTGTGAATGAGCATACCTGCCAACTACTCCGGTTTTCCCGTAATTAGTACGGTTTTCATCAACCTATTCCGGGTTACGGTTGCAGTGATAAAAAATACGGTTTTTCATTAATTAATTTTTTTTTTTTTTTTTAAGTTTTATTCACAAAATCGCGTAACAACAATGACAATCGACACTGCTTCCCGTAACTTCCTATCGAGCCATTCCGAATGCCATGCGCGAGGCTATTTATAGCACCGCTGCCAAGCACGAGGCCATTGTTTCCAAACGAGCGAACGATCATGGAATCAGCCGGAGAAAAATCGCAAACGAGTCTTAAACCGAAAAGAAAACTGCAGTCATTCCGTGAAGAATATTCAAAAGCCTATCCGGGAATAATTATCCGTTCCAAAAAGGGTGAAAACTACGCGAATTGCACCTTGTGCAGACAAGATTTTTCGATCGGACACGGAGGAATTAGCGATGTAAAAGACCACGTTGGGACAAAAAAACACAAGTCTAATGCCGTTGCTAGCGATACAAGTGGAAAACTTTCAACGTTTTTCGTCGCCCAAACAGATTCTTTGGATGTGATAAATGCCGAAGTTTTATTTACGGAGGCAATAATTGAGCATGGACTTCCAATCGCATTGGCTGATCACATGGGACAGTTAAATGTTTGTAATGCAACCTTTAAAAATCATTACGCGGTGATCGCGGTCCCAAAAATAAACTTTTCTTGCATGATAATGTCCAGAAAAACTCACTTTATATTACTATAGAGTCCTTTTAACGAATGAGTTTGATGGTTTATCACAAACCTTAAATGAAAGAAGTCCTTTGTTCTCCTGCACCATGCATGCGCTTTGGCCTTGCTTTGTGTTTGATGCGCAATCTTAACCTGTCTGAATGCTAATAATCATTTTGCGTCGGAAGCCCCCTTGAACCCCCCACCAGGACTTTGTCCTGGACCTACCGGGGCCTGCGGCCCCTGGACCCTGGCTACTAGGTTTTTCTGATTTCAAAAGTTGGCAGGTATGAATGAGTGTCAACTTGAACGCATCATAATTATCTCCTCAACTCCCCCCAAAATGGATTAACTCGCTGGAATGAAAAAGACAATATAACATACATACATAAACGCGGATGCATGTGGAAAAGTGCAATATACTTATCTGTACAGTAACCTATTTATTTATTTATATATGCACCTTATAGCTTTTTTATCCTGCACTACCATGAGCTTATGTAACAAAATTTCGTTCTTATCTGTGCTGTAAAGTTCAAATTTGAATGACAATAAAAAGGAAGTCTAAGTGTAAATGGGGGAGGGAGGTTTTTTTGAATTGGTGCACTAATTGTAAGTGTATCTTCTGTTTTTTATGTTGATTTAATAAATAAAAAAAACGATACAGATAATTTAAAAAAACGATACCGATAGTTTCCGATATTACATTTTAAAGCATTTACGGCCGATAATATCGGCAGGCCAAAATTATCAGACATCTCTAAAAGTAAGTACAAAAAAGTACAAACCGAACAAAAAATATAATATACACCTCACGGGATGATACAAAACAAATATAAAACCAGACAAAAAAACAAGTAAAATAATAAATTTAACGCAAAATGTAAACACTTAAAGCTGTCCATGTGATCTTATTGTTCTGTCTTTATGGACTACACTACCCACCATGCCACAGTAGTGATGAGCATGCGCAGTCGCATGCATAGACGTCTTATAAGTAAACACGGCATTGGCTGTTGTGACGCGAGAAATTCGGCCGCCATCTTGAAGTGGTGATGAAGAGCTGGCGGGATGGCGTGGCGCAGTTGGGAGAGTGGCCGTGCCAGCAATCTGAGGGTTCCTGGTTCAATCCCCACCTTCTACCAACTTTGTCACATCCGTTGTGTCCTTGAGCAAGACACGTCACCCTTGCTCCTGATGGTGGTTAGGGCCTTGCATGGCAGCTCCCGCCATCAGTGTGTGAATGTGTGTGTGAATGTGGAAGTAGTGTCAAAGCGCTTTGAGTACCTTGAAGGTAGAAAAGCGCTATACAAGTATAACCCATTTACCATTACAAAAACAGTACAAAACAGCGCCAGGGGGTTGTAAATTCAAAGTAACTAAAATAGAATGATATATATATATATATATATATATATATATATATATATATATATATATATATATATATATATATATATATATATCAAAGTGCAAAGCCATAGGCTCACTCAATTTCAGTAAATAATTAAAATTTGGAACACAGCGTCATCGTTTTCACAGCTTTTTGGTTGTTAGAGGTAGAGAGTAGAGATGTCTGATAAGATCGGACTGCCGATATTATAAATGCTTTAAAATGTAATATCGGAAATGATCGATATCGGTTTCAAAAAGTACAATTTATGACTTTTCAAAACGCCGCTGTACGGAGTGGTAGACGGATGTAGGGAGAAGTACAGAGCGCCAATAAACCTTAAAGGCACTGCCCAATCGCATAATATCTACGGCTTTTCACACACACACACACACACACACACACACACACACACACACACACACACACACACACACACACACACACACACACACACACACACACAAGTGAATGCAAGGTCAACAGCCATACAGGTCACACTGAGGGTGGCCGTATACACAACTTTAACACTGGTGCAAATATGCGCCACACCAAACAAGAATGACAAACACATTTCGGGAGAACATCCGCACCGTAACACAACATAAACACAACAGAACAAATACCCAGAACCCCCGCTACACCCTACCTATAACCCCCCCCCCCCCCCCCCCCCCATCAACCCGCCCACCTCAACCTGTCCCAAATTCCAAGCTGCTGTTATGAGGCATGTTAAAAAAATAATGCACTTTCAATAATAAATATGGCAGTGCCATGTTGGCATTTCTTTTTCCATAACTTGAGTTGATTTATTTTGGAAAACCTTGTTACATTGTTTAATGCATCCAGCGGGGCATCACAACAAAATTACAAGATTACAAAATCGATTAGCAAACATCAATTATCGATTTATTTATTGTAAATAAAGTAATACGGAGAGTCCTAAAATTTGGCTGACTGCAGCAATCCTACCAGCTCCTTTATTTTTAGGGCACTTAAAGTAGGAAAGGGATTCATATGGCCCCATTCGTTGCAGTTTACCCGACACGTGAAACATGACAAATTGTGGGGGTTCACAATCCACTTTAGCTACCAGATGGCAGTAGGGTGTTTAGTATCCTAAATGTGTTTTATGGCAATTTCAGCTTTGACCACAGCGTCAGTTGCTATGTAGAGTGGCGCTTTCTATCATTTTCAGCAGAATGCATTGAAAATGATTACACCCCACCCCAGACACACACCCTCATATTTCCATTAGTTTAATAAATGTGATGGGAATTAATTCAACCGTTTTTTATTACAATTGCACTGTTTTTTTAAGGCAAGATTAATCAATATTAAATTTTTAATCGAATCGTAGCTCCTGAATCATAATCGAACCGTGAGATGCCCAAAGATTCCCACCTCTATGGTCAAATATAAAGTAATAAGTATAAATTGTTTGTTATATTGTAACACTTAAGACGTTGCTTGGAGTGATGAATGAACGCTATGGGCGAATCATAGAGGAAACGGGAGTTATACTTCCAGTTCGAGGCATGAAACAGGAAGTACATTTTTAACGCTCATCCAAAAGATGGCGCCATAGCACAAACACACCTTATATGTATATATATATATATATATATATATATATATGTATATATATATATATATATATATATGTATATATATATATATATATAAAATGCTGTATAATAGACTGTATTTATATTATTCACATGTGAATAATGCTGTATAATAGACTGTATTTTAGGGCTGCAACAACTAATCGATTAAAATCGATTATAAATATAGTTGCCGATTAATTTAGTCATCGATTCGTTGGATGTATACTATGCGCAGAGGCTACCTTTTTTTTAATTGTATTTTTTTTTTTATAAACCTTTATTTATAAACTGCAACATTTACAAACAGCTGAGAAACAATAATCAAAATAAGTATGGTGCCAGTATGCTGGTTTTTTTCTTCAATAAAATACTGGAAAGTATAGAAATGTAGTTTGTCTATTTTATCCGATATTTAATCGAAGTAATAATCGACATATTAATGTATTATCAAATTAGTTGTTAGTTGCAGCCCTACTGTATTTATATTATTCACATGTGAATAATGCTGTATAATAGACTGTTTTTATATTATTCACATGTGAATAATGCTGTATAATAGACTGTTTTTATATTATTCACATGTGAATAATGCCGTATAATAGACTGTATTTATATTATTCACATGTGAATAATGCTGTATAATAGACTGTATTTATGTTATTCACATGTGAATAATGCTGTATAATAGACTGTATTTATGTTATTCACATGTGAATAATGCTGTATAATAGACTGTATTTATGTTATTCACATGTGAATAATGCTGTATAATAGACTGTATTTATATTATTCACATGTGAATAATGCCGTATAATAGACTGTATTTATATTATTCACATGTGCATAATGCTATATAATAGACTTTATTTATGTTATTCACATGTGAATAATGCTGTATAATAGACTGTATTTATATTATTCACATGTGAATAATGCTGTATAATAGACTGTATTTATGTTATTCACATGTGAATAATGCTGTATAATAGACTGTATTTGTTATTCACATGTGACTAATGCTGTATAATAGACTGTATTTATATTATTCGCATGTGAATAATGCTGTATAATAGACTGTATTTATGTTATTCACATGTAAAAAAGTGTTTATTGTCTATTTTGAGCGAACTGTGGTGCTGGATTTCCCCCAGGGATCAATAAAGTACTTTGTATTCTATTCTATTCTTTTCAGTGTCTGTCGGTGTAGTATAAGAAAAATATTTGTTGGCGAAGAAAAATCTATGAATTAGCCGCTGCAGGGTTCAAAGCGTAGGAAAATAGTAGCAACTTATAGTCTGAAAAATACCAATCAGTGGAGCGTTATTCTGGTCCATAAGGCATGGAAAGAGGAGTTAAGAACATCTCAGGAACAAATCCCAATGTATTTAATGTTATTTATGTGATCAAGATACTGTAATAATTATATTAAAGGATAAAAAGAGCGAGCCCTTTTATTTCTTACCGTGTTATGATCGTGACGTTCTTCCTCTTCCTGTCACACAGGCCACGCCCTCCACACGAAGGACGACCAGGAGTTCCGTGGCACAGGTGGACAGTCCCACTGGCAAGGTCCTACAGGAGACCGGCCGCCAGCTTCAGGAAGCGAACCTGCGGACGTCGGTGCTGAAGCGATGCAGCAGAGCCTCCAGACTCCACAGCCCGGAGCAGCCGTGCACCCCCCTGGGCTCGGACGTGTCCGACCTGGAGTCCTGCTCCTCCGACGTTAACACACACTTGACACACAGCAGCAGGAGGAGACCCGCCAGCCAAGAGGAGGAGGAGGACCTGTCCGAGGCCGAGTCCTGCTTGTCCCTGGTCCAGCAAAATGTCCGAAGCACAAGAAAGAAGGCGGAGGACAAAAAGGAAGGATCCAGTAGTTCGGCAGTGTCTGAAGCTGAAGCTCAGAGGACACGAAGCAGGAAGAGCAGGACCGTCAAGCATGAAGAAGAAGAGTCAGAGTCCTGCTCTTCTGATGTCCAGACCACAAGAACCCTACGCAGCACGAGGAAGACCATCCCTGTCCCAAAGTCGGTCAGGCCGGACGACGTGAAGGTGGACTTGGCACCCAAGTCCCGCCAGAGAGTCACTCGAACTCAAAGACAAAGTCTCCGTCCTCGACGCTCCTCCAAGAGACGAGCGGAGGACTCCGACGAGCTTTCCGACGCCGAGAGTGTGGAGGCGTCTCACTCCCAAGTCCGTAGGAGCACCAGGACCAGAAGCTCGGACGACGTCTTCCTGAGCTCCCCCACACCGAGGAGGACAAGAAGGACGAGTGCGGCGGCAGAGGAGAAGTCATGTGACTCAGAGAGCTTCGAATCCGGCCCAGAATTCAGCCTCAGCACGCGGGACAAGACCTGGTCCTCCAGTTCCAACGCCCCGGAGTCCGACTCGGAGGGAGGCGGGACTCCATGCAGCAGCCGCACCGGATCGGGGAGCAGCCGGCGACGCGCTTCGATTCCCGTGATGAAGAACCTCTACGTGGTTCTGGAGAACGCTCGAGAGGAGCTCTTAATGGACAACTCGGCTCTGGACACCACGGTGGTCTCCGGAGACGCGGATGGGACGCTGCTGGAGGAAGACAAGAAGAGCGGCGAGGACTCGAGTGGAGACGTTGGACTTGAAGTAGACGCACAGGCGGGGGACGTCACGCTTGAAGACCGGAGGACCGGGGAGGACACGACTGAAGATGGGAGAGGGGAGGAAGAGGACGCCAGTGAGGTCTTGGTTGAAGAGTCGCACCTGGAGGACTGGACTGAAGATGGGAAAGGAGAGGAAGAGGACGCCAGTGAGGTCTTGGTTGAAGAGTCACACCTGGAAGACTGGACTGAAAATGGGAAAGGAGAGGAAAAAGACACCAGTGAGGTCCTGGCTGAAGCGTCACACCTGGAAGAAGACAAGACCAGCAAGGACTCTGATGACGTAACAGAGGTTGCTCTAGAAGACTGTGATGGTGAGGCTGCAGTGGCGTCTGCACACCAGCAGGGTGAGCTGTCTGCTGAAGAGAGGGAGGACGAGCTCGCCTCAGTGGAGGAAGCGATGGAGGAGAAAGAGACCAAGTGTGAAGACGTTCTTGACGACACACCTGCCAGAACGTCCGAGGTGGACGTGACGGACCACGCCGCGGCCCAAGGTCCACCCAAGCACAGAAAAGCGGCCTGTAAAGAATTCAGCCTCTCTGTGAGCAGTGATGAAGAGGATGAAGAGGTGTCAGAGGAAGACGAAGACGCAGGAGAGATACCGGGCCGCTCCTGGAAGCCCCAGGCCACGCCCGTGTCCATGGACGGCGTGTTCATGGTGGACACGAGGGTGGGGGGCGAGGCCAGCGAAGACTACTTGACACAGCCGCTCACCAAGGAGGAGCTGGTCGGTGGAAAGGACGACAAAGTGTTTGTGGATGAAGAAGACCAAGATGACCAGGAAGTGGACTTGTTCTGGTCCAGCAAGAGAAAGTGGACGTAAGTAAACACACCACGTCATCGTCACATTCATACTACTATTACACAGTCATTCATCACATGGTTAAAGGTCACTAATCAGATGGTTTAAAGTCATTCATCAGATGGTTTAAAAGTCACTAATCAAACGGTTGCCACTAATCGGATGGGTAATAGTCACTAATCAGATAGTTAATAGTCACTAATCAGATGGTTAAAAGTCACTAATCAGATGGTTAAAATTCACTAATCAGATGGTTAAGTAATTCATCCGATGGTTAAAGGTCACTAATCAGATGTTTAAAAGTCATTCATCAGATGGTTTAAAAGTCACCAATCAGACGGTTAAAAGTCACTAATGAAACGGTTAAGTCACTAATCGGATGGGTAATAGTCATTAATCAGATGGTCAAAAGTCACTAATCAAATAGTTAAGTCACTAATCAAATGGTTAAAAGTCGTTCATCAGACGGTTAAAGTTCACTAATCAAATAGTTCATTCACTAATCAGATGGTTAAAAGTCACTAATCAGATGGTTAAAAGTCGTTCATCAGATGGTTAAAATTCACTAATCAAACAGTTAATTCACTAATCAGATGGTTAAAAGTCACTAATCAGATGGTTAAAAGTCATTCATCAGATGGTTAAAAGTCATTCATCAGATGGTTAAAAGTCACTAATCAAATCAATCAATCAATCATGATTGATGATGATTGACTAATCAAATGGTTAAAAGTCGTTCATCAGATGGTTAAAAGTCACTAATCAAATGGTTAAAAGTCGTTCATCAGATGGTTAAAATTCACTAATCAAAAAGTTAAAAGTCACTAATCAGATGGTTAAGTCATTCATCAGATGGTTAAAAGTCGTTCATCAGATGGTTAAAATTCACTAATCAAATAGTTAAAAGTCACTAATCAGATGGTTAAAAGTCACTAATCAGATGGTTAAAAGTCATTCATTAGATGATTAAAAGTCATTCATCAGATGGTTTAAAAGTAATTAATCAGATGGTTAAAAGTCACTAATCAAACAGTTAAAAGTCAATAATCGGATGGGTAATAGTCACTGATTGGATGGGTAATAGTCACTAATCAGATAGTTAATAGTCACTAATCAGATGGTTAAAAGTCACTAATCAAATAGTTAAGTCACTAATCAGATGGTTAAAAGTCGTTCATCAGATGGTTAAAATTCACTAATCAAACGGTTAATTCACTAATCAGATGGTTAAAAGTCACTAATCAGATGGTTAAAAGTCATTCATCAGACGGTTAAAAGTCATTCATCAGATGGTTAAAAGTCACTAATCAGATGGTTAAAAGTCATTAATCAGATGGTTAAAAGTCATTCATTAGATGATTAAAAGTCATTCCTCAGATGGTTTAAAAGTAATTAATCAGATGGTTAAAAGTCACTAATCAAACAGTTAAAAGTCAATAATCGAATGGGTAATAGTCACTGATTGGATGGGTAATAGTCACTAATCAGATAGTTAATAGTCACTTATCAGATGGTTAAAAGTCACTAATCAAATAGTTAAGTCACTAATCAGATGGTTAAAAGTCATTCATTAGATGGTTAAAATTCACTAATCAAATAGTTAAAAGTCACTAATCAGATGGTTAAAAGTCACTAATCAGATAGTTAAAAGTCATTCATCAGATGGTTAAAATTCACTAATCAAATAGTTAAGTCACTAATCAGATGGTTTAAAAGTCACTAATCTGATGGTTAAAAGTCACAAATAAAATGGTTAAGTCATTAATCTGATGATAAAAAAGTCATTAATCAGATGAAGTCAATCAGATAAGTTGTTATTCAGATGACAAAAAGTGGTTAATCAGAATTTGAAAGTCAATCTGAGAAGTTGGTAATCAGATGGTAAAGTTAGTGATTAGATGATGAAGTCACAGTGACAATGGTGTGTGTGTGTGTGTGTGTGTGTGTTCGTGTGCGCAGGAAGAAGTTGTCCTCGGTCATAGACCCTGGCATCAGCGTGAGACAGCTGGGTGGATTGTACATCACCCTTAATGGCAGCCAACCAACACCTGGACCAAGTTCTACTAAGAAACCCAAGGAGGACAAGATCCAAGACCAGGTGAAGTTCCATTATCACATTTTTGTTTGTCGTAGGACTGATGACATTCATGACGTGGCACACAGGTGATGAAGAAGAGCGTGATGGAGGCGGACTTTGAGAAGAAGGACACGGTGCCGCCGTACAGCGAGTCCAAACGCGCCTTGAAGAAAAAACACAGAGTAAGTCTCAGCTCTTCTTTAATTCTATCATTCACAATCTTTGTGGAAGACAAGAACACCTTCTTCTTTTTTCATGCATTCTAAGTCATAAAATACAGTTAGTATGAGGTGGCCATCAATGCAACTAATGGAGTACTCTTGTGCCCAAACATGGGGCGGTATAGCTCGGTTGGTAGAGTGGTCGTGCCAGCAACTTGAGGGTTCCAGGTTCGATCCCCGCTTCTGCCATCCTAGTCACTGCTGTTGTGTCCTTGGGCAAGGCACTTTACCCACCTGCTCCCAGTGCCACCCACACTGGTTTAAATGTAACTTAGATATTGGCTTTCACTATGTAAAGCGCTTTGAGTCACTAGAGAAACAGCGCTATATAAATATAATTCACTCACTCACTCAAACATAGGTGTGCCAAGTTTGTGTAATTGCTGCCAAAGGTGCATCCACAAAGTATTGAGCAAAAAGTCTGGTAACTTATGCACATGTGATCCTTGTTTTTGTTTTTGATACGTTTGCAAAATAAAAAAATTAGGTCTTGTCTGTAGAATTTTGAGGACAAAAATTAATGTATTCCATATATCAATCAATCAATCAATCAATGTTTATTTATATAGCCCTAAATCACAAGTGTCTCAAAGGGCTGCACAAGCCACAACGATATCCTCGGTACAAAGCCCACATAAGTGCAAGGAAAAACTCACCCCAATGGGACGTCGATGTGAATGACTATGAGAAACCTTGGAGAGTACCGCATATGTGGGTAACCCCCCCCCCCCTCTAGGGGAGACCAAATGCAATGGATGTCGAGTGGGTCTGACATAATATTGTGAGAGTCCAGACCATAGTGGATCCAACATAATAGTAAGAGTCCAGTCCATAGTGGGGCCAGCAGGACACCATCCCGAGCGGAGACGGGTTACAAGTAGGGATAAGTAGGAATAAGGTTACAAGTAGGGATGATGTTTGATAAGAAATTATCAAGTTCGAGCCCATTATCGAATCCTCTTATCGAACCGATTCCTTATCGATTCTCTTATCGGATCCAGATAGGTTGTTGTATATGGAAAAACACATTATTTGGTTTAACAAAAGCTCACTTTTATATTATAATAAAAAATAAATATTGACTGTTACCCCCCTAAAAAAATATTGACTGTCGTTACCCAAAGTATATTAAGTGGGATTTTTCAGAAAAGCAAATATATACAGTAAAACAAAAACAACCTGTCTCTGTGATCACTATAGGTGTATAAATAATAATAAAGTGTTAAATAAAATCAGTCCCTTGGGCACAAAACTGAAAATAATACAGCTCTCCAAAAAGTGCACTTCTGCTGCTATTGGAACATACCGGTACTAACTACACACACAGGCAGACAGCTAACAAACAATCCAAGACGTCTAATAAAGTTCCAAAGCAGATTAATCCATTTAGGTTCTTTATTGTTGTTAATATTGCTTTGTCTTTTCCTATCTTTACTTTTGTCTTGCACTGAACTGTTATTTTTTTTAAACTGAAATACACACAATGACAAATGTATAAGTTATGTGATTCAATTAACATACTGAAATGTAAATATTAGCTTCACACAAATATACAGTACCAAATACTTCTGAGTGTTGAAACTATTTCGATGGTGGAAATACACGACTGGCAGCCATTTTAAGTCCTCAAAACATCCATTGAAACAGTGCACAAAAATCGTTTTTCAATAAACATCTTAGTATCAAATTTAAACACTTTCCACCTTAATATTGAGTTACTGGTACATAAACAAGTTAAACACTTTACTTACAGACTTATCTTTTCCAAGGCTTGTAAGAGCGAACACAACTTGTCTACTTCTCAATTGTCTCATGAACTGAACAGACGTCGCCAACCCGGAAGTGCCCAAACTAATGACGCGTAGTATTTTCATATCGCCACAAGGTGTCAGTAAGAGTCTACAATCAAATGGGCATAAAATTGCTGTCCCACAGGGCATTTCCTGTGGGAAGGGATTCGAATAAAGAACCAACTCTTTTTCTATACTATAGTGGCCTCGATAACGGGAACCGGTTCTCAAAAAGGGATTCGAGTCCATGGAATCGAACAACCGGGAGAACCGGTTTCGAACATCATCCCTAGCTACAAGATAACAAAATGTGGGAAAGTGATGCACTGTACCTCAAACATCCTTAAAATGAACTATAAAACTCATTGTTGGTTCTTTGTATTCAAATTTGACTGGTGACCTTCCTAAATATTTCATGATTGTTCCATTAAAACATCTTCTGAGTAAGATGCATACCTGCCAACTACTCCGGTTTTCCTGTAATTAGTACGGTTTTCATCAACCTATTCCGGGTTACGGTTGCAGTGATAAAAAATACGTTTTTTCATTAATTAAAAAAACTTTTTTTTTTTTTAAGTTCTATTCACGAAATCGCGTAACAACAATGACAATCGACACTGCTTCCCGTAACTTCCTATCGAGCCATTCCGAATGCCATGCGCGAGGCTATTTATAGCACCGCTGCCAAGCACGAGGCACCTGTTGCCATTGTTTCCAAACGAGCGAACGATCATGGAATCAGCCGGAGAAAAATCGCAAACGAGTCTTAAACCGAAAAGAAAACTGCAGTCATTCCGTGAAGAATATTCAAAAGCCTATCCGGGAATAATTATCCGTTCCAAAAAGGGTGAAAACTACGCGAATTGCACCTTGTGCAGACAAGATTTTTCGATCGGACACGGAGGAATTAGCGATGTAAAAGACCACGTTGGGACAAAAAAACACAAGTCTAATGCCGTTGCTAGCGATACAAGTGGAAAACTTTCAACGTTTTTCGTCGCCCAAACAGATTCTTTGGATGTGATAAATGCCAAAGTTTTATTTATGGAGGCAATAATTGAGCAAACAAAAAGGTAATGACACCAATGTTATCTATTGGAATTGTTTAGTACTGTTATACTGTTAAAAGTGTTTATACTATTTATGCTTTCAAGTCCAAGTTGAAGAAATCTTGTTAAATGTTGACAGCATAACTACCAAAATACAGAAGTATGTCCTTAATATTTTTGCAGTGCTATTTCTGTTGAAAAGTTAAAATGATTACATTAGAGATGTGATGTGCCACTTTTCAAGTGTCTGATGGCTTAAATTAATTTTCATTAATTTTTCATATTTTGAATTCTTTTGAAAGGCTTACAAAAAAAACTACATTTGAATTGTAATTCCATGCTATTGACAGGACTATTAATTTTAATGAAGTTAGCTTACCATGTTTACAGTATGATAATTGTGATAGAAATGTGAATTTTAGGCACAGAATATTTTTTACAATTGAACAAGGCAGTAGATTATACAAGCTTGGACAGAAAGTTAATAATGACACCAATTTTTTTTTTAATGGAATTGTTTAGTACTGTTTTACCATTTGTTTACTGTAAAAAGTGTTTACACTGTTTATACTTTCAATCAACAAATTGAAGTCTTGTGAAAGGTTGACAGGATAACTGGCATTAACTGTCAAAATAATTTCAAACTATTGAAGTTAGCTTACAGAATAAACATGTCAATCAACCCATATGATTTTTGCTGTAATATTTTTGTTTTGAAAAGTCACTGTGACTGATAGAAAAGTGATGGTTTTAGCAACATTTTAACCTGTCTGAATGCTAATACCGTATTTTCCGCACCATAAGGCGCCCTGGGTTAAAAGCCGCGCCTTCAATGAACGGCATATTTCAAAACTTTGTCCACCTATAAGCCGCCCCGTGTTGTAAGCCGCATCTAACTGCGCTAAAGGAATGTCAAAAAAACAGTCAGATAGGTCAGTCAAACTTTAATAATATATTAAAAACCAGCGTTCTAACAACTCTGTTCACTCCCAAAATGTACGCAAATGTGCAATCACAAACATACGTATATCAACATGGACAGAGCTGCGTGAAAAAAGCCACCCGGCCTCTTCGCGTAAACTTAAACTTACCTTAACCACTCGCTCATCTTTTCTTCATCCATCCCTTCGAGTTAGCTTTTATGATGACGCCGGCTGGAAAGGTCTTCCTTTTGAATATCACCATGGGTGGAAGTTTCTGGCCATTAGCATGGCAAGCTAGAACCACAGTGAAGGATGACTTCTCATTCCCTGTGGTGCGAATATTCACCGTACGTGCTCCCGTTGTATCCACAGTGCGGTTCACAGGAATATCAGTTGCTGTGAAATAGTAATCCGTGTGCGGATGGAGAGATTGCGTCTTTTCATGAACCGGATCCCGGTCGCTTAGTAGGAGCCATTTTGTGGTCTTTACAGATGTAAACACACAAAGGAAATGAAACGTACGGTGATATCCACGCGCTTTTTCTTCTTCTACGCGGGCGGGTGTTTGCTTACAGTAGAAGAAGAAGCACTTCCTGTTCTATGGGGGCGGGTGCTTACCTTGGCGGTTGCTTGCGTAGAAGAAGAAGCGCTTCCTGTTCTACCGGGAAAAAAGATGGCGGCTGTTTACCGAAGTTGCGAGACCGAAACTTTATGAAAATGAATCTTAATATTTATCCATATATAAAGCGCACCGGGTTATAAGGCGCACTGTCAGCTTTTGAGAACATTTGTGGTTTTTAGGTGCGCCTTATAGTGCGGAAAATACGGTAATCATTTTGCGTCGGGGGGCGGCCCCTGGACCCTGGCTACTAGGTTTTTCTGATTTCAAAAGTTGGCAGGTATGATCTTAGTATCAAATGTAACCACTTTCCACCTTAATATTGAGTTACATAAACAAGTTAAACACTTTACTTACAGACTTATCTTTTCCAAGGCTTGTAAGAGCTAAAACAACTTGTCTACTTCTCAATTGTCTCATGAACTGAACAGACGTCGCCAACCCGGAAGTGCCCAAACTAATGACGTGTAGTATTTTCATATCGCCACAAGGTGTCAGTAAGAGTCTACAATCAAATGGGCATAACATTGCCGTCCCACAGGGCATTTCCTGTGGGAAGGGATTCGAATAAAGAACCAACTCTTTTTCTATACTATAGTGGCCTCGATAACGGGAACCGGTTCTCAAAAAGCGATTCGAGTCCATGGAATCGAACAACCGGTTTCGAACATCATCCCTAGCTACAAGATAACAAAATGTGGGAAAGTGATGCACTGTACCTCAAACATCCTTAAAATGAACTATTAAACTCATTGTTGGTTCTTTGTATTCAAATTTGACTGGTGACCTTCCTAAATATTTCATGATTGTTCCATTAAAACATCTTCTGAGTAAGGTGTTATTAAAAACAATGTTTGTGTTGGTCAGGCGGAGCGTGAAAAGTCCACCGGGGACGGCTGGTTCAACATGAAAGCTCCTGAGCTCACCAATGAGCTGCAAGGAGATCTTAAACTGCTGAAGATGAGAGGATCCTTGGATCCTAAAAGGTTCTACAAGAAGAACGACCGCGATGGATTCCCCAAGTACTTCCAGGTCCGTGGTACAACAAGTGTGTGTGTGTGTGTGTTACCTGACAAATGTCGTGATGGAAGTGTGTGTGTGTGTGTGTGATGCAGATGGCCACTGTGGTGGACAACCCCCTGGACTTCTATCATTCCCGCGTGCCCAAGAAGCAGAGGAAGAGGACCATGGTGGAGGAGCTGCTGGCTGATGAAGAGTTCAGGCAGTAAGTGCAAACATAGAAGGCACTAGAAGCTCCCCCACGTTGTACTGATGATGTCCTCTTGTCTCGGCAGCAAGAAC
The DNA here is from genome assembly GCF_033978685.3 of Nerophis lumbriciformis. Classification (NCBI taxonomy): domain Eukaryota; kingdom Metazoa; phylum Chordata; class Actinopteri; order Syngnathiformes; family Syngnathidae; genus Nerophis; species Nerophis lumbriciformis. The sequence continues at coordinate 8,068,613 of NC_084561.2, forward strand.
AAGAAGAAGTACCTCAACATCATGGCGGAGAAAGCGGCCCAGGCAGCAGGAAAGAAGAACAGCTACAGGAACCCCAAATTTGTCAAGATGTCAAAAAAAGCGAGGAAGTAGAAGGTGACTTATAAATTATATCTGCAATAAAAACTAGTTGTGGCCATTTTATTTTCCAGGACTTTAAAGCTACATACAAAACAAATAACTTCCTGTACATGAACATTATTCTTATGTAAACTCTTGGTTTTAAGATGATTGTACAGTATATGGTTTATATTTGGACATGGCTGAGCATCATTGATTAATCATGCTTATGTTTTCCCAAGTCAAATGATGCAGCAGTAAATTATGACTGTCAGCAGAAAAAAACATTTTTAAACGGACATGTACCTGACATGCTTGTTGACATTAAAAGGTGCACTTCTTGCAGATGGGACGTCTTCTCTTGCACTCAAACTTAACCTTTGCAAAAACTTAAAACCTTTTTTAGGACGTTTACAGCACTTTTTAAATTATGTCACCTTTTAGCATTAGACAAAAAAAAATGTTTTTGTAACTTGTATTTTAAAATACATAAATTATCTTCTTGGATTATTTAAATGAAAAACAATTTTTTAAAATTTGTGTTATTATAATTGTATTTATTTAGAAATATTTTTAAAAAAATCCAAATTTTTGGATTGCTTAAAACTCAATTTTGTAAGATTTTTAAATACAAATGTTAAGTTAAAGTTAAAGTATCAATGATTGTCACACACACTAGGTGTGGTGAAATTTGTCCTCTGCATTTGACCCATCCCCTTTGATCACCCCCTGAGAGGTGAGGGGAGCAGTGGGGAGCAGTGGGCAGCAGAAGTGCCGCGCCCGGGAATAATTTTTGGTGATTTAACCCCCAATTCCAACCCTTGATACTGAGTGCCAAGCAGGGAGGTAATGTGTCCCATTTTTATAGTTTTTGGTATGACTCGGCCGGGGTTTGAACTCACAACCTACCGATCTCAGGGCGGACACTCTAACCACTAGGCCACTGAGTAGGTTTGATCATTGTATGTCAATCTATGTGTTCTTTTAAAATTCAAACTGTTCTATCTTTATGGATTATATCAATGTTTTGATTCAAAAATATATTTTAAATACAAATGTTCCGATTTTTAAGTTATTTCAAACAAAATGTTAAAGTAATACAAACATTTATTATTTTTTTGTATTTAAAAATACAAATGTTTGTTAGTTGTATGTTAACATCTGAATTTTAAAATCCAAATATGGTTTTACCTCAATTTCTTTTAAATGAAAAAGTTTGTTTATTGTATCTACATTTTTATATTCTTTTAAAATCCAAACATTTGTTAGTTATGTTATTTTGTGGAGGATTTAAAAATACAAATGTTATTTATATCTGAATCTTTTTTATTTAAAAAATATTTTTAAATACAAATATCCAATTTTTTTGGATTATTTCAAAAACACTGATATCTGTTAATTATATCTTATTCTCTAAATTATTTAAAAATACAAATACTTGTTAATTTCTTATTTTATTTATTACCAATAAAAATAAAATATTTTTAAATAATTGTTGGATTATTTAAAAAAACAAAACTATTTGTTGATTATATATATATAAAAAAAATGTTTTGCCAAAGGTGGAAGGGCTTCCATTTTTTAAATAAAATCACCTTTGATTAGAATGACAACAATTCTTCATTAAAGCAGATTTTTGGTAGAATTACCCCATCATTACAATACATTTAAAAAGTAAATTCCTTCATTTTTGTCATAATCTTTCCATTCAACACTCTTTTGTCACATCCTTTGTCTCTACCTTCTTGTGCTGTGAAGATCTGCAGCTTCCATCCTTCCCACGCTTGCACATACACACCCACACGCGCACACACTTACACACCCACGTTGCTCTTTCTATTCCCGCATGATTTCACATGCAGCTTGGGAGGAAAAAAAAAAGACAAAATGTCTCGTCTTGGCTTTTAACATCACCCCTGCAGCATGGCTCTTTTTAAGCAGGGAGGAAGACAAAAAGGCCCAGAGGGGATGTGTTTTAGATGTGAATGATCATCAAATGGAGATGAAACGGCGTGCGTGAGACTCACTGCTAGGTGCTGTTAACAAGGTCTGTGTGTGTGTGAATGTGAAATACTGTACGATACCCAACAGTGTTTGTGTTTGTTACTTTTAGCTGGGATGGGAGGGTTAGAGGTCAATCTCGGCGTCCAAGGACACGCCGTGTGTCAGCAGGATCTTCTGGACACGGCTGTGGATCTGCTCCCAATATGATGGACTGGTCTCACTGGTCTGCAGTCTGTGGAGTACAAACCACAATTGTGTGGAAAAAAAACAGTAAAATATTCGTATATATATATATTTTTTTATACATAAAAAAAAGAAGGTAGAAACTACTTGGTAACATGACAAAATAATACAAACAGTTATTATGCAGTGCGGTTTTCATGCGCTAGAGGGCGCCAAACCCCTGTGTAAAACAGCGCCAACGTGGACGCTCCTCAACTTGCTTGGAAACAACAAAGTTGTTGTAAATGTAACTTTGAACACAAAACAAGCCGAATCAGATTGTGTGGTTTAGTCAGCAATATAATATCAATGTATTCATTCCATTAATTCAAACAAGATGGTCTCTCTCTCCAATACAATAATGTCATCCGAATAAAACTATTGTCAGATACAATCTGAAAAGGAGCAGGAAGAAGCACATGCTTATTACATCCTGCCCCGTTACTCAGAAATAACAATAATTAACAATACAATATTGTATAACAACATTTAACATAATTAATCATATATAATACATGAATGTACAAACCCCGTTTCCATATGAGTTGGGAAATTGTGTTAGATGTAAATATAAACGGAATACAATGATTTGTTAACCCATATTCAGTTGAATATGCTACAAAGACAACATATTTGATGTTCAAACTGATAAACATTTTTTTTTTTTTGCAAATAATCATTAACTTTAGAATTTGATGCCAGCAACACGTGACAAAGAAGTTGGGAAAGGTGGCAATAAATACTGATAAAGTTGAGGAATGCTCATCAAACACTTATTTGGAACATCCCACAGGTGTGCAGGCTAATTGGGAACAGGTGGGTGCCATGATTGGGTATAAAAACAGCTTCCCAAAAAATGCACAAGAAAGGATGGGGCTTTGTCCACAACTGCGTGAGCAAATAGTCAAACAGTTTAAGAACAATGTTTCTCAAAGTGCAATTGCAAGAAATTTAGGGATTTCAACATCTACGGTCCGTAATATCATCAAAAGGTTCAGAGAATCTGGAGAAATCACTCCACGTAAGCGGCATGGCCGGAAACCAACATAGAATGACCGGGACCTTTGATCCTTCAGACGGCACTGTATCAAAAACCGACATCAATCTCTAAAGGATATCACCACATGGGCTCAGGAACACTTCAAAAAACCGCTGTCACTAAATACAGTTGGTCGCTACATCTGTAAGTGCAAGTTAAAGCTCTACTATGCAAAGCGAAAGCCATTTATCAACAACACCCAGAAACGCCGCCGGCTTCTCTGGGCCCGAGATCATCTAAGATGGACTCATGCAAAGTGGAAAAGTGTTCTGTGGTCTGACGAGTCCACATTTCAAATTGCTTTTGGAAATATTCGACATCGTGTCATCCGGACCAAAGGGGAAGCGAACCATCCAGACTGTTATCGACGCAAAGTTCAAAAGCCAGCATGTGTGATGGTATGGGGGTGCATTAGTGCCCAAGGCATGGGTAACTTACACATCTGTGAAGGCACCATTAATGCTGAAAGGTACATACAGGTTTTTGAACAACGCCGTCTTTTTCATGGACGCCCCTGCTTATTTCAGCAAGACAATGCCAAGCCACATTCAGCGTGGCTTGGTAAAAAAAAAAGAGTGCGGGTACTTTCCTGGCCCGCCTGCAGTCCAGACCTGTCTCCCATCGAAAATGTGTGGCGCATTATGAAGCGTAAAATACGACAGCAGAGACCCCGGACTGTTGAACGACTGAAGCTCTACATAAAACAAGAATGGGAAAGAATTCCACTTTCAAAGCTTCAACAATTAGTTTCCTCAGTTCCCAATCGTTTATTGAGTGTTGTTAAAAGAAAAGGTGATGTAACACAGTGGTGAACATGCCCTTCCCCAACTACTTTGGCACGTGTTGCAGCCATGAAATTCTAAGTTAATTATTATTTGCAAAAAAAAAAAAAAGTTTATGAGTTTGAACATCAAATATGTTGTCTTTGTAGTGCATTCAATTGAATATGGGTTGAAAATGATTAGCAGATCATTGTATTCCGTTTATATTTACATCTAACATAATTTCCCAACTCATATGGAAACGGGGTTTGTATATTGTGACACACCCAAAGACCCCTTTAAAGTCTGCCAAAGTGTGTTTTGAGACATGACAAGAATAAACATGCGTCACCATGTAAACAAATCCACTAAGAGAGCGTTGAAGGAGGAACGGCAACAGACTGAGATGTTGGAGCTTTAGGAGCGACCAAACACGGCAGTCGTGCTCTAATCTGGCGCCTCGCAGCTCCCACGACCGTTCCACTCGGGACAAAAAGCATCGTTCATTCCCCGCTGGGATTAGTCTATTGATTTTAATGTTTGCTCACGAGCTTGAGGAGGACGAGGGCGCCGCGACCGGGCGGACGACGACGACGACGACGGGACACGAGCGCCCGCGGCGCGATCAAGTCGCAGCTGCGGTGATCGATGACGAGGTCTCCGCCAGACGTATTAAAAGGCGGCGTCGGGTCAAACGCATCAAGAGTGCGACAACAACACAGATCGATACACTTTTCCTCTTTGTTGTCCTTCCTCGGCCGGTAATCAACAAACATGACGAGACATCAGTGTCTGTCATTTAACAGGTGGACACACACACACACACACACACACACACACACACACACACACTGTATGAGCAGCAGCTCTCAGGGTGGTCATGTGACCTCCTGTCATTGACACAACAGACAGGTGCATCTTTTGATCTTACAAGCAAACAGTATTTCCTCAGCCACCTTGGAATTAATTACACTGGTGAACAAACTGGGAGGGATTTAAATCGGGACGGTTTCCAACTCACACGTCCGTGTATCACTCGCTCTTCCATTTGACACCGCTACTACAAAAATGTATAACTATACCTGTTTTTTCATGATTCTGTATTTTAAGGTGAAACAAAACATGAATAATGTTTAGTTTATCCTATATTAGTTCAATCAAATGTATAAAAAAAATGTATAAGCCACATTGCGCATCAAATATCAAAAGAAAAAAATGTATTCAGCATTTCCCAGTGTTTATTTGTGGCGGCTAATCACAGATGATAATATGAAGGAAGGAAGGACGTATATCATTTGCTCTTCCATTTGACACCGCCACTAAAAAATGTTATAACTATACCTGTTTTTTCATGATTCTGTATTTTAAGGTAAAACAAAACATGAATAATGTTTAGTTTATCCTATATTAGTTCAATCAAATGTATTAAAAAAAAAGTATAAGCCACATTGCGCATCAAAAATCAAAAGAAGAAAATGTATTCAGCATTTCCCAGTGTTTATTTATGGCGGCTCATCACAGATGATAATAAGAAGGAAGGAAGGAAGGACGTATATCATTCGCTCTTCCATTTGACACCGCCACTAAAAAAATGTATAGCTATACCTGTTTTTTCATGATTCTGTATTTTAAGGTGAAACAAAACATGAATAATGTTTAGTTTATCCTATATTAGTTCATTAAAATGTATAAAAAATATGTATAAGCCACATTGCGCATCAAATATCAAAAGAAAAAAATGTATTCAGCATTTCCTAGCGTTTATTTGTGGAGGCTCATCACAAATGATAATAGGAAGGAAGGAAGGAAGGACGTATATCATTCACTCTTCCATTTGACACCGCCACTAAAAATGTTTATAACTATACCTGTTTTTTCATGATTCTGTATTTTAAGGTGAAACAAAACAGGAATAATGTTTAGTTTATCCTATATTAGTTCAATCAAATGTATAAAAAAAAATGCATAAGCCACATTGCGCATCAAATATCAAAAGAAAAAAATTTATTCAGCATTTCCCAGTGTTTATTTGTGGCGGCTCATCACAGATGATAATAAGAAGGAAGAAAGGAAGAAAGGAAGGAAGGACGTATATCATTCGCTCTTCCATTTGACACAGCCACTAAATTTTTTTTATAACTATACCTGTTTTTTCATGATTCTGTATTTTAAGGTGAAACAAAACATGAATAATGTTTAGTTTGTCCTATATTAGTTCAATCAAATGTATAAAAAAAAATGTATAAGCCACATTGCGCATCAAATATCAAAAGAAAAAAATTATTCAGCATTTCCCAGTGTTTATTTGTGGCAGCTCATCACAGATGATAATAGGAAGGAAGGAAGGAAAGAAGGAAGGAAGGAAGGACGTATATAATTCGCTCTTCCATTTGACACTGCCACTAAAAAAATGTACAACTATACCTGTTTTTTCATGATTCTGTATTTTAAGGTGAAACATCCACCCATCCATCCATTTTCTACCGCTTATTCCCTTTGGGGTCACGGGGGGTGCTGGAGCCTATCTCAGCTACAATCGGGCGGAAGGTAAGGTGAAACAAAACATGAAAAATGTTTAGTTTATCCTATATTAGTTCAATCAAATGTATTAAGAAAAATGTATAAGCCACATTGCGCATCAAATATCAAAAGAAGAAAATGTATTCAGCATTTCCAAGTGTTTATTTGTGGCGGCTCATCACAGATGATAATAAGAAGGAAGGAAGGAAGGACGTATTTCATTCGCTCTTCCATTTGACACCGCCACTAAAAAAATGTATAACTATACCTGTTTTTTCATGATTCTGTATTTTAAGGTGAAACAAAACATGAATAATGTTTAGTTTATCCTATATTAGTTCAATCAAATGTATGAAAAAATGTATAAGCCACATTGTGCATCAAATATCAAAAGAAGAAAATTAATTCAGCATTTCCCAGTGTTTATTCGTGGCGGCTCATCACAGATGATAATAGGAAGGAAGGAAGGACGTATATATCATTTGCTCTTCCATTTGACACCGCCACTAAAAATGTTTATAACTATACCTGTTTTTTCATGATTCTGTATTTTAAGGTGAAACATCCATCCATCCATCCATTTTCTACCGCTTATTCCCTTTGGGGTCGTGGGGGGGGCGCTGGAGCCTATCTCAGCTACAATCGGGCGGAAGGTAAGGTGAAACAAAACATGAAAAATGTTTATCCATCCATCCATTTTCTACCGCTTATTCCCTTTGGGGTCGCGCTGGAGCCTATCTCAGCTACAATCGGGCGGAGGGTAAGGTGAAACAAAACATGAAAAATGTTTAGTTTATCCTATAATAGTTTAATCAAATGTATTAAGAAAAATGTATAAGCCACATTGCGCATCAAATAACAAAAGAAAAAAATGTATTCAGCATTTCCCAGTGTTTATTTGTGGCGGCTCATCACAGATGATAATAGGAAGGAAGGAAGGGAGGAAGGAAAGAAGGAAGGAAGGACGGACGTATATCATTCGCTCTTCCATTTGACACCACTACTAAAAAAATGTATAACTATACCTGTTTTTTCATGATTCTGTATTTTAAGGTGAAAGAAAACATGAATAATGTTTAGTTTATCCTATAATAGTTCAATCAAATGTATAAAAAAATGTATAAGCCACATTGCGCATCAAATATCAAAAGAAAAAAATGTATTCAGCATTTCCCAGTGTTTATTTGTGGCGGCTCATCACAGATGATAATAGGAAGGAAGGAAGGAAGGAAGGAAGGAAGGAAGGAAGGAATAAAAGGAAGGAAGGGACATATATCATTCGCTCTTCCATTTGACACGGCCACTAAAAAAATGTATAACTATACCTGTTTTTTCATGATTCTGTATTTTAAGGTGAAACAAAACATGAATAATGTTTAGTTTATCCTATATTAGCTCATTAAAATGTATAAAAAAATATGTATAAGCCACATTGCACATCAAATATCAAAGGAAAAAAATTTATTCAGCATTTCCCAGTGTTTATTTGTGGAGGCTCATCACAAATGATAATAGGAAGGAAGGAAGGAAGGAAGGACGTATATCATTCACTCTTCCATTTGACACCGCCACTAAAAATGTTTATAACTATACCTGTTTTTTCATGATTCTGTATTATAAGGTGAAACAAAACATGAATAATGTTTAGTTTATCCTATATTAGTTCAATCAAATGTATAAAAAAAATGCATAAGCCACATTGCGCATCAAATATCAAAAGAAAAAAATTTATTCAGCATTTCCCAGTGTTTATTTGTGGCGGCTCATCACAGATGACAATAAGAAGGAAGGAAGGACGGACGTATATCATTCGCTCTTCCATTTGACACCGCCACTAAAAAAACGTATAACTATACCTGTTTTTTCATGATTCTGTATTTTAAGGTGAAACAAAACACGAATAATGATTAGTTTATCCTATATTAGTTCAATCAAATGTATTAAAGAAAAAAGGTATAAGCCACATTGCGCATCAAATATCAAAAGAAAAAAATTTATTCAGCATTTCCCAGTGTTTATTTGTGGCGGCTCATCACAGATGATAATAGGAAGGAAGGAAGGAAGGAAGGAAGGAAGGAAGGGACGTATATCATTCGCTCTTCCATTTGACACCGCCACTAAATTTTTTTATAACTATACCTGTTTTTTTCATTATTCTGTATTTTAAGGTGAAACAAAACATGAATAATGGTTAGTTTATCCTATATAACTTCATTAAAATGTATAAAAAATATGTATAAGCCACATTGCGCATCAAATATCAAAAGAAAAATATTTATTCAGCATTTCCCAGTGTTTATTTGTGGAGGCTCATCACAAATGATAATAGGAAGGAAGGAAGGAAGGAAGGAAGGAAGTAAGGAAGGAAGGAAGGAAGGAAGGACGTATATCATTCGCTCTTCAATTTGACACCGCCACTAAAAATGTTTATAACTATACCTGTTTTTTCATGATTCTGTATTTTAAGGTGAAACAAAACATGAATAATGTTTAGTTTATCCTATATTAGTTCAATCAAATGTATAAAAAAAATGCATAAGCCACATTGCGCATCAAATATCAAAAGAAAAAAATGTATTCAGCATTTCCCAGTGTTTATTTGTGGCGGCTCATCACAGATGATAATAAGAAGGAAGGAAGGAAGGACGTATTTCATTCGCTCTTCCATTTGACACCGCCACTAAAAATGTTTATAACTATACCTGTTTTTTCATGATTCTGTATTTTAAGGTGAAACAAAACACGAATAATGATTAGTTTATCCTATATTAGTTCAATCAAATGTATTAAAGAAAAAAGGTATAAGCCACATTGCGCATCAAATATCAAAAGAAAAAAATGTATTCAGCATTTCCCAGTGTTTATTTGTGGCGGCTCATCACAGATGATAATAGGAAGGAAGGAAGGAAGGAAGGGACGTATATCATTCGCTCTTCCATTTGACACCGCCACTAAATTTTTTATAACTATACCTGTTTTTTTCATTATTCTGTATTTTAAGGTGAAACAAAACATGAATAATGGTTAGTTTATCCTATATTACTTCATTAAAATGTATAAAAAATATGTATAAGCCACATTGCGCATCAAATATCAAAAGAAAAATATTTATTCAGCATTTCCCAGTGTTTATTTGTGGAGGCTCATCACAAATGATAATAGGAAGGAAGGAAGGAAGGAAGGAAGGAAGTAAGAAAGTAAGGAAGGAAGGAAGGAAGGAAGGACGTATATCATTCGCTCTTCAATTTGATACCGCCACTAAAAATGTTTATAACTATACTTGTTTTTTCATGATTCTGTATTTTAAGGTGAAACAAAACATGAATAATGTTTAGTTTATCCTATATTAGTTCAATCAAATGTATACAAAAAATGTATAAGCCACATTGCGCATCAAATATTAAAAGAAAATTTTTTTTCAGCATTTCCTAGTTTATTTGTGGCGGCTCATCACAGATGATAATAGGAAGGAAGGAAGGAAGGAAGGAAGGGCCGTATATCATTCGCTCTTCCATTTGACAACGCCACTAAATTTTTTTATAACTATACCTGTTTTTTCATGATTCTGTATTTTAAGGTGAAACAAAACATGAATAATGTTTAGTTTATCCTATATTAGTTCAATCAAATGTATAAAAAAAATGTATAAGCCACATTGCGCATCAAATATCAAAAGAAAAAAATGTATTCAGCATTTCCCAGTGTTTATTTGTGGCAGCTTATCACAGATGATAATAGGAAGGAAGGAAGGAACGGAGGAAGGAAGGATTTACACTGAATAAATGAAATCTTGACACATTTAAAATCATACTTAAGTGAATCATACTTTAGTGAATAATGACAGGCTAAATAATTCATTAAATGTGAAATCTGGCCAATTGATATTGATTTTGTTGGCACTTTTTTGTGAAAAAAATAACAAAAACTAATCTCATCTTTTAAAGTAAAAAAACCTAAGAAGGTTTTTACATGTGTTTTAAAAAGCTGCTATTAACCCAATTCATGCAACTGTAAAAACATTTGTGTGTGTATTTTAACCTAAACGTTGTCTTCAGGAGTCTTGCGTGTCTGGGCCAGAACTGATGCTCTACGCCCCTGGTTAGTAATACCATTTTTAATACTCATATTTCACTATTAAAGGGGAACTGCACTTTTTTGGGTGATGAATTTTGTTGATCATTACGTAAGAAAAGAATATACGTTTTTCTTTTTTTTATGCATTCTAACTCGTAAATAAATGCTAGCAAAAGTCAGCTAACGCTATAGAGCGCTCTAAAAAACATCCCAAGACATCCATCATTGTTTTATATACACGCTGCAAGTATAAATGTAGTGTAGTAACATTCATATGCAATTTTTTAGCAAAAAAAAAAAAATCAGTAAATTTTTTTTTTTTTTCTGGGACTTTCTACCGGTACGAAATTGTTGTTACTTTAATATATGTGAATAAATATTGTCTTTGATAATAAAATCACATTTTTTATTGCAACATTTAAAAATGATCTGATTAGGATACCGTAAATTCCGTTACTTTTTCCCTATCGTTTGAACCCAGCGGCTTATAAAACTGTGCAGCTAATTTATGGATTTTTTAATCTACAGTAAAACGCACTCAAAGCTACTATATTGGGTGAAACAAGCGGAAAAGGTGACTATATGGCTGGTATTTTATGTTTTGGGCACTAATTATGCATAAAATGTGACTATATGGCTGGTATTTTATGTTTTGGGGCACTAATTATGCGTAAAAGGTGACTATATGGCTGGTATTTTATGTTTTGGAGCACTAATTATGCGTAAAAGAAGACTAAATGGCTGGTATTTTATGTTTTGGGGCACTAATTACGCGTAAAAGATAACTATATGGCTGGTATTTTATGTTTTGGGGCACTAATTATTCGTAAAAGGTGACTATATGGCTGGTATTTTATGTTTTGGGGCAGTAATTATGCGTAAAAGGTGACTATATGGCTGGTATTTTATGTTTTGGGGCACTAATTATTCGTAAAAGGTGACTATATGGCTGGTATTTTATGTTTTGGGGCAGTAATTATGCGTAAAAGGTGACTATATGGCTGGTATTTTATGTTTTGGGGCAGTAATTATGTGTAAAAGGTGACTATATGGCTGGTATTTTATGTTTTGGGGCACTAATTATGCGTAAAAGGTGACTACATGGCTGGTATTTTATGTTTTGGGGCAGTAATTATGCGTAAAAGGTGACTATATGGCTGGTATTTTATGTTTTGGGGCACTAATTATGCATAAAAGGTGACTATATGGCTGGTATTTTATGTTTTGGGGCACTAATTATGCGTAAAAGGTGACTATATTGCTGGTATTTTATGTTTTGGGGCACTAATTATGCATAAAAGGTGAGTATATGGCTGGTATTTTATGTTTTGGGGCACTAATTATGCGTAAAAGGTGACTATATGGCTGGTATTTTATGTTTTGGGGCACTAATTATGCGTAAAAGGTGACTATATGGCTGGTATTTTATGTTTTGGGGCACTAATTATGCGTAAAAGGTGACTATATGGCTGGTATTTTATGTTTTGGGGCACTAATTATGCGTAAAAGGTGACTATATGGCTGGTATTTTATGTTTTGGGGCACTAATTATGCGTAAAAGGTGACTATATGGCTGCTATTTTATGTTTTGGGGCACTAATTATGCGTAAAAGGTGACTATATGGCTGGTATTTTATGTTTTGGGGCACTAATTATGCGTAAAAGGTGACTATATGGCTGGTATTTTATGTTTTGAGGCACTAATTATGCGTAAAAGGTGACTATATGGCTGGTATTTTATGTTTTGGGGCACTAATTATGCATAAAAGGTGACTATATGGCTGGTATTTTATGTTTTGGGGCACTAATTATGCGTAAAAGGTGACTATATGGCTGGTATTTTATGTTTTGGGGTAGTAATTATGCGTAAAAGGTGACTACATGGCTGGTATTTTATGTTTTGGGGCACTAATTATGCAATAGTAACATTTAGTTTTTAATGCTCTATGAACATATTAGCTTTATTAACCATAATACTTTGTGAAAATGTCATTGCAACGGTCAGAACCAGTCAGTCAGGATACATCACAGTACACGTAATTTTTGCCAATCAATCACCTTGAGTTCCCCCTTAAGTAGTTGCAGGAAAACAAACTAAAAGAAGACGACCAAGAAAGACCAGAAGAACTACAAATATGCACAATGGCACGTTTGGAGGCTTTCGGCGACATTATTACCTGTTTACAAAGCAGCAGAATGTCGACCGCCTTAAAGAGGGTGGGTCTGTCAAAAAAGGACTGGTCTAATATTTTAACTACATTATATATTCTCAAGAGATAATACTTTAGAGTAGTCATGGTACAGCTTGTATGCAAGTGGGGCCTTGCTTTTCATTAGTAATCCGTTCTAAAAAGTCTGACAAAAAGAGAAACAATTGTCCCTATAAGAAATGATAAGTAAATACAATTAAGCTGTAACAGACACCCAAAAATATGAATACAAAAAACAATTTTAATTATTATTTTATCTATTATCATACAGAATAATTATAATTCCGATGGAGAAAATAATGTGATGTACATATAAATGATGAATAAAATGTATAAATAAACATTTAACATCACTTTTACCTTTAATGAGGATTTTACTATTTCTAGTTCTTCTAATACATTTTTTTCCCACCTTCTTTATCAGTCGCAACTTCCATTGACCCCATCCATGGTGGACAAAGTCACAGACATGTGACATTTTAGTTTGGAGACACCATTCCGATGATGATACGCGGGCGAACGCATTAGTTTGCTACGTGCAGTACGACAACCGCTTGGTACACAAAAACCGAGACAGCATTTTGGTGTAAATGTTTGCCTGAAACTAAGTCATACGAAAAGTGGGTACCGCTGTATAGTATGTCTTTTCAAGGGACAATTATTTAAAGTAGTCTGTGTACAGCTTGCACAATATTGGTTTACTATCCAGTGAAAATGAGTCAAAGGTGATGTTAGCAGCAGCCTGCATAAAGTTTGCATGTAAAATAAGAAAGAAAGAAAGTTGAGTTTTGTGAAGGTGTAAAAGACTTATTTTACCTTTCCCGGTGGGAATGCATGGATGTCACAGGGGTTCTATACTGAGACGAGGCCGCCATGGAGGCGCTCCTCTGAGGACTTCGGGTCAGGCCATCTTGTCTAAATGACGGCCCAAGAGACGACGAGCACAACGAATGTAACCCCAACTGCTGCTGCTGCTGGGAAACAAGTTTGGCGTCAATAAAAGTTCTGAAGAACACGTGTACAGTAGAAGAAAATGCAGTAGTTCACATACAGTACAGGCCAAAAGTTTGGACACACCTTCTTATTCAATGCGTTTTCTTCATTTTCATGACTATTTACATTGTAGATTGTCACATCAAAACTATGAATGAACACATGTGGAGTTATGTACTTAACAAAAAAAAGGTGAAATAACGGAAAACATGTTTTATATTCTAGTTTCTTCAAAATAGCCACCCTTTGCTCCGATTACTGCTTTGCACACTCTTGGCATTCTCTCCATGAGCTTCAAGAGGTAGTCACCTGAAATGGTCTTCACTTCACAGGTGTGCTTGAAGCTCATAGAGAGAATATATATATATGTGTGTGTGTGTTTATATATATATATATATATATATATATATATATATATATATATATATATATATATATATACACATATATATATGTATATATATATATATATATATATATATATACATACATATATATATATAAATATATACATACATATATATATAAATATATACATACATATATATATAAATATATACATACATATATATATATATATATATATATATATATATATATATATATATATAGTATTATTTTTGTCTTCAATAAAACAAGAAAAGGTCACTGGATTCGTCACTTTTATTTATATATACAGTATATATATACATATATACATACATATACATATATATATATATATATATATATATATATATATATATAGTATTATTTTTGTCTTCAATAAAACAAGAAAAGGTCACTGGATTCGTCACTTTTATTTATATATACAGTATATATACAGTATATATATATATATATATACATATATATATATATATACTGTGTATATGTATATATATATATAAAAATAAAAAGTGAAAAATCCAGTATATGTATATGTGTATGTATGTATATATATATATATATATATATATATATATATATGTATATGTATATATATATATATATATATATATATATATATATATATATATATATATATATATATATATATATATATATATATATAAAAAGTGACAAATCCAGTGACCTTTTCTTGTTTTATTGAAGACAAAAACAAGCCAGTTTGATTGTAATTCCTATTTCTGAAGATATTTGTTTTGCTTTTCATGATTTTGGAGCAAGTTAGATGTGACCCACCGTCACAAATAGATTGTAGTCCTGTGGGAAACACTGACATGCAAATGTTAAGTAGGATTGCTTTGCCTGCTGTACTAAATACCAATCATGCACTACGAGACTTACTCTGGATGTTCTGCGTCTGT
>NC_084561.2:8088823-8106323 GCF_033978685.3 Nerophis lumbriciformis
TTTAAGTCATCCATCCATCCATCCATTTTCTACCGCTTATTCCCTTTGGGGTCGCTGGAGCCTATCTCAGCTACAATCGGGCAGAAGGCGGGGTACACCCTGGACAAGTCGCCACCTCATCGCAGGGCCAACACAGATAGACAGACAACATTCACACTCACATCCACACACTAGGGCCAATTTAGTGTCAGTTCTTTTTAAAACGCTGCTGTACGGAGAAGTACAGAGCTCCAATAAACCTTAACCAGTCACATAATATCTACGGCTTTTCACACACACAAGTGAATACATACAGGTCACACTGAGGGTGGCCGTATAAACAACATTAACACTGTTACAAATATGCGCCACACTGTGAACCCACACCAAACAAGAATGGCAAACACATTTCGGGAGAACATCCGCACCGAAACACAACATAAGCCCTACAGCACAAATACCCAGAACCCCTTGCAGCACTAACTCTTCCGGGACGCTACAATATACAATAATAATGTGTTAATTCCACGACTGTATATATCGGTATCGGTTGATATCGGAATCGGTAATTAAGAGTTGGACAATATCGGATATCGGCAAAAAAGCCCTCTAATTCAGGGTCAAAAAAACCTTTTGTAATAAAGACACAAATTAACCTCCATACTGACAGACCAAAAATGAAACAATTTTCCAACATTTTCCACATCAGCCTCAAACAGGAAGTGGCTTTCCTCTCTGAAATGAGTGTCCGCTGGTACATACCAAAAATGGAGGCTGGCGTTCCGTCTCCTTCCTGAAGTAGTACGGCCCGAGCTGGAGGTGATTGAGCCTCTGCTCGGCGTCTTTGGAGAGCTGGCACATTTTCCGATGGGTGTACGGCGACAGGGCGCGTGTCAAGGAGGCGACGGTGGGCTGCTGATAGCCCGGTTCCATATAAACACCGTGCATCTTCGGATTCCTTTGTGCCTTGTGTTTGCAGGAAATATGGAAGCAGGCCCGCGGCGAGGGACAACGTCTTGGTGACGGCCACCTTGTGACGTTTGGAGACCTGGGGGCTAAGGTCACATGGGGCTTTGGTGGTGAGAGGCGGGGCATCTGCGGGGTCGTAAAGGTGACCACGTCAAGGTAAAATGCAACGTTGGTTCAAACTATTAACATAATTCAGTTTTAGTGTTGCAGCCACAAGCATTGAATCACCACAATAACTCTAATGGTCGCTAACATAATTCTCCAATGCAATATAAGCCGCTTCCTGTAGGTAATGGCATCCAGGGATAAATAAGACAATTCAGATAAAACCTTCATTCCGGGGTAATATGATAAGAAAGGCGCATTTAGGCAGCTAGAGTGCTATTTAGGGAAATCAGACAAACACTAAAACTATTTTTTAAGACACGCTAAATGATGAATGTTTGTACCCCGAGGCCGCCTTCTGAGGTAAACTGGATTTAATTGAATTAAGGCAAATATGCTCGTCATCCCATTCCGCCTTCTAAAACACACTCACCACTTTCTGCTGGGTGGAGGGAGTCTTCTTGTCCTGCAGATGGACGTGGATTAGTCCATGTGGATTAAAAACAGACAAGGACAAAAATACAAATTAGTGCTGTCAAAAGATCCATCCATCCATCTTCTTCCGCTTATCCGAGGTCGGGTCGCGGGGGCAGCAGCTTAAGCAGGGAAGCCCAGACTCTCCTCTCCCCAGCCACTTCGTCCAGCTCCTCCCGGGGGATCCCGAGGCGTTCCCAGGCCAGCCGGGAGAGATAGTCTTCCCAACGTGTCCTGGGTCTTCCCCGTGGCCTCCTACCGGTCGGACGTGCCCGAAACACCTTCCTAGGGAGGCGTTCGGGTGGCATCCTGACCAGATGCCCGAACCACCTCATCTGGCTCCCCTCGATGTGGAGGAGCAGCGGCTTTACTTTGAGCTCCCCCCGGATGACAGAGCTTCTCACCCTATCTCTAAGGGAGAGCCTCGCCACCCGGCGGAGGAAACTCATTTCGTCCGCTTGTACCCGTGATCTTGTCCTTTCGGTCATAACCCAAAGCTCATGAACATAGGTGAGGATGGGAACGTAGATCGACCGGTAAATCGAGAGCTTTGCCTTCCGGCTCAGCTCCTTCTTCACCACAACGGATCGATACAGCGTCCGCATTACTGAAGACGCCGCACCGATCCGCCTGTCGATCTCACCATCCACTCTTCCCCCACTCATGAACAAGACATACCTGCCAACTTTTGAAATCAGAAAAACCTAGTAGCCAGTGGCCCCTGGACCCTGTAGGTCCAGGACAAAGTCCTGGTGGGGGGTTCAGGTTTTCGCCCCCCGACGCAACATGATTATTAGCATTCAGACAGGTTAAAATGTTGCTAAAACCATCACTTTTCTATCAGTCACAGTGACTTTTCAAAACAAAAATATTACAGCAAAAATCATATGGGTTGATTGACATGTTTATTCTGTAAGCTAACTTCAATAGTTTGAAATTATTTTGACAGTTAATGCCAGTTATCCTGTCAACCTTTCACAAGACTTCAATTTGTTAATTGAAAGTATAAACAGTATAAACACTTTTTACAGTAAACAAATGGTAAAACAGTACTAAACAATTCCATTAAAAAAAAAATTGGTGTCATTATTAACTTTCTGTCCAAGCTTGTATAATCTACTGCGTTGTTCAATTGTAAAAAATATTCTGTGCCTAAAATTCACATTTCTATCACAATTATCATACTGTAAACATGGTAAGCTAACTTCATTAAAATTAATAGTCCTGTCAATAGCATGGAATTACAATTCAAATGTAGTTTTTTTGTAAGCCTTTCAAAAGAATTCAAAATATGAAAAATTAATGAAAATTAATTTAAGCCATCAGACACTTGAAAAGTGGCACATCACATCTCTAATGTAATCATTTGAACTTTTCAACAGAAATAGCACTGCAAAAATATTAAGGACATACTTCTGTATTTTGGTAGTTATGCTGTCAACACTCCTCTCTGAGCTGCCACCTTAACGTGGTAGAGGAGTTTGCGTGTCCCAATGATCCTAGGAGCTATGTTGTCCGGGGGCTTCTATGCCCCCTGGTAGGGTCTCCCAAGGCAAACTGGTCCTAGGTGAGGGATCAGACAAAGAGCAGCTCGAAGACCTCTATGAAGAACACGAACAAGGAACCCAGATTTCCCTCGCCCGGACGCGGGTCACCGGGGCCCTCCTCTGGAGCCAGGCCCGGAGGTGTGGCACGATGGCGAGCGCCTGGTGGCCGGGCCTGTCCCCATGGGGCCCGGCCGGGCACAGCCCGAAGAGGCAACGTGGGTCCCCCCTCCAATGGGCTCACCACCCATAGCAGGGGTCATAGAGGTCGGGTGCGATGTGAGCTGGGCGGAAGCCGAAGGCAGGGCACTTGGCGGTCCGATCCTCGGCTACAGAAGCTAGCTCTTGGGACGTGGAACGTCACCTCGCTGGGGGGGAAGGAGCCTGAGCTAGTGCGTGAGGTGGAGAAGTTCCGGCTAGATATAGTCGGACTCACTTCGACGCACAGCAAGGGCTCTGGAACCAGTTCTCTTGACAGGGGCTGGACTCTCTTCCACTCTGGCGTTGCCAGCAATGAGAGGCGACGGGCTGGGGTGGCAATTCTTGTTTCCCCTCGGCTCAAAGCCTGCACGTTGGAGTTCAACCCGGTGGACGAGAGGGTAGCCTCCCTTCGCCTTCGGGTGGGGGGACGGGTCCTGACTGTTGTTTGCGCTTACGCGCCCAACGGCAGTTCAGATTACCCACCCTTTTTGGATTCACTCGAGGGAGTACTGGAGAGTGCTCCCCCGGGTGATTCCCTCGTTCTACTGGGGGACTTCAACGCTCATGTTGGCAACGACAGTGAAACCTGGAGAGGCGTGATTGGGAAGAATGGCCGCCCGGATCTGAACCCGAGTGGTGTTTTGTTATTGGACTTTTGTGCTCGTCACGGATTGTCAATAACAAACACCATGTTCAAACATAAGGGTGTCCATATGTGCACTTGGCACCAGGACACCCTAGGCCGCAGTTCCATGATCGACTTTGTAGTTGTGTCATCGGATTTGCGGCCTCATGTTTTGGACACTCGGGTGAAGAGAGGGGCGGAGCTTTCTACCGATCACCACCTGGTGGTGAGTTGGCTGCGATGGTGGGGGAGGATGCCGGACAGACCTGGCAGGCCCAAACGCATTGTGAGGGTTTGCTGGGAACGTCTAGCAGAGTCTCCTGTCAGAGAGAGTTTCAATTCCCACCTCCGGAAGAACTTTGAACATGTCACGAGGGAGGCGCTGGACATTGAGTCCGAGTGGACGATGTTCCGTACCTCTGTTGTCGGGGCGGCCGATTGGAGCTGTGGCCGCAGGGTAGTTGGTGCCTGTCGTGGCGGTAATCCTAGAACCCGTTGGTGGACACCGGCGGTGAGGGATGCCGTCAAGCTGAAGAAGGAGTCCTATCGGGTTCTTTTGGCTCATGGGACTCCTGACGCAGCAGACAGGTACCGACAGGCCAAGCGGTGTGCGGCTTCAGCGGTCGCGTAGGCAAAAACTCGGACATGGGAGGAGTTCGGTGAGGCCATGGAAAAAGACTTCCGGACGGCTTCGAAGCAATTCTGGACCACCATCCGCCGCCTCAGGAAGGGGAAGCAGTGCAGTGTCAACACCGTGTATGGTGGGGATGGTGCTCTGTTGACCTCGACTGCGGATGTTGTGGATCGGTGGAGAGAATACTTCGAAGACCTCCTCAATCCTACCAGCACGTCTTCCTATGAGGAAGCAGGGCCTGGGGAATCTGTGGTGGGCTCTCCTATTTCTGGGGCTGAGGTTGCCGAGGTAGTTAAAAAGCTCCTCGGTGGCAAGGCCCCGGGGGTGGATGAGATCCGCCCGGAGTTCCTTAAGGCTCTGGATGTTGTGGGGCTGTCTTGGTTGACAAGACTCTGCAACATCGCGTGGACATCGGGGGCGGTACCTCTGGATTGGCAGACCGGGGTGGTGGTTCCTCTCTTTAAGAAGGGGAACCGGAGGGTGTGTTCCAACTATCGTGGGATCACACTCCTCAGCCTTCCCGGTAAGGTCTATTCAGGTGTACTGGAGAGGAGGCTACGCCGGATAGTCGAACCTCGGATTCAGGAGGAACAGTGTGGTTTTCGTCCTGGTCGTGGAACTGTGGACCAGCTCTATACTCTCGGCAGGGTCCTTGAGGGTGCATGGGAGTTTGCCCAACCAGTCTACATGTGCTTTGTGGACTTGGAGAAGGCATTCGACCGTGTACCCCGGGAAGTCCTGTGGGGAGTGCTCAGAGAGTATGGGGTAACGGACTGTCTTATTGTGGCGGTTCGCTCCCTGTATAATCGGTGTCAGAGCTTGGTCCGCATTGCCGGCAGTAAGTCGGACACGTTTCCAGTGAGGGTTGGACTCCGCCAGGGCTGCCCTTTGTCACCGATTCTGTTCATAACCTTTATGGACAGAATTTCTAGGCGCAGTCAGGGCGTTGAGGGTATCTGGTTTGGTGGCTGCAGGATTAGGTCTCTGCTTTTTGCAGTTGATGTGGTCCTGATGGCTTCATCTGGCCAAGATCTTCAGCTCTCACTGGATCGGTTCGCAGCCGAGTGTGAAGCGACTGGGATGAGAATCAGCACCTCCAAATCCGAGTCCATGGTTCTCGCCCGGAAAAGGGTGGAGTGCCATCTCCGGGTTGGGGAGGAGATCTTGCCCCAAGTGGAGGAGTTCAAGTACCTCGGAGTCTTGTTCACGAGTGAGGGAAGAGTGGATCGTGAGATCGACAGGCGGATCGGTGCGGCGTCTTCAGTAATGCGGACGCTGTATCGATCCGTTGTGGTGAAGAAGGAGCTGAGCCAGAAGGCAAAGCTCTCGATTTACCGGTCGATCTACGTTCCCATCCTCACCTATGGTCATGAGCTTTGGGTCATGACCGAAAGGACAAGATCACGGGTACAAGCGGCCGAAATGAGTTTCCTCCGCCGGGTGGCGGGGCTCTCCCTTAGAGATAGGGTGAGAAGCTCTGCCATCCGGGGGGAGCTCAAAGTAAAGCCGCTGCTCCTCCATATCGAGAGGAGCCAGATGAGGTGGTTCGGGCATCTGGTCAGGATGCCACCCGAACGCCTCCCTCGGGAGGTGTTTCGGGCACGTCCGACCGGTAGGAGGCCACGGGGAAGACCCAGGACACGTTGGGAAGACTATGTCTCCCGGCTGGCCTGGGAACGCCTCGGGATCCACCGGGAGGAGCTGGACGAAGTGGCTGGGGAGAGGGAAGTCTGGGCTTCCCTGCTTAGGCTGCTGCCCCCGCGACCCGACCTCGGATAAGCGGAAGAAGATGGATGGATGGATGGATGGATGCTGTCAACATTTAACAAGATTTCTTCAACTTGGACTTGAAAGCATAAATAGTATAAACACTTTTAACAGTATAACAGTACTAAACAATTCCAATAGATAACATTGTTGTCATTACCTTTTTGTGGCTAAAATCCAAATTTATTCTATCAGATTGATCATACTGCAAAAATGATATGGTCCCATGTGATCAGCCAGTGCGATTGGAAGTCCATGCTCAATTATTGCCTCCGTAAATAAAACTTCGGCATTTATCACATCCAAAGAATCTGTTTGGGCGACGAAAAACGTTGAAAGTTTTCCACTTGTATCGCTAGCAACGGCATTAGACTTGTGTTTTTTTGTCCCAACGTGGTCTTTTACATCGCTAATTCCTCCGTGTCCGATCAAAAAATCTTGTCTGCACAAGGTGCAATTCGCGTAGTTTTCACCCTTTTTGGAACGGATAATTATTCCCAGAAAGGCTTTTGAATATTCTTCACGGAATGACTGCAGTTTTCTTTTCGGTTTAAGACTCGTTTGCGATTTTTCTCCGGCTGATTCCATGATCGTTCGCTCGTTTGGAAACAATGGCAACTGGTGCCTCGTGCTTGGCAGCGGTGCTATAAATAGCCTCGCGCATGGCATTCGGAATGGCTCGATAGGAAGTTACGGGAAGCAGTGTCGATTGTCATTGTTGTTAGGCGATTTCGTGAATAAAACTTAAAAAAAAAAAAAAAAATTAAATTAATGAAAAACCGTATTTTTTATCACTGCAACCGTAAGCCGGAATAGGTTGATGAAAACCGTACTAATTACGGGAAAACTGGAGTAGTTGGCAGGTATGACAAGACTCCGAGGTACTTAAACTCCTCCACTTGGGGCAAGATCTCCTCCCCAACGCGGAGATGGCACATGATTTATCATGATTAATCACAGGTTATTACGAGCTTGCGTAATCTAAATTAACTTAAAAAAAGACCATACTATTTCCACACAAATGCAGTTTCATTCTTTGAATGTCATAGCATTGTCTGCTGCATATGCAGACATGTTTTTCACCTCTAAGCCAGACATCTCAAGTTTTGCCAGCAGCTGGTTTGTTATGGCTTCTGACGTTTCGTTGCTGTCACTATAAAAATCCGACAGGACATGTTGGATGCCTTCATCAAAGTGAAAATACCTTACCACAATGGGAAAACACTTGTTTGTTGCTTTATTTGAGGCGTCGGTTGCCACGGAAAAGGGTAGGTTGTTTTCTTGTATGTAGTCGGTATGTTCCTGTACCGAATAGTGAGCGATGACGTTCTCGCACAATACCTTGGCTTTTGTTCGGCCAAAGGCCATCCCTTTAGCTGTGGGCGAGTCACTGAAAATCTCCCGGTCCTCTATCATGCCGCAGTCTAAACTTCTGTAGGACTGGTGATGCTTTACAGCATGGTACACCTTGCACAGCTCCGCAGCGGTTATCTTGTCATCCAGGGGCGACGAAACTTCACGAAAAAATGTCCTCATTGAAGAGGTACCTGCCGCACGTTTATTACTTTTATGTTTATCCGTACCCGCCGTTCAATTGCAGCTTTCCCCTGACTACTTACGTCGACATCACATCGACAAAGTGTGCAGAAGCCATGGAATGAGTCTCGACTGCTTTTCGTTATAAATTCGTGCTCTTTTATCCATTCAAAATTAAACGAGGTCTTGTGTTTTGGCATGATGCTAACTTTCTGTCAATGTCATGCCGCAGCAGCACATGGACCCTTGTTTACTTTTTTAACCAATGATAAGCAGATTTGTATCCGACACCGCTCTTGGCCAATCATTTGATATGTTACTGCGTTGGGGGCATTTTTTTTACGGTCTTTGATTGACTATTGCGCTGCAACCCAGCAAAGATGAAAAAACCCCGCTCTTCAAGCCTAGTGCCTCAAAAAGGAGGACAAATACGTGTCCGGCTTGATGCTGCGCCGGACGCCGGATAGGGCATTAAAAATCCGGACTGTCCGGCCTAAATCCGGACACCTGGTCACCCTAAGCGTCACCACCCCTAAGTGAACATCGCTTCAACAAAGATAAAAACGAACAAACAGCTCCCACCTCTTACTGCCAAGTTAGCCAGGCTGGGGGGGAAAGAAAAGTTCATCTGAGGCTGAGTTGACTTGAAACTGTTTAATGTTGCACTTTTTATATGTAGAAGAAAAGTTTTGTCATTTTATTTAATCTGAGCGACAACTTGAGGCAGTTTAATGTTGATTAACGTGGACCCTGACTTAAACAAGTTGAAAAACTTATTGGAGTGTTACCATTTAGTGGTCAATTGTACGGAATATGTACTGTACTGTGCAATCTACTAATAAAAGTCTCAATCAATCAAAAAAAGCACTTTATATGTAGAAAAGTTTTGTTAAGAAACCATTATGAGCCTTATCTTATTTAGTTTTTATTTTATATATGTTGACCACATTAACCCTGGCAATGGACCCTGTGTGTATATGTATGTTATTCCATTGTATACAAATTTGGTAAATAAATAACCAAAAAATGTATATATTGTTGTTTTCTTACTGTACCGAAAATGAACCGAACCGTGACCTCTAAACCGAGGTACGTACCGTACCGAAATTTTTGTGTACCGTTACACCCCTAATAACAACCCACTCAGATAACCATCCATGGTTAAGGTAAAGGATCATATGCAGTCATAATAGATTGTGTCATTATTCTGCATATATACATGAGCACATGAGGTTAGGGCTGGGCGATATGGCCTTTTATTAATATCTCGATATTTCTAAGCCATGTCACAATACACGATATATATCTCGATATTTTTGCCTTAGCCTTGAATGAACACTTGATGCATATAATCACAGCAGTATGATCATACTTGCCAACCTTGAGACCTCCGATTTCGGGAGGTGGGGGGAGGGGGGTGGGCGTGGTCGGGGTGGGACGGGGCGTGGTTGGGGGCGTGGCTAAAAAGGGGAGGAGTATATTTACAGCTAGAATTCACCAAGTCAAGTATTTCATATATATATATAAGAAATACTTGACGTTCAGTGAATTCTAGCTATATATATATATATATATATATATATATATATATATATATATAATAAGAGAAATACTTGAATTTCAGTGTTCATTTATTTACACATATACACACACATAACACTCATCTACTCATTGTTGAGTTAAGGGTTGAATTGTCCATCCTTGTTCTATTCTCTGTCACTATTTTTCTAACCATGCTGAACACCCTCTCTGAAGATGCATTGCTGTGTGGCACGCACAAAAGTGCTTTCATCAAATGCACTAGATGGCAGTATTGTCCTGTTTAAGAGTGTCACAACATTGCTGTTTACGGCAGACAAACTACTTTACGGTATACAAAAACGTGACTGCTGTTGTTGTGTGTTGTTGCCGCGCTGGGAGGACGTTAATGAAACTACCTAACAATAAACCCACATAAAAAACCAAGAACTCGCCCTCCATCATTCTACAGTTATAACGTGATTGGGCAGGTATGCTGTTTATTTTGTGGGTTAGCACATGGACCTGAGTCCGCTGGAATTTCGGGAGATTTTCGGGAGAAAATTTGTCCCGGGAGGTTTTCGGGAGAGGCGCTGAATTTCGGGAGTCTCCCGGAAAATCCGGGAGGGTTGGCAAGTATGAGTATGATGATTATTGCTTTACACTGCATTAATATATGCTAATGTTAAACTTTCATGCAGAGGGGTAAACCACAATTAAGTCAATTTACCAAAAGTGTATTTATTAAACCGTTATTAAGCAGTGGCACAAACATTCATGTCATTTCAAAACAGAAAGTGCAAGATTGTCAGAGACATTTTAAAACAAGCTTTTAGTGCACTTTTGTCAATGATGTCACTAAGATGACATATCAAAACGACACTAAATTAAAGTGCACTTTTGGTAAAGAACGCAACTACAATAGTTTCAAACAAATAAAGTGCACTTTTGTGCATGATGTCACACAAGATATTTCAATAACTGTCAAATAAAAATGAGCTGCATAATAGAAAATCAAATAGTGTTTGTCTTTTGTTGACTATTTTTTTCATACGATGTTGATGTGGAAATGGTTGCTTGGGCATTTTGTTGGTGTGGCACCGAACGGAGATGTTGACATGCGGAGTTTCAAGCACTCCTCATTCTCTAGCGGGTGACCTTTCAAATGATGTTACACCTTAGCAGTTGGTGCTACTTTTTGTAACAACGCTTTTGCCGCATACTTGTTCGACATATTCCCGCTTGAAGCCAAACCACAGCCAGACGATGGACTCCCTGCTGTTTTTCTTAGGAATTAATTCTTCCTTCATTTGTTACAAGATTCGCACCTTCTTTTTCTCGTATTACCACTCGCACCACTCTGCTAGCATCACAGCTAATGTTACCCACGCTGCTACCTCTCTGCTTGGCGAGGGCGTATGATGTTGCACGCGCGACAGTATGTGACGTATGTAAGAAGGTGCGCTTGTTTTATGTCGCTGTGAGAAGGAGAGACAAGAAAGCATCTGCGTGAGAACGTATACTCGAATATCACGATATAGTCATTTTCTATATCGCACAGAGACAAACCTGCAATATATCGAGTATATCGATATATCGCCCAGCCCTACATGAGGTAACTCGTTATTAACGACAGCCCTAATACAAATTAACAAATAAATAAATAAGAGTGAATATGAAGATGATGATAAGCGAAGTGGGAGGAGGAAAAAGCCAGTTATTTCTTGAATTAAAACAATAGTGTTTTCACCTTCTTTATCAAAGTACTTGTACTCACAACTTTCTTTGGTCCAGAGTGACAACCTTTAATCACGAAGCATTTAACATAATGTCAGTAAAGCTTTGGTATTCTATTCTAACCTAATCCGAGATTATGGCAGGCTATATGTAATATACAAAATTATAAATTGTTCTTTGAGTGCAACAAGAAAAGCCCTTTTATTTATGTATTTAATTTTAATCTTCTAAAATTGTTCTTTGAGTGCAGTTACAACAATAAGTTTAAAGCATTGTAAGATTTTGTGTTAAAATGAAGCCAAAAATGAATTTGTTTCATTATCCACTTTATTTTGAAAAGTATCGAAATACATTTTGGTACCAATATATTTGTATCGGGACAACCCTAGTAGTTACAAGAGGATACTCACAGGCAGCGGCTCTCTCTCCTCGCTCTGTTCAATGAAGGACGACACGGAAAAGGCTACGGTGGGCAGGACTCCCTGGAAATGAGAAAGGGGAATATTTAGAGAACTGAAGGAAAGAAAAAGACAAGCATTGGGACACCTTGCCGTTACACCTCAAGGAATTAGAAATGGGAGAAAATGTGGACTTCTTCCCTCCTTGCAACTACTCTACTTAAGGTTAGGTGCCGTTTGCATTTCAACCGATACGGTACCAATTCCTGGCTCGTAGGAATCAATACCAGTATTTAACAGTACCAATTTTAGGTAAAAAATATTAATTTAATCTCATATTTTTATTTTTCAACATTTAAAAATATCCAGTTGTTAATACTTGTTTTATTATCACATTTCTGACTCACAAGTATGACAGTAATTTGCAATTACAGTTGCAAGAACAAGAAGTTTGATGGCAGTAGTGTATAGTTTATGCTGTGTTGACTAGTCAGTTAAGTCTTTGCTGAATGTAGTCCTTTGCTGCGCCCTTAAAAGTGTTAATACTCTAAGTATTGTACTTATTAGACACCCACTGTTTGTAACGTGCATCTTGGTAGTAGTTTTCATTAACAAATCTGGAGGTGTTGAAATCGCCATGTAAAATTGCCAATGCAACAGCAAAGCCAATGTATCAATCAATCAATCAATCAATGTTTATTTATATAGCCCTAAATGCATCAAGCTAGTGCATTTTTGGAAAAACTGGAGCCATTGCTTTACTTAAGTTGGAACATTTTTTTTGAGTCAATTCCTTTGTTGGCATTGAAAATTGCAACATTACCAAAAGGTAGCTTAGCTAAGTCTGCTCTCAGTGCTGCTGGAGTGATCTCCAAGTGCCGATGTGATGTAATGCGCAACCCAGGAAACGTAACATGGCACCGTTGTATTTTACGTAAATTACTGGGAGGACCGGCGGGATTCGGTCCTTGCCAAAAGAAGTACTCGGTACTCATCACTAATAGGATTAATTTCTGTCATGTCTGTGTTGATCATGTTTTTGTTTGGCCACGTGCTGTTTGTTTTTTGGACGCCTTTTAGTTCCTGGTTTCACTCTCTTGTTTTGTCACCATAGCAACCATTAGTTTTCACCTGTCACGTCACGCACCTGTTTCACGTTTTGAGTCACGCACCTGTTTTCACTAATCATGTCACTATTATTTAAGCTTCGAGTTGCCAGGCTGTCTTTCTGGCAACATCACTCTTTATGATCACTCTTCTTCATGCCATGTTCACAGTCCCATGCCAAGTAAGTTTTTGTTTCATGTTTATAGCTTTTTGCCTTTGTGCAAGTCTTTTGTTTTCATCAGCCAAGTTTTGTACCTCCGCCCTTGTGCGCGCCTTTTGTTTGATTCCTTTTTTGTACGTTAACAATAAATCATGTACTCACATTCCCGTCTCGCCCGAGCCAACTTTCCGTTGCCTTCCGGAAAAACAAAACCCAAGGACCAAGTCTTGACAATTTCTACAAGATTTTTAAGTTTGTCAGTGGCATTTATATCCATTTGTGAGGTCAGCGATCACTAATGTTTGACCTGACCTTTTTTTAGGCTCGCAACGAAATGTGTGTGTTAGCTGAAAGTATGTCTATACACAGTTAATAATTGTCAACTCCATTGTGGCAAATAAATATGTAAGTATATCCATAAAGTACTGTTATCACTGGAGGACAGGAGGACTAGGCTAAACATGTTACACACCGAGAGTAAGAACGAGCAGGAGCAGACAAGAAGGCTAATTTGTAAGTTTGGTTGCTAAAAAGCTTTGTCAACACAAGAAATAAGTGCTGGGTAAAGTTTAAATAGTGGAACCACGTTACTGCAGAAAGTAAGCAGATATTAATTTTAATAACATAACAGTGTTAGTTGCTTTGTAGTGGCCAGGTGTACACATTAAGCAGAGGGCGGATCGATAAGTGTATGAGGGGTGTCGATACTAAGGGTCGTAGCAGTATATGAGCGATACTCGAGTGATTAGATCGATATTTTTATTTTTTTAGATAATATTTTTTGTCGTTTTTGTTCCTGTTTGCAAATTCAAAAAATAGGTTCCTGGACACAGGAAGACTTAGAGAGTAAAAGCCAAAGGATTTAAAATGAGTAGTAGATAGTAGTTTTTACTTTTGTCAAGTTAGTGTGTACTATTTTTGTTTTTGAAACAGTTGTTATAATAAAATAATATGGAACTATTTAAAATATTGTCTTGATATTGTTATACTGCTGTTCGATGTGGGTTTTTTTTGGATTAGAAATATGTTTAAAATTTACAGTTGATATGTGATCGCTATCGGCACATCTCACTTATGGATGATTGGAATCGGCAACACCCGTATCACTGCATTCATGTAGTTTGTCATTGTCATTTGTATTAACATTTATGTATTATAACCAATATTTTTTTTTTTTTTACTTGATAGTTATTGGAAATTTTATAAAGGAAAAGCATATATATATATACAGTATATATATATATATATATATATATATATATATATATATATATATATATATATATATATATATATATATATATATATATATACATACACACACACACAAACGGACAAACCTTTTAATTTCAATGCGTTTTCTTTATTTTCATGACTATTTACCTTCTGGATTGTCACTGAAGGCATCAAAACTATGACACCTGGGAAGTGAAAACCGTTTCAGGTGACTACCTCTTGAGCTCGAATCAGAGCAAAGGGTGGCTATTTTGAAGAAACTAGAAACTAAAACATGTTTTCGGTTATTTCACTTCTTTTTGTTGAGTACATAACTCCACGTGTTCATTCATAGTTTTGATGCCTTTCTACAAAGTAAATAGTCATGAAAATAAAGAACACGTATAGAATGAGAAGGTGTGTCCAAACTTTTGCCTTGTACTGATTATATATATATGGAATTATATGTAAAATTTAGAGATATATGTTTTTATTAACAAAATGCAATTATATATTTTTTCCCTTTTTTTTAGTTTAGGTACCTACCGGTATGTGTGTGAGTATATATATATATATATATATATATATATAACTAAACTAAAAAAAAGGGAAAAAATATATAACTGCATTTTGTTAATAAAAACATATATCCCTAAATTCTACATATAATTCCATCCATCCATCTTCTTCCGCTTATCCGAGGTCGGGTCGCGGGGGCAGCAGCCTAAGCAGAGAAGCCCAGACTTCCCTGGTTGGACGTGTCCTTCACACCTCCTTAGGGAGGCGTCCGGGGGCTTTGTGACCAGATGCCCAAATTATCATGAATTGATTAACGTGGACCCCGACTTAAAAAAGTTGAAAAACTTAATCGGGTGTTACCATTTAGTGGTCAATTGTACAGAATTTGTACTGTACTGTGCAATCTACTAATAAAAGTCTCAATCAATCAATCAATCATTATTATATATATATATATATTTTTTTAACATAAAAATCCCAGTTTGTTTCTTATTGGACCAGTGGTTCATTTTCTAGGGTTATACTGATGCGTCTTTTTTTTCTTTGACCCATTTCCAATCACAGATATTGTGCATAGTGCAATAGTTAGTATATGCTCAGGGCTGGTCCCTGCTGTTGCTACTGACAAGAACAATTGTATATAGTTTTATATTATATAGGGGTGTAACGGTACGTGTATTTGTATTGAACTGTTTCGGTACGGGGGTTTCGGTTCGGTTCGGAGGTGTACCGAACGAGTACACATGCTAGCAGTGACCGGGCTAGGACAACATGTAAAAGTCAGAGCTGGAAGACCCTCCTGCCTCGTTAAGATCTCCCGTTTGGGAACACTTTGGCTGCGCGATACAACAATGGAGGACGGCGGTCTGCCGACATTGTTCAGCAGCTGCTTCTGACAACAGGTCAAACATGTGTTGCACCTTTCCTGCTTCCGGCTCCAAGACCGTAGTCGAGGAGCGCAGGGGAGACACTCCTCCAGGGCCGATGTATTCTCGGGGGCAACACCCTTCACTCTACCCGGCAGTGGGTCTCCACAGCTCCGGACTCCAGGGTAAATGACGAGTCCGGCGGTTAGTTGCAAATCGTGGCTTTATTGAGGTCTTGCACAAAGCCAATCCAACAAAACACTAGCCACTCCCCGCACTCAGCTACCGCTCCCTCACCTCGCTTGCCCACACACTCACCTCACATGCTGTCACATATTGTCACATATTAAAGGGCCACACACACACATACGCTACTCTCATAACACATGCCCACCCATTTGAAGCGTCACCACCGCATTCAAGCAGCCTCTCCTCGGCGAGTCAGGCAGGGCTAAAGCAATAACAAATGTTTTTATTGCAGCAGATATAAGTCCATATTGCATTAAAAACTAGATTTTGACCCACTTCTATGGTGGAAGAACAATGAGCCCATATATCCTCTTACTGCCAAGTTAGCCAGGCTGGGGGGGGGGAAGAAAAGTTAAAGGGGAACATTATCACCAGACCTATGTAAGCGTCAATATATACCTTGATGTTGCAGAAAAAAGACCATATATTTTTTTAACCGATTTCCGAACTCTAAATGGGTGAATTTTGGCGAATTAGACGCCTTTCTATTATTCGCTCTCGGAGCGATGACGTCAGAACGTGACGTCACATCGGGAAGCAATCCGCCATTTTCTCAAACACATTACAAACACCGAGTCAAATCAGCTCTGTTATTTTCCGTTTTTTCGACTGTTTTCCGTACCTTGGAGACATCATGCCTCGTCGGTGTGTTGTCGGAGGGTGTAACAACACGAACAGGGACGGATTGAAGTTGCACCAGTGGCCCAAAGATGCGAAAGTGGCAAGAAATTGGACGTTTGTTCCGACGAAAGCTATGCTACGACAGAGATGGCAAGAATGTGTGGATATCCTGCGACACTCAAAGCAGATGCATTTCCAACGATCAAGTCAAAGAAATCTGCCGCCAGACCCCCATTGAATCTGCCGGAGTGTGTGAGCAATTCAGGGACAAAGGACCTCGGTAGCACGGCAAGCAATGGCGGCAGTTTGTTCCCGCAGACGAGCGAGCTAAACCCCCTGGATGTCTTGGCTCACACCATCCCTTATGCCACCGAAGATGATGATCAAGAGAAGAATATCAACCCTAGCTTCCCTGGCCTGCTAACATCAACTCCAAAACTGGACAGATCAGCTTTCAGGAAAAGAGCGCGGATGAGGGTATGTCTACAGAATATATTAATTGATGAAAATTGGGCTGTCTGCACTCTCAAAGTGCATGTTGTTGCCAAATGTATTTCATATGCTGTAAACCTAGTTCATAGTTGTTAGTTTCCTTTAATGCCAAACAAACACATACCAATCGTTGGTTAGAAGGCGATCGCCGAATTCGTCCTCGCTTTCTCCCGTGTCGCTGGCTGTCGTGTCGTTTTCGTCGGTTTCGCTTGCATACGGTTCAAACCGATATGGCTCAATAGCTTCAGTTTCTTCTTCAATTTCGCTACCTGCCTCCACACTACAACCATCCGTTTCAATACATGCGTAATCTGTTGAATCGCTTAAGCCGCTGAAATCCGAGTCTGAATCCGAGCTAATGTCGCTATAGCTTGCTGTTCTACCCGCCATGTTTGTTTGTGTTGGCTTCACTATGTGACGTCACAGGAAAATGGACGGGTGTATATAACGATGGTTAAAATCAGGCACTTTGAAGCTTTTTTTAGGGATATTGCGTGATGGGTAAAATTTTGAAAAAAACTTCGAAAAATAAAATAAGCCACTGGGAACTGATTTTTAATGGTTTTAACCCTTCTGAAATTGTGATAATGTTCCCCTTTAATCTGAGGCTGAGTTGACTTGAAACTGTTTAATGTTGCACTTTTTATATGTAGAAGAAACGTTTTGTTATTTTATTTAATCTGAGCAACAACTTGAGGCAGTTTAATGTTGATTAACGTGGACCCCGACTTAAACAAGTTGAAAAACGTATTGGGGTGTTACCATTTAGTGGTCAATTGTATGG
>NC_084561.2:8111323-8256323 GCF_033978685.3 Nerophis lumbriciformis
TATATATATATACGTATATACGTGTGTATATATATATATATATATATATATATATATATATATATATATATATATATATATATATATATATGTATAAATATGTATATATATATATATATATATATATATATATACATACACGCATATATATATACACGTATATATATATATATATATATATATATATATATATATATATATATATATATATATATATATATATATATATATATATATATATATATATATATATATATATATACACACACACACGCACACGTCTATGTGGGTTAATTTGTGTCTTTATTACAGAAGCTGTATTTTGACATTGAATTTATGTAACTGAGCAAATTATGCTGACAATTTCAATACATTTTCATTTAATTTACCAGAAGAGGGTCTTGAAACAAAAACATTTTTCTGCACTGATTTTTTTTACACAAAATTTTAAAACACTGTATTTTAAGCTACATTTTTAACACACAATTTTTTTCTCATGAGTTCAATCAATGTATGCCAACAATTTCATTAAATATTTTTTTGCCAAATTTGTGTGTTCAAAAATTCAGTCTGTTAAAATATAGTGTTTTAAAAGTAAGTGTATAAAAATTAAGTCTAAAAAAATTCAATGCAGAAATAATTGTTGCTTCAAAACTCTCCAGACCAGGGGTCCCCAAACTTTTTGACTCGGGGGGCCACATTGGGTTA
This sequence comes from Nerophis lumbriciformis, assembly GCF_033978685.3. Classification (NCBI taxonomy): domain Eukaryota; kingdom Metazoa; phylum Chordata; class Actinopteri; order Syngnathiformes; family Syngnathidae; genus Nerophis; species Nerophis lumbriciformis. The sequence continues at coordinate 8,112,032 of NC_084561.2, forward strand.
AAAAAAATTTGGCTGGGCTGCTCGCCCGACACTACGGGGCAATGATGTCATGTTATTGATGGAAAAAATGCATTTTTACAAAATATGATTTATTTATTTATTTTTTTTTAACTAGGGACTTCCGGAAGACAGTCTGGAGTAGGGGTCCCCACATCCAAAATCCGGCCCACGGGCCGTAGTTTTGGGACCCCTGTCTTCCGGTAAGTAAAAATTATGGAAAATGTAATGAAATTCCCAGCATAATTAGCTGTGGAAAAAAACAGTTTACAAAATTCCAACGCAAAAAATCCGGCTACATAAATTCAGTGAAAAAAAACCAAACTTTGGTAATCAAGCCACAAATTAACCTCCATATAAAGCAGGGCTTCTCAAATAGTTGTGGGGGCGCCATATGTGTGGTGGGGCGTGAGAGGTAAAAGCGTGTATCTTGACACATACAGATCAATAAATAAACATTCGCCTCAGGGGGGGTGTGAAAACTTTTTAACTGTGAGCAAGTTCCAAACTGTTCCCTTCGTGCAGTGCTTCTTGAATAGTAGGGCTGGCCCCTTTGGGGGGGAGCCGTGAGAGGCAATAGCATAATAGCATCTTTAGTGTTATTAATATTGAAACATACGTATAAATAAGTAAACATTACTTTCAGTGGGCTGAAAATAATTGATAACCATTAATGTAAGTCCTCATGCCATAGAGCAGTGTTTTTCAACCTTTTTTGAGCCAAGGCACATTTTTTGCGTTGAAAAAAATCCGGGAGGCACACCACCAGCAGAAATCATTAAAAAACAACTCAGTTGACAGTAAAAAGTCGTTGTCGCAATAGTTGGATATGACTTTAAAGCATAACCAAGCATGCATCACTATAGCTCTTGTCTCAAAGTACCGTATTTTTCTGACTACTAGTTTTTTTTATAGTTTGGCCGGGCTCCGGTGCGATTTATATATGTTTTTTTCCTTCTTTATTATGCATTTTCGGCAGGTGCGACTTATACTCCGGTGCGACTTATACTCCGAAAAATACGGTAGGTGTACTGTCACATCACGCCCTGACTTATTGCTGTTTTCCTGTGTGTAGTGTTTTACTTCTTGTCTTGCGCTCCTATTTTGGTGGATTTTTCTCTTTTTTTTTGGTATTTTCCTGTAGCAGTTTTATGTCTTCCTTTGAGCGATATTTCCCGCATCTACTTTGTTTTAGCAATCAACAATATTTCAGTTGATTTTATCCTTCTTTGTGGGGACATTGTTGATTGTCATGTCATGTTTGGATGTTTGCCGTCTTTGCTCCACAGTAAGTCTTTGCTGTCGTCCAGCATTCTGTTTTTGTTTACTTTGTAGCCAGTTCGGTTTTAGTTTTGTTCTGCATAGCCTTCCCTAAGCTTTAATGCCTTTTCTTAGGGGGCACTCACCTTTTGTTTATTTTTGGTTTAAGCATTAGACACCTTTTTATCTGCACACTGCCTCCCGCTGTTTCCGACATCTACAAAGCAATTAGTTACCTGCCGCCACCTACTGATATGGAAGAGTATTACACGGTAGTGATCGGTCCGGCAACACCGATGCATCGGCGCATGCGTCGAGCACATAGAGCAAAACCCTGTGTCGGTGCGCGTACCGCTTTTAGAAAGTCACGTGACCGATCATGAGCTGTTTTGGTCACGTGACCGATACGCGAACTGTGTCGAACTGACGCCTGCGCGCCAAACTGTGTTTATAAGGAAGCGCATCTGGCAACGAGATGCTGCTGCTAACAGAATCGCCGCACTTCTGCCGTTGGTCATTTGTAATTTATCGTCGTCGGAGATCATGGAGCAGCCTCAGGCAAAAAGAAAGATTTCCGCCGTGTGGGAATATTTTGATCATATATCGGAAAAAAAGGTATGTGTTCATTTCCTTGTCGTTTCATCCTGTTCTCTCAAAGTTTCCACTTGATCTATTAGAATTCAAAATGATTCTTAGTTTACTATTCATATTTTCTGCAGGTTAAATGTCGCATTTGTACGACAGAATTGTCGTACATTAACAAATCCACCTCCTCAATGCTGAGGCATTATAAGACCGGGCATGAAAATTAAGTTCCAGAGACACCCAGGATAATAACTAAGAAGAGAAATCGTCTAAAATTTAATACGTTGGAAAAACTGTTTTTTTTTAATAAAAATGTGTAAAAAAAAAAAAAAAAAAAAAATTCCCAGTCCACAAGCATCCTCATTCACAACACGTTCTCTTAGATTCCCTTTGTTATGATTAGGGATGTCCCGATCCAGGTTTTTGCATTTCCGATCCGATACCGATACTGACCGATACTGACCGATACTGGCCTATCCGAGTATGTATTAAAGTTTAAAGTTATTTAGCCTACTTAGTTGTCAGAATCATGTTGAAAAGGGTTTTAGTACTCTCGATAACAACTAGCCAGCTGAATTAGGAGAGTTTGAATAATACACAATGGTTGGTAACAAGAAACTGACCTGTTTATTCAAGGATAAACACTAAAAAGACAAAATTATACATGGCAAACAGAAATGGCATCATTGAACTAGGGCTGGGCGATATGGCCTTTTTTTAATATTGCGATATTTTAAGGCCATATTGCGATACACGATATATATCTCGATATTTTGCCTTAGCCTTGAATGAACACTTGATGCATATAATCACAGCAGTATGATGATTCTATGTGTTTTGATTGATTGATTGAGACTTTTATTAGTAGGTTGCACAGTGAAGTACATATTCCGTACAATTGACCACTAAATGGTAACACCCGAATAAGTTTTCCAACTTGTTTAAGTCGGGGTCCACTTAAATTGATTCATGATACAGATATATACTATCAGATATATACTATCATCATAATACAGTCATCACACAAGATAATCTAATTGAATTATTTACATTATTTATAATCCAGGGTGTGGAGGGGGGCGCCTGATGTACGTGTCAAAAAGACAGCCAAAAGAGTTTGATATGAGAATAAATCTAAAGTTAAAATATAGGGTAGAAATGCACCCATTTGCAGGAAATGTAGTCTTGATTTTCAACATTTTCTTTCAAGGCTTGCATGTCTACATTAAAACATTCTTCTTCATACTGCATTAATATATGCTACTTTTAAACTTCCATGCAGAGAAGGAAATCACAACTAAAAAAATCACTAATTTTTTCATACGGTGTTGATGTGGAAATTTTTGCCTCGGCATTTTGATGGTGTGGACGTGTGGCACCGAATGGAGATAAGCGTCTCGACAGACGTCACAATATTTTAACAATGATGACGAAAACTGTTTTCTCTGTCGTGTCCGTGTGTCGAAAATTGTTATGCGTTTATTTTTTTATTTGATTTTGTGCGTGGCATAGATTTGCTATGCGCAGAGGACGCTTAAACAGTGCGCAATTGCACAGGCGAGCACCTTAGAGGGAGAGTTGCTCGCACGGCTGCGCTAGCATCACAGCTAACGTTAGCCATGCTGCTACCTCTGCTCGGGAAGGACGTATACGTATGTATGGGGGCGGTATGGCGTAGTGGGTAGAGCAACCGTGCCAGGAACCTGAGGGTTGCAGGTTCGCTCCCCGCCTCTTACCATCCAAAAATCGCTGCCGTTGTGTCCTTGGGCACCCTTTGCCCCTGGTGCCACTCACACCGGTGAATTGAATGATGAATGATAGGTGGTGGTCGGAGGGGCCGTTGGCGCAAATTGCAGCCACGCTTCCGTCAGTCTACCCCAGGGCAGCTGTGGCTATGAAAGTAGCTTACCACCACCAGGTGTGAATGAATGATGGGTTCTACATGTAAAGCGACTTTGGGTACTTAGAAAAGCGCTATATAAATCCCAGTTACTATTATTATTATTATTATGTGACGTATGACGTGTGTAAGAAGGTGCACTTGCTGTCTGTGAGAGGGAGACACAGGAAAGAGTGAGAAGAGCCTGTCGTGTAATGCCAGCAGCTAAAAGCAACTGCGTGAGAATTCACAGACGTGTGGATGTGTTGAAGGTGTGCTGGAAAATGCGGAACGGAAATTACGGAGCAGCAGAAAAGTGGAATGTATTATTTAAATCGGTGCGTTGGAAAACACGGACCGGAGTTTTTTTTAAAACTGGATCTGGATCGGCATTTTCCCATGCCTTGCCGATACGCAATTTTTGGCAAATATCGGCAGCCGATCCGATCCAAATATCGGATCAGGACATCCCTAGTTATGATACATGTTCACATTATTTATTGACTGTATCTAAAAAAGATAAAAATATATTTTTATTTAAATGAAGATATGAAATAATCCTAAATGAAATACAATGACTTGGTTTATATTATTGTATATACTAGGTCATAAAATCAGTGTCAGTTGAGTCGCTCCATAGGTTGCCTGTAGGGATTTTTAAAGTCCAGCAGATGTCAGTATCTAGTGACACAGTATCGACACAGTATCAATACAGTTTTGCAATGTGTCGAAACGCTTCATGACGCCTCATCAACCCATCACTATTACACGGTTAGTCTGCCGAGCTCTAGGCAGCACCGATACTCAACAACAACACATAATTTGCAGACTATAATTACTGGTTTGCAAACATTTTTTTTTTAACCCAAATAGGTGAAGTTACGGCACACCAGACTGTATCACAGTGGTTGAAAAACACTGCCATAGAGGACATTGGAAAAGTATGTTTTCACTATCTTTAACCAAAACCATACCAAAAATGTAGATTTAACACTTAAATACACTCAAATATCGACCTTTAAGAACACAACAAGTGTATGAATATAATAACTTACTTCTCTTGTGGCCATAAATGCTGGTTGGTATGGCGTCCATTTTGGGAAACAGATCTTCTAATTCATTGGAAAGTTTTTCATCTAAGAATGTATTGCTGGGCACAAAGTTTACCACTCACTGTGTTACATTTTGCTCATGCATATTATCAATTTGGCAAACAATGCCATATCAGAGGTTATTAGAAAGAAAACCAGCACCTTGTTGAAAATGTTACACATGCAAACAGTCAATTGAAGCTTTTCCTGGTGAGCTAATGCGCATGCGCGTATTTCTTTACAACAGGAAGTGAAAAGCCTCTTTATTTTCGGTGTTTCTGAAAGGAAAATGACATTCTATTTTCTCACAAACAGCTTCCCACTATGAAAAAGTTATACGTATTATCCTGAAACGTAACTACACCCGCTACAACCTTGACTAATATCGCTACATTTAGGTAGAATCTAGAATTGAGATTTGACCTATTGTTAGGCTTCCTGTCTGACGCGGCGACACAAAAATGGCAAACTTACTGTGTGGATATCCAACAACACCGTGCATTTTAAAGTCTTTCGGTGCGGTTTGGGGAAGGAAGTCATCTTCGTAGCCTTCTAAGACAACTTCGGTGGCAGGGTGGGAAAGCTCGTTGTCATAGCTACCGAAACAACCCGGAGAGCGGAAGTATCACAAGTCACGTGACCAAGTGACCAATACAAGGCCGTCTTCAACGTGACGTCACGGCAAACGTTTTACGGTTCAAGTCAATCATAAAACAAAATGTTGAAATTTATAAATAAAGGTTTATAAAAAAATAATAATAATCAGAAAAAAAACAACAAAAAAAGTCACCATATGTGAACAGTATCCACAATGTAGAAATAACCAGATAAATATTGGAATGATACATGCCAAAATAATAAAATAATAAATACTTGTGCCTTGCACAATTTAAATTAATAGCTTTGCCCAATATAACAAACAGTGTGCATTATTTGCATTGTTTTACAAACCCTACACAATTATGGACTTTTCCATATGAATGCTGCAATTAATTAAATACCACAACAACACTATGACAAAAATAATGCATTTACTTATGGAAGGCATTCATTAATAGGCCGTCTCCAACGTGACGTCACGGCAAACGTTTTCCAGTCCAAGTCAATCATAAAACAATCATAAAATGCATTAATACAAATACACATGTGAATAGCATCCATAATGTAGAAATAACGAGATAACAATACTTTTTTTAAGAGTGATACATGCCAAAATAATAAACACGTGTGCTTTGCACAATTTAAATGAACAGCTTTGCCCAATATAACAAACAATGTGCATTATTTGCATTATTTTACAAAATCTACACAATTATGGACTTTTCCATATGAATGCTGCAATTATTCAAATACCACAATAACACTATGACAAAAATAATGCATTTACTTATGGAAGGCATGCATTAAAACCTCTAAAGGCTTAGTGGCCACATCCGTGGACAGCACCTTTTAGCTCTCATTTCCAAAATTGTGTACACTACTGAATTGGGGTCTTATGGCCGCTTATGTGGACACTTATACTGCCATCTGGTGGTGTCAGAAGAGTATAACATACAATGGAATTTGAAAAAAAAAAAGTGTAAAAATAAGAATTAGCATGTCACTACACATGAAGTACACATTTGTGTACTTATGGACTAAGTACATCATATAAAAAGATGATTCTTAGTTTTTATTATAATTAGGGTCCAATAAGCCCAAATGGCAAAGAAAAATAAAAAAAGCATGTAAACAAACAGCTTGGGCCTTAATACGCATGTGAATAGCATCCACAATGCAGAAATAACGAGATAACAATAATTTTTGTAGTGATACATGCCAAAACAATAAATACATGTGCTTTGCACAATTTAAATGAATAGCTTTGCCCAATATAACAAACAATTTGCATTATTTGCATTATTTTACAAGACCTACACAATTATGGACTTTTCCATTTGAATGCTGCAATTATTTAAATACCACAACAACACTATGACAAAAATAACGCATTTACTTATGGAAGGCATGCATTAAAACCTCTAAAGGCTTAGTGGCCACATCTGTGGACAGCACCTTTTAGCTCTTATTTCCAAAATTGTGTACACTACTGAATTGGGGTCTTATGGCCGCTTATGTGGACACTTATACTGCCATCTGGTGGTGTCAGAAGAGTATAACATACAATGGAATTTGAAAAAAAAAAAAAAGTGTAAAAATAAGAATTAGCATGTCACTACACATGAAGTACACGTTTGTGTACTTATGGACTAAGTACATCATATAAAAAGATGATTCTTAGTTTTTATTCTAATTAGGGTCCAATAAGCCCAAATACCAACGAGAAATAAAAAAAGCATGTAAACAAACAGCTTGGGCCTTATAAGAGGTTAATTAATACAAATACACATGTGAATAGCATCCACAATGCAGAAATAACGAGATAACAATAATTTTTGGAGTGATACATGCCAAAATAATAAATACATGTGCTTTGCACAATTTGAATTAATAGCTTTGCCCAATATAACAAACAATTTGCATTATTTGCATTATTTTACAAGACCTACACAATTATGGACTTTTCCATATGAATGCTGCAATTATTTAAATACCACAACAACACTATGACAAAAATAATGCATTTACTTATGGAAGGCATGCATTAATAGGCCGTCTCCAACGTGACGTCACGGCAAACGTTTTACACTTCAAGTCAGTCATAAAACAATCACAAAATGCATTAATACAAATACACCACATGTGAATAGCATCCACAATGTAGAAATAATGAGATAATAATTATTGAAGTGATACGTGCCAAAATAATAAAATAATAAATGCATGTGCTTTGCACAATTTAAATTAATAGCTTTGCCTAATATAACAAACAGGGTGCATTGTTTGCATTATTTTACAAAACCTACACAATTATGGAATTTTCCATATGAATGCTGCAATTATTTAAATACCACAATAACACTATGACAAAAATAATGCATTTACTTATGGAAGGCATGCATTAATAGGCCGTCTCCAACGTGACGTCACGGCAAACGTTTTACACTTCAAGTCAGTCATAAAACAATCATAAAATACATTAAAACCTCTAAAGGCTTAGTGGCCACATGCGTGGACAGCACCTTTTAGCTCTTATTTCAAAAATTGTGTATACTACTGAATTGGGGTCTTATGGCCGCTTATGTGGACACTTATACTGCCATCTGGTGGTGTCAGAAGAGTATAACATACAATGGAATTTGGAAAAAAAAGTGTAAATATAAGAATTAGCATGTCACTACACATGAAGTACACATTTGTGTACTTATGGACTGGACTAAGTACGTCATATAAAAAGATGATTCTTAGTTTTTATTCTAATTAGGGTCCAATAAACCCAAATAGCAAAGAGAAATAAAAAAAGCATGTAAACAAACAGCTTGGGCCTTAAGAGGTTAATACAAATACACATGTGAATAGCATCCACAATGCAGAAATAACGAGATAACAATAATTTTTGTAGTGATACATGCCAAAACAATAAATACATGTGCTTTACACAATTTAAATTAATAGCTTTGCCCAATACAACAAACAATGTGCATTATTTGCATTATTTTACAAGGCCTACACAATCATGGACTTCTCCATATGAATGCTGCAATTATTTAAATACCACAACAACACTATGACAAAAATAATGCATTTACTTATGGAAGGCATGCATTAATAGGCCGTCTCCAACGTGACGTCACGGCAAATGTTTTACACTTCAAGTCAGTCATAAAACAATCATAAAATGCATTAATACAAATACACCACATGTGAATAGCATCCACAATGTAGAAATAATGAGATAATAATTATTGAAGTGATACGTGCCAAAATAATAAAATAATAAATGCATGTGCTTTGCACAATTTAAATTAATAGCTTTGCCTAATATAACAAACAGGGTGCATTGTTTGCAATATTTTACAAAACCTACACAATTATGGAATTTTCCATATGAATGCTGCAATTATTTAAATACCACAATAACACTATGACAAAAATAATGCATTTACTTATGGAAGGCATGCATTAATAGGCCGTCTCCAACGTGACGTCACGGCAAATGTTTTACACTTCAAGTCAGTCATAACACAATCTTAAAATACATTAAAACCTCTAAAGGCTTAGTGGCCACATGCGTGGACAGCACCTTTTAGCTCTTATTTCCAAAATTGTGTATACTACTGAATTGGGGTCTTATGGCCGCTTATGTGGACACTTATACTGCCGTCTGGTGGTGTCAGAAGAGTATAACATACAATGGAATTTGAAAAAAAAAAAAAGGTGTAAAAATAAGAATTAGCATGTCACTACACATGAAGTACACGCTTGTGTACTTATGGACTAAGTACATCATATCAAAAGATGATTCTTAGTTTTTATTCTAATTAGGGTCCAATAAGCCCAAATAGCAAAGAGAAATAAAAAAAAGCATGTAAACAAACAGCTTGGGCCTTAATACGCATGTGAATAGCATCCACAATGCAGAAATAAGGAGATAACAATAATTTTTGGAGTGATACATGCCAAAATAATACATACATGTGCTTTGCACAATTTAAATTAATAGCTTTGCCCAATATAACAAACAAAGTGCATTATTTGCATTATTTTACATAACCTACACAATTATGGAATTTTCCATATGAATGCTGCAATTATTTGAATACCACAACAACACTATGACAAAAATAACGCATTTACTTATGGAAGGCATGCATTAATAGGCCGTCTCCAACGTGACGTCACGGCAAGCGTTTTACACTTCAAGTCAGTCATAAAACAATCATAAAATGCATTAATACAAATACACCACATGTGAATAGCATCCACAATGTAGAAATAATGAGATAATAATTATTGAAGTGATACGTGCCAAAATAATAAAATAATAAATGCATGTGCTTTGCACAATTTAAATTAATAGCTTTGCCTAATATAACAAACAGGGTGCATTGTTTGCAATATTTTACAAAACCTACACAATTATGGAATTTTCCATATGAATGCTGCAATTATTTAAATACCACAATAACACTATGACAAAAATAATGCATTTACTTATGGAAGGCATGCATTAATAGGCCGTCTCCAACGTGACGTCACGGCAAACGTTTTACACTTCAAGTCAATCATAAAACAATCATAAAATGCATTAATACAAATACACATGTGAATAGCATCCATAATGTAGAAATAACGAGATAACAATAATTTTTAAGAGTGATACATGCCAAAATAATAAACACATGTGCTTTGTACAATTTAAATGAACAGCTTTGCCCAATATAACAAACAATGTGCATTATTTGCATTATTTTACAAATCTACACAATTATGGACTTTTCCATATGAATGCTGCAATTATTTAAATACCACAATAACACTATGACAAAAATAATGCATTTATTTATGGAAGGCATGCATTAAAACCTCTAAAGGCTTAGTGGCCACATCTGTGGACAGCACCTTTTAGCTCTCATTTCCAAAATTGTGTACACTACTGAATTGGGGCCTTATGGCCGCTTATGTGGACACTTATACTGCCATCTGGTGGTGTCAGAAGAGTATAACATACAATGGAATTTGAAAAAAAAAAAGTGTAAAAATAAGAATTAGCATGTCACTACACATGAAGTACACGTTTGTGTACTTATGGACTAAGTACATCATATAAAAAGACGATTCTTAGTTTTTATTCTAATTAGGGTCCAATAAGCCCAAATAGCAAAGAGAAATAAAAAAAAGCATGTAAACAAACAGCTTGGGCCTTAATACGCATGTGAATAGCATCCACAATGCAGAAATAACGAGATAACAATATTTTTTGTAGTGATACATGCCAAAACAATAAATACATGTGCTTTGCACAATTTAAATTAATAGCTTTGCCCAATACAACAAACAATGTGCATTATTTGCATTATTTTACAAGGCCTACACAATTATGGACTTTTCCATATGAATGCTGCAATTATTTAAATACCACAACAACACTATGACAAAAATAACGCATTTACTTATGGAAGGCATGCATTAAAACCTCTAAAGGCTTAGTGGCCTCATGCGTGGACAGCACCTTTTAGCTCTTATTTCCAAAATTGTGTACACTACTGAATTGGGGTCTTATGGCCGCTTATGTGGACACTTATACTGCCATCTGGTGGTGTCAGAAGAGTATAACATACAATGGAATTTGGAAAAAAAAAAAAAAAAGTGTAAAAATAAGAATTAGCATGTCACTACACATGAAGTACACGTTTGTGTACTTATGGACTAAGTACATCATATAAAAAGATGATTCTTAGTTTTTATTCTAATTAGGGTCCAATAAGCCCAAATAGCAAAGAGAAATAAAAAAAGCATGTAAACAAACAGCTTGGGCCTTAAGAGGTTAATACAAATACACATGTGAATAGCATCCACAATGCAGAAATAACGAGATCATATTTTTTTGGAGTGATACATGCCAAAATAATAAATACATGTGCTTTGCACAATTTAAATTAATAGCTTTGCCCAATATAACAAACAATTTGCATTATTTTACAAGACCTACACAATTATTGACTTTTCCATTTGAATGCTGCAATTATTTAAATACCACAACAACACTATGACAAAAATAACGCATTTACTTATGGAAGGCATGCATTAAAAGGCCGTCTCCAACGTGACGTCACGGCAAACGTTTTACACTTCAAGTCAATCATAAAACAATCATAAAATGCATTAATACAAATACACATGTGAATAGCATCCATAATGTAGAAATAACGAGATAACAATAATTTTTTAAGAGTGATACATGCCAAAATAATAAACACGTGCTTTACACAATTTAAATGAACAGCTTTGCCCAATATAACAAACAATGTGCATTATTTGCATTATTTTACAAAATCTACACAATTATGGACTTTTCCATATGAATGCTGCAATTATTTAAATACCACAATAACACTATGACAAAAATAATGCATTTACTTATGGAAGGCATGCATTAAAACCTCTAAAGGCTTAGTGGCCACATTCGTGGACAGCACCTTTTAGCTCTTATTTCCAAAATTGTGTACACTACTGAATTGGGGTCTTATGGCCGCTTATGTGGACACTTATACTGCCATCTGGTGGTGTCAGAAGAGTATAAAATACAATGGAATTTGAAAAAAAAAAGGTGTAAAAATAATAATTAGCATGTCACTACACATGAAGTACACGTTTGTGTACTTATGGACTAAGTACATCATATAAAAAGATGATTCTTAGTTTTTATTCTAATTAGGGTTCAATAAGCCCAAATAGCAAAGAGAAATAAAAAAAGCATGTAAACAAACAGCTTGGGCCTTAAGAGGTTAATACAAATACACATGTGAATAGCATCCACAATGCAGAAATAACGAGATAACAATAATTTTTGTAGTGATACATGCCAAAACAATAAATACATGTGCTTTGCACAATTTAAATTAATAGCTTTGCCCAATATAACAAACAATGTGCATTATTGCATTATTTTACAAGGCCTACACAATTATGGACTTTTCCATATGAATGCTGCAATTATTTAAATACCACAATAACACTATGACACAAATAATGCATTTACTTATGGAAGGCATGCATTAAAACCTCTAAAGGCTTAGTGGCCACATCCGTGGACAGCACCTTTTAGCTCTCATTTCCAAAATTGTGTACACTACTGAATTGGGGTCTTATGGCCGCTTATGTGGACACTTATACTGCCATCTGGTGGTGTCAGAAGAGTATAACATACAATGGAATTTGAAAAAAAAAAGAAGTGTAAAAATAAGAATTAGCATGTCACTACACATGAAGTACACATTTGTGTACTTATGGACTGGACTAAGTACATCATATAAAAAGATGATTCTTAGTTTTTATTCTATTTAGGGTCCAATAAGCCCAAATAGCAAAGAGAAATAAAAAAAGCATGTAAACAAACAGCTTGGGCCTTAAGAGGTTAATACAAATACACATGTGAATAGCATCCACAATGCAGAAATAACGAGATAACAATAATTTTTGGAGTGATACATGCCAAAACAATAAATACATGTGCTTTGCACAATTTAAATTAATAGATTTGCCCAATACAACAAACAATTTGCATTATTTGCATTATTTTACAAGACCTACACAATTATTGACTTTTCCATATGAATGCTACAATTATTTAAATACCACAACAACACTATGACAAAAATAACGCATTTACTTATGGAAGGCATGCATTAATATACAATAATGTAAACTGACGTTGTGGTCAATGATGACTAAATGGAAATTGTGCAATTGTACTGCATAATCGGTGTTTCTGAAAGAAAAGATAATGCTCCTCGTGGTGTTCAGTCCATCAGTGCTTGACATTCTGGCTCCTCTCCATCTCTTTGTCCGCTCCATCTCTGCCTGTCTGAGACGGCGCCTCACAGCTGTGGACAGGCACTTATAAATGACTGAGGCAGCAGCTTAGTTGCATACAATCACACTTAAAAAAAAATACATGCAATATGGCAGAAACATGTTCACGGGTACTTCACCTTCGGATATGACTTGGCGTGTTGTCTGTGAGGAGGTTATTGAGCTTGTAGTAGTCCAGGAATGTCCGAGCCACATTCATGCCCAGTTTCATGTCTGAGTACAATGGAGTTAATTTTTTTGTCTTTGCATGAACCAATGGAAACAGTTCACTAATGAATGTTTTACTCTTTTTTTTTTTAAAAAGGATTTCACGTAAGCCTGCAAAAACGGATGTTTATATTGCAACATGCAAGCCAGAGGAGTACCTGGCCATGACACATAAGACCCATCATGCAAGAGTTAGTCTTTATGAATTAGCAGTAAAAAAATACTAAACACATTTTCCTTGGCAACTTTTAGAAGGCTCGGCTGCCCCACAAAGCAAAGAAAGGACGGGGTGAAACGACAGGGACACATAATGCCTGATTTTGCAGCGGCATTTTCAAAAATGTGCGTAAAAAATTGCAATGATTTTAGGCCTATTTTTTTTCCCAATAATCTGTTCCTTCAAGCTATATGTAAATAAGTATACATATATATATACATATATGCATATACACATATATATGTGTGGGGAGGTGTAGCCAGCGCTGCCTGTAGGAGTAAAAGTCACCGCCGCTGTCCGTGGTGCTGAGGACGAGCGCCATCGGGCAGGGGCGGGGGATGTGCTGACGGCGAGACACAGCTGGCAGAGGATTAGATTTCACAGGTGGTACGTGTTCATCTAATAATCTGTTGTCTTTAAGAGTGAGCACCCGGGTGCAGGAGGGGGAGGAAGTTTGGCGAGTGACTGAAAAGTCACGTTCGGAGAGAGAAAACTTTGCATGAAAACTTACGATCATTAAAAACCGTTGTTAAAGCTGCACGCTGGACTCCTGTGCCGTGTCTGACAGTGCGACTGCGGGGAAGCGACTTCCACAATATACAAAACCAGTGAAGTCGGCACATTGTGCAATTCGTAAATAAAAACAGAATAGAATGATTTTCAAATCCTTTTCAACTTATATTCAATTGAATATATTGCAAAGACAAGATATTTAATGTTCGAACTGAGAAACACATTTTTTTTCTTGCAAATAATCATTAACTTAGAATTTAATGGCAGCAACACATTGCAAAAAAGTTGTCACAGGGGCATTTTTTACCACTGTGTAACATGGCCTTTCCTTTTAACAACACTCAGTAAACGTTTGGGAACTAAGGAGACACATTTTTGAAGCTTTTCAGGTGGAATTCTTTCCCATTCTTGCTTGATGTACAGCTTAAGTTGTTCAACAGTCCGGGGGTCTCCGTTGTGGTATTTTAGGCTTTATAATGCGCCACACATTTTCAATGGGAGACAGGTCTGGACTACAGGCAGGCCAGTCTAGTACCCGCACTTTTTTACTACGAAGCCACGCTGTTGTAACACGTGCAGAATGTGGCTTGACATTGTCTTGCTGAAATAAGCAGGGGCGTCCATGAAAAATACGTTGCTTGGATGGCAACACATGTTGCTCCAAAACCTGTATGTACCTTTCAGCATTAATGGTGCCTTCACAGATGTATAAGTTACCCACATATATGTGTGTATACATACAGAAATACCACACTCACACATACACATTTTTTTTTTCAAATAAGACTCAATTTTTAAAAATAAATTTTTAGGCCATTTCCATGCAACCAGAATGAGATTTTCGAACCTGAAACCTGTTTGAAAAAAATACATTATCATTTTTATTAGAGATGTCCGATAATACTGAACTGCCAATATTATCGGCCGATAAATGCTTTAAAATGTAATATCGGAAATTATCGGTGTCGGTTTCAAAATGATCGGTTTTGGTTTCAGAAAGTAAAATGTATGACTTTTTAAAACGCCGCTGTGTACACGGACGTAGGGAGAAGTACAGAGCGCCAATAAACCTTAAAGGCACTGCCTTTGCGTGCCGGCCCAGTCACATAATATCTACGGCTTTTCACACACACAAGTGAATGCAGGCATACTTGGTCAACAGCCATACAGGTCACACTGAGGGTGGCCGTATAAACAACTTTAACACTGTTAAAAATATGCACCACACTGTGAACCCACACCAAACAAGAATGACAAACACATTTCGGGAGAACATCCGCACCGTAACACAACATAAACACAACAGAACAAATACCCAGAACCCCTTGCAGCACTATCTCTTCCGGGACGCTACAATATACACCCCCCGCTACCCCCTACCCACCTCTCCAACCCCGCCCCCCCACCCCCAACCCCGCCCACCTCAACCTCCTCATGCTCTCACGCTTCCACGACTGTATATATCGGTATCGGTTGATATCGGAATCGGTAATTAAGAGTCGGACAATATCGGAATATGGGCAAAAAAGCCATTATCCGACATCTCTAATTTTCATACCAAATAATACATTGTGAGAATCGGTTTGAATCGCGAATCGTGTTTAATCAAGATCCAATTCTGAATCGAATCGTCACTACAGGAATCGGAATTGGATCGAATCGTTAGGTGCCCAAAGATTCATACCACTATTTTTTTTTTATCTGCAGCTTTTCGCAGGCCACTTAAAATACATGGTGGGACAGATACAATTATTTGGTGGGCTAGTTTAAAAATAAGTGGCTGGCCACATAAATGACGCGGTGAATCAAGTAAAATGACGAGACGGGCCACATTAATATTATGGGACAGGCCACGATAAAATTAGGTGGTGGTCCACAATAAAATGATGTAATGGGCCACGACAAAATGATATGGCTGACCACATAATATTATGATGTGGCAGGCCAGATTTGGCCCCAAAGCCTTGAGTTTGACACCAGTGGGTTAGACTGGTGAGTTGCGTTTGAGTGCTGCTGGGACAAATGTTAGAATAATTACGTGTCAGTTATCACACAACTTTAGTATTCTTAAAGTCCGTTGCTATAGTTATTAGCTATTGTGCTCAAGCTGTACTTTTTCTATCTGTGCAAGGACAAAACTTCTTGTCTGAGGGGTGGCCTCGGCCGCAGATGTTATCTTTGTTTTAGCCCGCTAACAGCCAAGGACTTCAAGGACCTCAACGGCGATAAGACGACAGCACGCAGACGAAGCAGAGACAAGGCGAAATCACAAGGCCCCCAGCACATTCCGTCACGTATTGTGCGTACTGGAGCTGCTTTGCATGATATGTGTGACCACTCCTTTTAGAGGCGGCCTCAGTGATGTTGACTGGGGAACTCCTGAATAAATAGAGGGACGCGAGAGCTGTACCTTAGAGCGTAGGGCGAGACTGTGACTAAGTGTGCAGCTCCATGCGTTCTCCTCATGAGCTAAATTGAACTCTGTCTCTGCATGATTCCTTGCTTCTTGTCTGTTTAATAGATGTCATCAGTGTTTGAACCTGACAACAAATTTGATTGGCGAGAATGTTGACCATTTGGCCAAAATGTGCGTGGACTGGACAAAAATGCAAAGGCATGCATAATTTGCGTGAATTAGCCATGGATGAAGTGCTGGCTGTCCAGAGTCGGGACCCGGGGTGGACCGCTCGCCTGTGCATCGGTTGGGGACATCTCTGCGCTGCTGACCCGTCTCCGCTCGAGATGGTCTCCTGCTGGCCCCGCTATGGACTGGACTCTCACTATTATGTTAGATCTACTATGGACTGGACTCTCACTATTATGTTAGATCTACTATGGACTGGACTTTCACAATATTATGTCAGACCCACTCGACGTCCATTGCATCCGGCCTCCCCTAGAGGGAGGGTCACCCACATATGCGGTCCTCTCATATCGACGTCCCATTGGGGTTGTGAGTTTTTCCTTGCCCTTATGTGGGCTCTGTACCGCAGATGTAATTGTGGCTTGTGCAGCCCTTTGAGACACTTGTGATTTAGGGCTATATAGATAAACATTGATTGATTGATTGATAGCACGTTTGCGACATTGTACAATTCTGGAGGGACTGAGTATCAAATTATGGGACCAGAAATCACACTTTTTAATGTCAGGTTCAAACACTGATGACATCTATTAAACAAGACAAGAAGCAAAGAATTAAACAGAGACAGAATTCAATTTGGCTCAATTTGAGGAGAGACGCCTGGACGCTGTACCTTTGCACAGTGTCTCAGCACGCTCTGGCGAACGATTGTGCGCCTCCTCCTTTATTTGGACTTTCCCTGACCACATGGCAACAGCTGCTTCCAAAGGGACGTGGGTCATAAACAGCGTTGCCTTTGGTTACAGAACAGTTCAAAAGAAAAGGTCGTAAACAGTTCACAGAAAAGGTCATAAAAAAACAGTTCAAAGAAAGTGTCAGAAAAATTGTATTTAAATTATCAAAAAACGTTCCGTTGTGAGTTCTCAATGAACAGACAAGAAGCGGTCTTTGTTGCACCAAGCCAAACGCTTGGAAGATTCCGCTGTGGACGATGGAATGCGACGGGAGGGGTCATCCATTGTCCTCGAAAACCTGCCCAAGCTGAATCCAGGACGAACCCAAGCCCGAGAGATCTTCTTCTTTTGTCTTCAATGTGACCGAAAACAATGACTGTTTACATACTCCCCATTCCTCCTGAGACAGGTGTTGTTGCGTAAACATTGAACATCTAAATAAAAGAGGAGACGAAAACCTTCTTCGTAAGAGCGTGCTAAGACACTGTAAGAGGTTACAGGTCGACACCGTCTCTCCTCAATTGAGTCCAAATTGAATTCTGTCTCTGTTTGATTCCTTGCCTTTTGTCTTGTTTAATAGATGTCCTCAGTGTTTAAACGTGACAGAAAGGTTCGTAAAAGACTTCAAAAAAGACTTCAAAAAAGAGGTTCGTAAAAGAGTTAAAAAAAAGCGGTGTCTGGAACTTGGGCAGATCCTGCCTTCTCTCCGCTTTGTAGTCCTTGGGTTAAAACAATATCTTTCTGTTGATTACAATACATGAAAGAAACAGAACACCTTCATGTTGCTTCCCATCCTACACAGTGGAGTTTTACAAGCCATCTTTTTGGTAGGTTTAAAGACATGTTTTAGCTTCTCGCTGGGAACTCGTTGAAACACAAAGTTTTTGTGATAACTTAGATCAAACATTTAATGTCAGATTTGAAAGCTTTTTTCACCACAGCACCATCTGCTGGATCTAGTGGGGCATTACCCCGATGCAAAATGTCAATATCAATAAGTTTTTGCTTTGATACATGATAGGTGAAGGTCCTAGTAGACCATGACTTTGCAATTAAGGAGAATATAAGACTTTTTGTTTGCGTGGCGTCGTCCAACCGGAGGATTTTAGCGTCACTAATACGTTGCGAGATACAATCAATAAGCAGGGAGCGGCGTAAATCCTCAAGGAGCAATGCACCGCATCCAGAATGAAGACTAACTATATGACGGCGCTATGAATCAAACATAAGCAATTACTTAAATACGCCGAGACCTACTTTGGATTCACACATCATCATCTGGCCCGATTGTCCCTCGATACGCGAGAAAAAACCCCATCAATACCTGCTTTGCTTTTGTAAAGGAAAAAAAAAAAAGGCTGAGGGCCAACGAGTGTTGTAGCTCAGTCTGGGATCATTAGGCTTCTAGGCCAAGTCATGACGGCAATCAGCTGCGGATAATGAAGACGTAGCGAAGAAACACGAGCGTGTCTCCAATCAGAGAACGCAGATAAATAAAGAACAATATCCGTAACAAAAGTACATTTCACTTGAGGCAAGTCTATCCCAGTTTCTATTCGAGTTTCTATCCTTACGTATCGCGTTTATCTTGGCAATGGCTGATGTTTTCTAGGTCCATTGTGCGCCATGATGCATGGGTGCGGTCTTATCATTCGTCACGTTCTCTGCCATTACCTTGCTGGTGACATCTGTCTGATCATCTATCCCGTCCGCTGCGGCTTGATTGAAACAGCTGGCATACAAATATGGATTTTTCTTCTAAAAGATCGGCGGATGGTCATTAGGAATGACCTGCACGCTCAAAACTGTTGTGTGAGTCCACGGCGCACCGAGACTTCACCAATAATTCAAAAACACAGAATAAATTGGACGGATTTGTGGCGCAATAATTATTAGGGCTGTCAAAGTTAACACGTGTGATTAATCATGTACAAAAGCAGATTCATCACACTATTTATTTTGACTCGCATGCTCCTTTAACCTTAACTGCTGATGGTTATCTGAAATAAATTTCATTCCAAAATGGACTTCAGGCGCCTGCATGCGGCTCTCTTAGGGGTCAATTGATGGACGCCAGTGGCGCAGACAGCAGCGACGCCCAGGACGTAGGCGCAGAACTCTCCGGCTGCTGAACTTCTGGCGCCACTCATGCCCACCTTCTCGGCGGCGCCATTCCGTGGTCCCTCGCCTCGTCTGCGGCAGCGGCGTTCCGTTCGCCGCCGCCACCTGACTCGTCCCCGGTGGATTCGGCGACACATGGCCTGGCGACCCACCACCAAGTCCTCCCTCCGCCCTCCCTTGACTCTTAAACTGTCTTAGTTTTTTGTGTTTTATTTTTTCCAAGGGACATCTGGAATCTGTCCTTTAAGGGGGGGGAAACTGTTATGATCCGCTGCCCGGATTATAGTCGGTTTACGTTTTCATGTCACTTGTGTTTTCAGCACCTTTTGAGTTTGTGTGTTTCAGTTGCCATGACGGCAGATTACATTCACCTGCCTCTGGTTAGTGTTCAGGACGCTCACCTGTTGCCCGAGCACTAATCAGAGAGCTATTTAGTCTAGACCCTGGCCTCCCTCGGTTTGGCTTCCGAGTTTGCAACAGTCGACTACAGTTTTTGATTCCTGCTCTATACCTGGTAGCCGCCACCTGACTCGTCCCCGGTGGATTCGGCGACACTTGGCCTGGCGACCCACCACCAAGTCCTCCCTCCGCCCTCCCTTGACTCTTGAACTGTCTTAGTTTTTTGTGTTTTATTTTTTCCAAGGCACATCTGGAATCTGTCCTTTAAGGGGGGGAAACTGTTATGATCCGCTGCCCGGATTATAGTCGGTTTACGTTTTCGTGTCACTTGTGTTTTCAGCACCTTTTGAGTTTGTGTGTTGCAGTTGCCATGACGGCAGATTACATTCACCTGCCTCTGGTTAGTGTTCGGGACGCTCACCTGTTGCCCGAGCACTAATCAGAGAGCTATTTAGTCTAGACCCTGGCCTCCCTCGGTTTGGCTTCCTAGTTTGCAACAGTCGACGACAGTTTTTGATTCCTGCTCTTTACCTGGTAGCTCCCACGCTAGCCCCTTTTGTTTTGCCTTCCGTGCTATGAGCACGTTTTTCTTTGTTCCCGTCTGATTTCTTTCTAAAATAAACCATTTCCTACCTGCACACTGTGTCCGAAGTCCGTTTGCATCCTGGGAGAACAAACCCCACATCATCGAATCGAATCAAAACGAATCGTGTGGTGCCCAAAGCCTCCCAACCCTAGTTTTAACGCTTGTTAAGTGCCTCAAAAATGCAATTGAAGTGCGAGGATAATAATAAACTAGACTTGACTTGAGAATATGCCATTTTCAGTAGGAAATCCACGCAGCTCTTAATACACGAGGCCCCACATCACTGAACTTATATAACAATCCATGCTGCCTTTTAGGTAACCATCAATTAATGCATGATTAATCTGTGTTTATGCATGATTAATCGCTTTTTCTGATCAAGGGCCTGTGCTAACGAGGCAACTTTGACAGCCCTAAATTATCCATCATATTTTTTAATCTTCACGTTACAATCTTGATGCTCATTCTGACCTTAGGAAAGTTTTTGGTGCTTGCCACCCTCTCTTAAACACACACACACACACACACACACACACACACACACACACACACACACACACACACACACACACAACTTTTCCCATCACAGCGGAACTGGGCGCGAGTCCCAACTTTTTAGCCAGGCAAGCTCGAGTGCGACAAAAATATCTCACGGACCACCGTGAGCAGATGGCCACTCAGCTTGGCTTGTCACGACTCGCCGTCCATTACAGGAGGTTCCGTGATGGACGGTCAGCTTCTAAAGGAAAAACTTCCTCCACCCCCCCCCCCCCCCCCCCCCCCCCCCTCTCTCCTCCATGTTGATGTTTGGGATCGGGGGCAAGAATGAGCAAAGATACAGAGGATGCCCGAAGGATGCCCTGGCTTCTGTCTGGCAGGTTGCCGGGCGGGGTGGTGGGGGGTGTGGACCGCACAGGGCCTGGAAATGATGATGTGTGCGTGAGCCAGCACAAACAGTTGGCGGACTGCAGCTTGTAGGTGTGTGACGTTGGACGCGGAACAGCTGCTGAGGCGCACACAAGCTGTGATCATCCCATAAGAAGCATGGAAATAGTAAAAAAAAAAAAAAAAAAGGCGGCGAGCAGCATTTTTAAAGCGCATGCAGAGCTGGATAAAACTGCTGGATGCTGACCACTCATCTTGTAGAGTTTGCAGAAAACTACGCCATTTTTCAGCCAAAAACAGGGGTCGTACTTTAACGCAGTGTTTTTCAACGTTTTTGAGCCGAGGCACATTTTTTGCGTTGAAAAAATGCGGGGGCACACCACCAGCAGAAATCACTAAAAAGCAAAACTCAGTTGGCAGTAAAAAGTCGTTGTCGCAATTATTGGATATGACTTTAAAGCATAACCAAGCATGCATCACTATAGCTCTTGTCTCAAAGTAGGTGTACTGTCACCACCTGTCACATCTCACCCTGATTTATTTTGAGTTTTTTGCAGTTTTCCTGTGTGTAGTGTTTTAGTTCTTGTCTTGCGCTCCTATTTTGGAGGCTTTTTCTCTTTTTTTGGTATTTTCCTGTAGCAGTTTCAAGTCTTCCTTTGAGCGATATTTCCCGCATCTACTTTGTTTTAGCAATCAAGAATATTTCAGTTGCTTTTATCCTTCTTTGTGGGGACATTGTTGATTGTCATGTCATGTTTGGATGCTCCACAGTAAGTCTTTGCTGTCGTCCAGCATTCTGTTTTTGTTTACTTTGTAGCCAGTTCAGTTTTAATTTCGTTCTGCATAGCCTTCCCTAAGTTTCAATGCCTTTTCTTAGGGGCCATCATTAAGGCATCACTAACAGACATCATGTTGCTCTAAGACAGTGTTTTTCAACCTATGTGGAGTGTTTTTCAACATTTTTTGAGCCAAGGCACATGTTTTGCATTGAAAAAATCACCAGCATAAATCATTAAAAAACGAAACTCAGTTGACAGTAAAAAGTTGTTGTCACAATTGTTGGATATGACTTTAAACCATAACCAACTACACATCAATATAGCTCTTGTCTCAATGTAGGTGTACTGTCACCACCTGTCACATCACACCCTGACTTATTTGGAGTTTTTTACTGTTTTCCTGAGTGTAGTGTTTTAGTTCTTGTCTTGTGCTCCTATTTTGGAGGCTTTTTCTCTTTTTTTTGTATTTTTCTGTAGCAGTTTCATGTCTTCCTTTGAGCGATATTTCCCGCATCTACTTTGTTTTAGCAATCAAGAATATTTCAGTTGCTTTTATCCTTCTTTGTGGGGACATTGTTGATTGTCATGTCATGTTCGGATGTACATTGTGGACGCCGTCTTTGCTCCACAGTAAGTCTTTGCTGTTGTCCAGCATTCTGGATTTGTTTACTTTGTAGCCGTTTTAGTTTTGTTCTGCATAGCCTTCCCTAAGCTTCAATGCCTTTTCTTAGGTGCACTCACCTATTGTTTATTTTTGGTTTAAGCATTAGATACCTTTTTACCTGCACGCTGCCTCCCGCTGTTTCTGATATCTACAAAGCAATTAGCTACCGGCTGCCACCTACTGATATGGAAGAGTATTACACGGTTACTCTACCGAGCTCTAGACAGCACCGACACTCAACAACAACACATCATTTGCAGACAATAATTACCGGTTTGCAAAAAATATTTTTAACCCAAATAGGTGAAATTAGATAATCTCCCACGGCACACCAGACTGTATCTCACGGGACACTAGGTATCTAATGCTTAAACCAAAAATAAACAAAAGGCGAGTGCCGCTAAGAAAAGCCATTGAAGCTTAGGGATGGCGATGCAAAATCAAACTAAAACTGAACTGGCTGCAAAGTAAACAAAAACAGAATGCTGGACGACAGCAAAGACTTACAGCGTGTGGAGCAGACGGCGTCCACAAAGTGCATCCGTACACGACATGGCAATCAACAATGTCCCCACAAAGCAGGATAGCGTCCGCACAACTTAAATAGTATTGATTGCGAAAACAAAGCAGGTGCGGGGAATAGCGTTCAAGGAGGACATAAAACTGCTACGAGGAAAATACCAACAAAACAGGAAAAGCCACCAAAAATAGGAGCGCAAGACAAGAGCTAAAACACTACATACGGGAAAACACCAAAAAACTCAAAATAAGTCAGGGTGTGATGTGACAGGTGTTGACAGTACACCTACTTTGAGACAAGAGCTACAGTGATGTATGGTTTGTTATGGTTTAAAATCATATACAACAATTACGACAACAACTTTTTATTGTCTAGTGAGTTTCATTTTTTAATGATTTCTGCTGGTGGTGTGCCTCCGCATTTTTTCAATGGGAAAAAATGCGCCTTGGCTCAAAAAAGGTTGAAAAACACTGGTATATATAATATATAAATCAGGGGTGTCAAAGTCATTTTAGATCGGGGGCCGCATGGAGAAAAATCTACTCCCAAGTGGGCCGGACTGGTAAAATCACGGCACGATAACTTAAAAATAAAGACAACTTAAGATTGTTTTCTTTGTTTAAAAATAAAACAAGCACATACTGAAATTGTAAAAAAAATCATATATATATATATTTTTTTACGATTACCTGTTGCGTTTAATAGTATATACTGTTTACTTTATTTGTCGTTATTTATATTTTCTGAATAAATGATATGATAATGTTGGTGTTAATTTTCAATCCATCAAGATAAAAAAAAAATTCCAAATCCAAATCCAGTGTGTTATTTATGTAGTTCAATCATTTCCCTCTATGACGTACTAATATGTGGTTTAGTTTGTACATATGTAGCATCATCTACAAAGATACAAATAATTGCTATTGCGACACCCAGTGGACACATTTAGAACAGCTGTTTCTGTCTCTCAAAAATTTCAGGTTAAACTCATCCTACGGGAATAAAGTTGCATTATTTTACGAGAACAAAATTCACAGTTTTATGAGGATAATCAACCAGAGGGAATTTTTTATTTTTATTTCAAAAACAACAATAATTTTACAAGAGGAATCAATAACCTCATGTGAGTAACGTCACTGAAAAGCTGCTATTTTATGAAAAATAAATAACTAAAATCTAAATTTTACAAACATAGACATAATTGCATAAAATTTAGGTTGCAATATAACTGGGGGAAATCTGAATTTTCTGAGAGTAAAATTGTAATATGATGAACACAAATATCAGAATCTTACATGAAAATGTAATCATTTTACAAATATTTTCTAAACAAAAGTTTTTATGTTACAGTCAATAGGATTAAAGGGAAAATAATTTTACAATAAAAAAATGGCAAAAAAAACCAACAAACAATATCTAAACATACGAATATATTCACAATAAGTTGCAATTTTATGATAGCAACATATTTTTTGGGGGGGGAGGAGTGGTGAGTTCAAATTTTACATTTCAAGATTAAAGTTAAAACAACGTTAAATAGTGGCAAAACTATTTTTCTTGTAAAAACAGTAATTTTACAAGAGGGAAGCAATAGAGATCGCAAAAAGCCGCTGCCTGACCAGATACTCCTCCCACCCCCACCAAGGACTGTTTTCACTGCTGGATAAAACCTGTTCGCAGGCCTGATCAGGTCCTCGGACCGTACGTTTGACACCCCTGATGTAAATATTACATATATGTTATATTTTATATTGCTACTATTAAACATTTTTAGTCTACTTAGTACCTTTTGTTTTCGCCCTCTTTTTGTGCCCTGGTGTGCATTAATCCTTTCCATCCTTACCCTTTCCATCCTTTGTAACTGAGCTACTGTGTGGAACATTTTCCCTTGTGGTTCATTAAAGTTTGTCTAAGTCTAAGTCTAAGACTCTAGTGTTTTTTCTTTAAAGAGTTCCAAATACCGTGCGACGTAATTAGCAGCCGTGAGACGATCAAACATGATTTTTAACGCCATCACCTGGTACATGTTGTTGTATTTACAGGATTTTCACAATCAAAGCCTGTTTTTTTTTCTTTTGCACATGTAGCATCTCGTTGGTTGTTAGCGTTGGCTAAGCTAAGCGAGGCTAGCTGAGGCTTACAAACAACGTACAGTATTTAGGGAAAAATGCAACACCCCTGTTTATATTATAGATTAATAACTGAGAAGACTTCAAATTAAATGAACAGTGTATTTCAGACTTGAAATATATTTAGTTTGAAACAAATATCTCCAGGAGACACCACACAGTGACGAGTCCTGTTGACGCACCTCTCAAAGGACGACAGTTTGCTCTTTCTGATGTAAAATCCCGATGTTTTGCACACGGCCAAATTTGGTTTGTCCGTGTCAGCTTGCTCAAATCTCGTTTATTGGACGTGCTTACATGGATCAAATCCACCAATTTTTAATAAATTATTTTAAGGTGGCGAGCCTTTGGAACACGGTCCACTTTGTTTCCGTACAGTCCCTTGATCTTTTTCTTTACTGCGATGCATTTTAATACTGTTTGTTGCTTTCTCACACAATACACGTAAAAAAACAACTTTGTCCAGCTACAATGGCTATCCAGCCCCCACAATGCATTGCGAAATAACGCGCCCTTTTGGAGCCCTACATTCATGGCCAATCCACCAAGCAGGCGTCGTACCCATACTTGCCAACCTTGAGACCTCCGATTTCGGGAGGTGGGGGTGGGGGGCGTGGTCGGGGGTGGGGCAGGGCGTGGTTGGGGGCGTGGTTAAGAGGGGAGGAGTATATTGACAACTAGAATTCACCAAGTCAAGTATTTCATATATATATATATATATACATCCTGAAAATATGCAAACAAAACTGTGTTTAGATAATTGATACTTCAAACTTGCATAAATAAATATTAAGGAATACAACATAACTTGGCTTCTGAGAGCTTCAAAATGTAATGAATAAAATGCTAAAGTTGTTGATAAACAAGCAATTATTTTAATAATTAAATATGGTCATTTTAAATGAATTATTATGATCATTTAAAATTAATTATTTCAAATATGTTTATTTTAATGCATAATTCTATGGCTGGATGTAATAAGGAGTCAGAAAAAATACAAATAAAAATACAATTGATTTTTGATGTTATTAGCAAAATATAGTAAACATGTATTTAGTTTTTTGTTTTTTTAATTAATAAATATATTTATTTTTAGGTAAGATAAACATAATAATACAATTTATCTCTAGTCTGGATGATTTATTTCTTGTCACCCTGTTGTCCTCCCATCGTGGAAAAAGGCTGTCCTCACTCAGGTCCGCATGGAACTGGAGGGGGTGTGGCCTCCAGCTCCGGCTGAAAATCGGGAGATTTTCGGGAGAATATTTGTCCCGCGAGGTTTTCGGGAGAGGCAATGAATTTCGGGAGTCTCCCGGAAAATTCGGGAGGGTTGGCAAGTATGGTCGTACCACAGAAAGTTTTAATTCAATCAATCAACCAATCAATGTTTACTTATATAGCCCTAAGTCACGAGTGTCTCAAAGGGCTGCTCAGATCCCACAATTGTGTCAAAAGCTGTCTTTCGAAAAAAAATGCCAAAGCAGACTTATTTCACAGCGGATGAGTGGTTCTACCTCTGTCTGCTCCTTCTTTTCCCGTCGTCCCCTCCTCGTCGATGTTAATGTAAGTGAATTTGACTTTGTTACATGTTTATAGCCTACTCAGTGGCCTTGTGGTTAGAGTGTCCGCCCTGAGACCGATAGGTTGTGAGTTCAAACCCCGGCCGAGTCATACCAAAGACTTTACAAATGGGAGCCATTACCTCCCTGCTTGGCACTCAGCATCAAGGGTTGGAATTGGGGGTTAATTCACCAAAAGTGATTCCCGGGCGCGGCACCGCTGCTGCTCACTGTTCCCCTCACCTCCCAGGGGGTGAACAAGGGGATGGGTCAAATGCAGAGGACAAAATTCACCACACCTAGTGTGTGTGTGTGACAATCATTGGTACTTTAACTTTAACTTTATTATTGTAGCAATATGCTGTTAAAGTTAAAGGGGAACATTATCACCAAGCGTCAATATATACCTTGATGTTGCAGAAAAAAGACCATATATTTTTTTAACCGATTTCCGAACTCTAAATGGGTGAATTTTGGCGAATTAAACGCCTTTCTAATATTCGCTCTCGGAGCGATGATGTCACATCGGTAAGCAATCCGCCATTTTCTCACTTTTGTCGGTGTGTTGTCGGAGGGTGTAACAACACGAACAGGGACGGATTCAAGTTGCACCAGTGGCCCAAAGATGCCACAGTGGCAAGAAATTGGACGGAATGTGTTCAAAATACGAGGGTGTGGGGAAAGCCGACGAAATGGTCGGTCGTTTGTTCCGCACACTTTACCGACGAAAGCTATGCTACGACAGAGATGGCAAGAATGTGTGGATATCCTGCGACACTCAAAGCAGATGCATTTCCAACGATAAAGTCAAAGAAATCTGCCGCCAGACCCCCATTGAATCTGCCGGAGTGTGTGAGCAATTCAGGGACAAAGGACCTCGGTAGCACGGCAAGCAATGGCGGCAGTTTGTTCCCGCAGACGAGCGAGCTAAATCCCCTGGATGTCTTGGCTCACACCGTCCCTTATGCCACCGAAGATGATCAAGAGAAGAATATCGACCCTAGCTTCCCTGGCCTGCTGACATCAACTCCAAAACTGGACAGATCAGCTTTCAGGAAAAGAGTTTGGATGAGGGTATGTCTACAGAATATATTAATTGATGAAAACTTTATTCATTACTCACGGTTTTACGTAAATTATTATACATAAACTGTGTTTACTAATAATTTAGCTTAAAAACATTTATTTTTTTCAATCATTCGAGTACATTCGGGTAGTCTTGCGTAATGCAGTATTTTGTGTCTATTTAGGTGTGGTTAACCTGAGTGCTGAAATCGTGGAAAAATATATGTTCTTAGCGCGCCTGAAATGGGCTGTCTGCACTCTCAAAGTGCATGTTGTTGCCAAATGTATTTCATATGCTGTAAACCTAGTTCATAGTTGTTAGTAATTATCTTATCAGACAGTGTTAAGCCGCTGAAATCCGAGTCTCAATCCGAGCTAATGTCGCTATACCTTGCTGTTTGTTTGTATTGGCATCACTGTGTGACGTCACAGGAAAATGGACGGGTGTATATAACGATGATTACAATCAGGCACTTTGAAGCTTTTTTTTTTAGGGATATTGCGTGATGGGTAAAATTTTGAAAAAAACGTAGAAAAATAAAATAAGCCACTGGGAACTGATTTTTAATGGTTTTAACCCTTCTGAAATTGTGATAATGTTCCCCTTTAAGGTTTTTTTGTGATTTCTGATCATTTGTGAGGGCACCAAAGGGACTTCTGTGTGTGTGCGTGTGTTGGCAGAGCAGCACATAATGAACAGTTCAGTTTGTTTGCTATGCAGTACTGTATAGCACTTTATATTGTGTTCAAAGTGTACACAACTTAACTAAAATATGGAGTTTTGTTGCGGCTGGAACCCGTTATTCATATTCACATTGGTTTTATGGCGATATTTGCTTTGTAAATCGAGGTTTTGCTGCTTTG
Source organism: Nerophis lumbriciformis (assembly GCF_033978685.3). Classification (NCBI taxonomy): domain Eukaryota; kingdom Metazoa; phylum Chordata; class Actinopteri; order Syngnathiformes; family Syngnathidae; genus Nerophis; species Nerophis lumbriciformis. The sequence continues at coordinate 8,141,145 of NC_084561.2, forward strand.
ACAATGAAAATATTATCTTGCGTCGGACCTCTTTAGCATGCACGTGGGCGTACCTAATGTTGTGACCAGGGCGTTGTGTTGAATCGATGGCGGGTCATTGTCGTGGCTCAAGGGCGCGCGGCAGCTTGTGTGCTGATGAGCAAGACGGCGGCGTTTGGGGACGTCACGATTTGTTTACCGCAGCTATTTACTGTCAGCGTGGCATTTAGCGGCTTTCGGCCATCACGTCCCCCCCCCCCCCCGGTCCTGGCAGACATATTAGACAAGGTGACAGTCAGGCGACAAAGCCCCCCCCACCCCAAAAAAAAAACAACCCCTGTGGAGTTGGGAAGGAAGAAGGAGAACAATGACATCCAACAAGGTGACAAGAGAGGGGACATTGTAGTCATCACCGAAGATCAATGATGTCGCTGCAGTGACACATGGACAACTAATTATTGATGGCTAATTAGGAGGATAAAGCTAAGCAGAAAAGGAGGCTTTTTGTCCTCAACGCGCAATCAACACTCTCAATGACACTAGAAACAAACACCCTCACTTGGAAGATTTCAACTTCGTTTCAAAACAAATTGTGACCGAAAAAGAATAATAACATTCTCTTATTATTATAATCAAATGACAGCAGTCATTTCCATTTCTAATATAAGTGTTTAGGCCCACTTACAATGACAATAACAAAAAAATATTGTTTTTCATGAACTGTGTACTTGTATTGTTTGTCTGGGTGGAGGTCCTGCTTTGGAAATAATTTGTACCCCCTTCAGACATTGCATTTAGTTCCCATCAAAACATTCACATGTTGCCATACTTGCCAACCTTGAGACCTCCGATTTCGGGCGGTGGGGGATAGGGGCGTGGTCGGGGGTTGGGGTTAAGATATATATATATATATATATATATATATATATAAGAAATACTTGACTTTCAGTGAATTATAGCTATATATATATATATATATATATATATATATATATATATATATATATTTTATTACATATATATATATATATATATATATATATTTTATTACATATATATATATATATATATATATATATATATATATATATATATATATATATATATATATATATATATAAATAAAATAAATACTTGAATTTCAGTGTTCATTTATTTACACATATACACACACATAACACTCATCTACTCATTGTTGAGTTAAAGGTTGAATTGTCCATCCTTGTTCTATTCTCTGTCACTATTTCAGAACACACACATTATACAAATATACATTATAAAATCAATAAGAAAACGGGAGCTCTAATTTGGGAGTCTGAATTAGGATCAGAAGTTCCTATACAAACATTGCGCACTCACGTCGCCTTTTTGTATTGATTACTGCAGCTGTGCACTGGATTCATTCACAAATACAAACTACAACTCACAAACACTTTAGAGTTAGGCTCCACCATCAGAATGTGTACTTAAACTTATAAAAATCACATAGATATTATTCAGTGAGTTGATTCACCAAAACTAACCTGTTATACAGAAGGAAAAAGCACACAGGACGTTTCAATTGTTCACAGACTGGTCGCTCTCATCAGAATGACAAGACACTTCCGGTCTGCAGGTGATAGCATTCAATTGGGAAGAAACGCCCTACTGCCCCCTACTGACCAATGTGAATACTGATAAATGTGTAATGACAGCTCCAAAAACGAATTCAAACCACAAAATAAAATAAATAAATCAACACAAAAATGTGACACATTATGGGTGAGTCACATATGCATGTACAGTAGATGGCAGTATTGTCCTGTTTAAAAGTGTCACAACATTGCTGTTTACGGCAGACGAACTGCTTTACGGTAGACGAAGACTTGACTGCTGTTGTTGTGTGTTGTTACCGCGCTGGGAGGACATTAATGAAACTGCCTAACAATAAACCCACATAAGAAACCAAGAACTCGCCCTCGATCATTCTACAGTTATAACGTGATTGGGCAGGCAGGCTGTTTATATTGTGGGAAAGCGGACGTGAGAACAGGCTGTCAACACGTCACTCAGGTCCGCATGGAGCTGGAGGGGACGCGGCCTCCGGCCTCCGCCTGAATTTCGGGAGATTTTCGGGAGAAAATTGTCCCGGGAGGTTTTCGGGAGAGGCGCTGAATTTCGGGAGTCTCCCGGAAAATCCGGGACGGTTGGCATGTATGCATGTTGCACAATGAGATGTAAGCAGGGGATCATGTGTACATTCCTGCAACTTCCTGTTTGTAAAAAATATATTTTTATTAGTATTTATTTAATATACTAACAGCATTTCATGATTAATATTTATAAATTAAGATTCCTAATAAATGACACTAGAATAAGCACACATTTGGTTGGTAAATCATAGTGTAACGACCTGGAATTACACTTTATGTGGGGTGTCGGAGTTGTCCGACTTTTTGTGTGGCTGTAAACGCATCACTGGCTAAGTGTCATATGTGCAAGTGTTGGCCATACTTGCCAACCCTCCCGAATTTTCCGGGAGACTCCCGAAATTCAGCACCTCTCCCGAAAACCTCCCGGGACAAATATTCTCCCGAAAATCTCCCGATTTTTAGCTGGAGCTGGAGGCCACGCCCCCTCCAGCTTTATGCGGACCTGAGTGAGGACAGCCTTTTTTTTTTATGACGGGAGGACCACAGGGTGACAAGAACTAAATCATCCAGACTAGAGATAAATTGTATTATTATGTTTATCTTACCTAAAAAGAAATATATTTATTATTTAAAAATAAATAAAAATACATTTTTACTATATTTTGCTAAAAACATCAAAATTCATTGTATTTTTATTTGTATTTTTTCTGACTCCTTATTACATCCAGCCATAGAATTATACATTAAAATGAACATATTGAAAATAATTAATAATTAAATGATCATAATAATGACCATATTTAATTATTAAAATAATTGCTTGTTTATCAACAACTTTAGCATTTTATTCATTACATTTTGAAGCTCTCAGAAGCCAAGTTATGTTATATTCCTTAAGATTTATTTATGCAAATTTGAAGTATCAATTATCTAAACACAGTTTTGTTTGCATATTTTCAGGATGTAGATATATATATATATATATATATATATATATATATATATATATATATATATATATATATATATATATATATATATATATATATATATACACACAGGTAAAAGCCAGTAAATTAGAATATTTTGAAAAACTTGATTTATTTCAGTAATTGCATTCAAAAGGTGTAACTTGTACATTATATTTATTCATTGCACACAGACTGATGCATTCAAATGTTTATTTCATTTAATTTTGATGATTTGAAGTGGCAACAAATGAAAATCCAAAATTCCGTGTGTCACAAAATTAGAATATTACTTAAGGCTAATACAAAAAAGGGATTTTTAGAAATGTTGGCCAACTGAAAAGTATGAAAATGAAAAATATGAGCATGTACAATACTCAATACTTGGTTGGAGCTCCTTTTGCCTTAATTACTGCGTTAATGCGGCGTGGCATGGAGTCGATGAGTTTCTGGCACTGCTCAGGTGTTATGAGAGCCCAGGTTGCTCTGATAGTGGCCTTCAACTCTTCTGCGTTTTTGGGTCTGGCATTCTGCATCTTCCTTTTCACAATACCCCACAGATTTTCTATGGGGCTAAGGTCAGGGGAGTTGGCGGGCCAATTTAGAACAGAAATACCATGGTCCGTAAACCAGGCACGGGTAGATTTTGCGCTGTGTGCAGGCGCCAAGTCCTGTTGGAACTTGAAATCTCCATCTCCATAGAGCAGGTCAGCAGCAGGAAGCATGAAGTGCTCTAAAACTTGCTGGTAGACGGCTGCGTTGACCCTGGATCTCAGGAAACAGAGTGGACCGACACCAGCAGATGACATGGCACCCCAAACCATCACCCAACCATGCAAATTTTGCATTTCCTTTGGAAATCGAGGTCCCAGAGTCTGGAGGAAGACAGGAGAGGCACAGGATCCACGTTGCCTGAAGTCTAGTGTAAAGTTTCCACCATCAGTGATGGTTTGGGGTGCCATGTCATCTGCTGGTGTCGGTCCACTCTGTTTCCTGAGATCCAGGGTCAACACAGCCGTCTACCAGCAAGTTTTAGAGCACTTCATGCTTCCTGCTGCTGACCTGCTCTATGGAGATGGAGATTTCAAGTTCCAACAGGACTTGGCGCCTGCACACAGCGCAAAATCTACCCGTGCCTGGTTTACGGGTGAAAAGGAAGATGCAGAATGCCAGACCCAAAAACGCAGAAGAGTTGAAGGCCACTATCAGAGCAACCTGGGCTCTCATAACACCTGAGCAGTGCCAGAAACTCTTCGACTCCATGCCACGCCGCATTAACGCAGTAATTGAGGCAAAAGGAGCTCCAACCAAGTATTGAGTATTGTACATGCTCATATTTTTCATTTTCATACTTTTCAGTTGGCCAACATTTCTAAAAATCCCTTTTTTGTATTAGCCTTAAGTAATATTCTAATTTTGTGACACACGGAATTTTGGATTTTCATTTGTTGCCACTTCAAATCATCAAAATTAAATGAAATAAACATTTGAATGCATCAGTCTGTGTGCAATGAATAAATATAATGTACAAGTTACACCTTTTGAATGCAATTACTGAAATAAATCAAGCTTTTCAAAATATTCTAATTTACTGGCTTTTACCTGTATATACATATATATATATATAAATATATATATATATATATATATATAGCCCTGAGACCTACCGATCTCAGGACACTCTAACCACAAGGCCACTGAATAATAAACATATGTTTAATGTACCGTAAGACTTTTTGGTAAAGCCAACAATGCAATTTTTTTGGTGGTGCCCTTTATTTAGAAAAGCATCGAAAAGTATCGAAGTACATTTTGGTACCGGTACCAAAATATTGGTATCGAGACAACCCTAGTACGGACCATTGGTACATTTCCATATTTGGGCGCCTGGGCTGTCCTGTTTCCTTTGACTCTCTTCCCTGATGCTTATGTGGCGCCCCCTTGTGACAAGCAGCATTCATCCATCCATTTTCTACCGCTTGTCCCTTTTTGGGGTCGCGGGAGTGCTGGAGCCTATCTCAGCGGCATTCGGGCGGAAGGCGGGGTACACCCTGGACAAGTCGCCACCTCATCGCAGGGCCAACACAGATAGACAGACAACATTCACACACTAGGGCCAATTTAGTGATGCCAATCAACCTATCCCCAGGTGCACGTCTTTAGAGGTGGGAGGAGCCTATCCCCAGGTGCATGTCTTTAGAGGTGGGAGGAAGCCTATCCCCAGGTACATGTCTTTAAAGGTGGGAGGAGCCTATCCCCAGGTACATGTCTTTAGAGGTGGGAGGAGCCTATGCCCAGGTGCATGTCTTTGGAGGTGGGAGGAGCCTATGCCCAGGTGCATGTCTTTGGAGGTGGGAGGAGCCTATCCCCAGGTGCATGTCTTTGGAGGTGGGAGGAGCCTATCCCCAGGTGCATGTCTTTGGAGGTGGGAGGAGCCTATCCCCAGGTACATGTCTTTGGAGGTGGGAGGAGCCTATCCCCAGGTGCACGTCTTTGGAGGTGGGAGGAGCCTATCCCCAGGTGCATGTCTTTAGAGGTGGGAGGAGCCTATCTCCAGGTGCATGTCTTTGGAGGTGGGAGGAGCCTATCCCCAGGTGCATGTCTTTAGAGGTGGGAGGAAGCCGATCCCCAGGTGCATGTCTTTGGAGGTGGGAGGAGCCTATCCCCAGGTGCATGTCTTTAGAGGTGGGAGGAAGCCTATCCCCAGTGCATGTCTTTGGAGGTGGGAGGAGCCTACCCCAGGTGCATGTCTTTAGAGGTGGGAGGAGCCTATCCCCAGGTGCACGTCTTTAGAGGTGGGAGGAAGCCTATCCCCAGGTGCATGTCTTTAGAGGTGGGAGGAAGCCTATCCCCAGGTGCATGTCTTTGGAGGTGGGAGGAGCCTATCCCCAGGTGCATGTCTTTAGAGGTGGGAGGAAGCCTACCCCCAGTGCATGTCTTTGGAGGTGGGAGGAGCCTACCCCAGGTGCATGTCTTTAGAGGTGGGAGGAGCCTATCCCCAGGTGCACGTCTTTAGAGGTGGGAGGAAGCCTATCCCCAGGTGCACGTCTTTAGAGGTGGGAGGAGCCTATCCCCAGGTGCATGTCTTTGGAGGTGGGAGGAAGCCTATCCCCAGGTGCATGTCTTTAGAGGTGGGAGGAAGCCTATCCCCAGGTGCACGTCTTTAGAGGTGGGAGGAGCCTATCCCCAGGTGCATGTCTTTGGAGGTGGGAGGAAGCCTATCCCCAGGTGCATGTCTTTAGAGGTGGGAGGAAGCCTATCCCCAGGTGCATGTCTTTGGAGGTGGGAGGAAGCCTATCCCCAGGTGCATGTCTTTAGAGGTGGGAGGAAGCCTATCCCCAGGTGCATGTCTTTAGAGGTGGGAGGAGCCTATCCCCAGGTGCATGTCTTTAGAGGTGGGAGGAAGCCTATCCCCAGGTGCATGTCTTTGGAGGTGGGAGGAGCCTATCCCCAGGTGCATGTCTTTAGAGGTGGGAGGAGCCTATCCCCAGGTGCATGTCTTTAGAGGTGGGAGGAGCCTATCCCCAGGTGCATGTCTTTAAAGGTGGGAGGAGCCTATCCCCAGGTGCATGTCTTTAGAGGTGGGAGGAAGCCTATCCCCCCCCAGGTTCATGTCTTTAGAGGTGGGAGGAGCCTATCCCCAGGTGCATGTCTTTAGAGGTGGGAGGAAGCCTATCCCCAGGTGCATGTCTTTAGAGGTGGGAGGAAGCCTATCCCCAGGTGCATGTCTTTAGAGGTGGAAGGAGCCTATCCCCAGGTGCATGTCTTTGGAGGTGGGAGGAGCCTATCCCCAGGTGCATGTCTTTAGAGGTGGGAGGAAGCCTATCCCCAGGTGCATGTCTTTAGAGGTGGAAGGAGCCTATCCCCAGGTGCATGTCTTTGGAGGTGGGAGGAGCCTATCCCCAGGTGCATGTCTTTGGAGGTGGGAGGAAGCCTATCCCCAGGTGCATGTCTTTGGAGGTGGGAGGAGCCTATGCCCAGGTGCATGTCTTTGGAGGTGGGAGGAGCCTATCCCCAGGTGCATGTCTTTGGAGGTGGGAGGAGCCTATCCCCAGGTGCATGTCTTTGGAGGTGGGAGGAAGCCTATCCCCAGGTGCATGTCTTTAAAGGTGGGAGGAGCCTATCCCCAGGTGCATGTCTTTAAAGGTGGGAGGAGCCTATCCCCAGGTGCATGTCTTTGGAGGTGGGAGGAAGCCGGAGAACCCGGAGGGAACCCACGCAGTCACGGGGAGAACATGCAAACTCCACACAGAAAGATCCCGACCCCGGGATTGAACTCGGGACTACCCAGGACCTTCGTATTGTGAGACACACGCACTAACCCCTGTTCCACCGTGCTGCCCTGCGTTGGCTCCATTGTTGCTGTTTTGTCCCGCCTCACCGACTCCTCTCTTTTTTACTCTCACCTTGGTCTTGCAAACTTTCCCTTAGACTTTACCCCCTTCCTCTTTGTCGTCGTCGCATTTGCACCTTTTTCTGCATCTTTTCCACCATCCCATCCCTCGCCCGGGCTATAATACAAGTGCAATCAGCTGTGTGCGACTGATGCACTAGTGTGTGTGTGTGTGTGTGTGTGTGTGTGAGATGATGTGTGTGATGTGTGGAAGTGAAGCATATTTGCCTCCGAGCTAAATCATTTGCATACCTGTCACAGCCCCTCCACTGGGTGTCAGGTGCAGTGATGCATAGTGCATTCCTGTGGCAGCCTCGCTATTTCATGGCCTCCCACTGTTGTGTAGCACGTCTGACTGTCAGCTGACAGTGTGTGTGTGTGTGTGTGTGTGTGTGTGTGTGTGTGTGTGTGTGTGTGTGTGTGTGTGTGTGTGTGTGTGTGTGTGCGTGCCGCTTCATAGGAAGGACAACACCATTAGGATCTACCGTGGAGAAGTCTGCTCTTTAAAGTTTTCAAAGACTTGGACAAGATGCACAACACTCGACAATGGCTTAAAGATAAGTTTGATGATAAGGATCTAAAAACTGCAACAAAAATTTCAAAATTTCACTTGCTGTGTAACATGTTTAGCGTTGTCTTCCGGTAAATAAATGGGTTGTACTTGTATGGCGCTTTTCTACAAACCCCGTTTCCATATGAGTTGGGAAATTGTGTTAGATGTAAATATAAACGCAATACAACATACTTGCCAACCCTCCCGGATTTTCCGGGAGACTCCCTAAATTCAGCGCCTCTCCCGAAAACCTCCCGGGACAAATTTTATCCCGAAAATCTCCCGAAATTCATGCGGACCTGAGTGACGTGTCGACAGCCTGTTTTCACGTCCGTAAAGCAGTTCGTCTGCCGTAAACAGCAATGTTGTGACACTCTTAAACAGGACAATACTGCCATCTACTGTACGTGCATATGTGACAATAACATCTAGGGCTTTTAGAGAGTGCAGTGCACAACTGCGCACACAACAAGGAGACGAAGCAGAATGCATCATCAGAGAGGGTGTTCAGCATAGTTTGAAAAATAGTGACAGAGAATAGAACAAGGATGGACAATTCAACCCTTAACTCAACAATGAGTAGATGAGTGTTATGTGTGTGTATATGCGTAAATAAATGAACACTGAAATTCAAATATTTTTCTTATTTATATATATATATATATATATATATATATATATATATATATATATATATATATATATATATATATATATATATATAGCTAGAATTCACTGAAAGTCAAGTATTTCTTATATATATATATATACATATATATATATATATATATATATATATATATATATATATATATATATATATATATATATGAAATACTTGACTTGGTGAATTCTAGCTGTAAATAAACTCCTCCCCTCTTAACCACGCCCCCAACCACGCCCCCCCGGGACCACTCCCCCCACCATCTCCCGAAATCGGAGGTCTCAAGGTTGGCAAGTATGCAATACAATGATTTGCAAATCATTTTCAACCCATATTCAGTTGAATATGCTACAAAGACAACATATTTGATGTTCAAACTGATAAACATTTTTTCTTTTGCAAATAATCATTAACTTTAGAATTTGATGCCAGCAACACGTGACAAAGAAGTTGGGAAAGGTGGTAGGTGGTAAATTGATGTTAAAGCGAGCTTAGGGATCAGTATGCCTGCTCGTGCTTTCTCTTAGTTGTCGTGTAACATGTTTAGCCTCGTCCATACTTGCCAACCTTGAGACCTCCGATTTCGGGAGGTGGGGGGTGGGGGGCGTGGTTAAGAGGGGAGGAGTATATTTACAGCTAGGATTCACCAAGTCAAGTATTTCATATATATATATATTTATATATATATATATAAGAAATACTTGAATTTCAGTGTTCATTTATTTACACATATACACACACATAACACTCATCTACTCATTGTTGAGTTAAGGGTTGAATTGTCCACCCTTGTTCTATTTGTCACTATTTTTCTAACCATGCTGAACACCCTCACTAATGATGCAATGCTGTGTGGCATGCAACAAGTGCTTTCATCAAATGCACTAGATGGCAGTATTGTACCGTTTAAGAGTGTCACAACATTGCTGTTTACGGCAGACGAACTGCTTTACGGTAGACAAAAACGTGACTGCTGTTGTTGTGTGTTGTTGCCGCGCTGGGAGGACGTTAATGAAACTGCCTAACAATAAACCCACATAAGAAACCAAGAACTCGCCCTTGATCATTCTACAGTTATAACATGTTTGGGCAGGTACGCTGTTTATATTGTGTGCCTGAATTTCGGGAGAAAATTTGTCCCGGGAGGTTTTTGGGAGAGGCGCTGAATTTCGTGAGTCTCCCGGAAAATCCGGGAGGGTTGGCAAGTATGGCCTCGTCTTCCAGTGATAATGGTACTTGATAATGCTTCTTCGGATACTAAGAAATGTTTTTTTGTTGCCATAACGGAGGTGATGATTATTAGCTCGTGTATTGCACACATCGGGCATTCACGATCGATGCCTCACTAATAGTTTAATAACACTTTATTTTAACGGAAATTGTCTGATAGCTATTGGTCCCTAAGTAATATTAATGACCATTTGCATTTCGACACATGGATTTGCACACCAATGCACAATCACTAATTTTTTCCAAGACACACCCACTAGAGATGCGCGGTTTGCGGGCACAACCGCGGAGTCCGCGGATTATCCGCGGATCGGGCGGATGAAATTAAAAAAAATTTGATTTTATCCGCGGGTCGGGTCGGGTCGGGTCGGGCGGTTGAAATTAAAAAAAATTAGATTTTAAATAGATTCAGGCGGGTGGCAGTTAAACCAATTCGGAAATATATATACATAGTTAAATGTTGTTACCCACATACGAAAAACGAGCAGGCACCTGCTGCATATGCCACAACAGAAGAAAAAAAAAGAAAAAGAGATGGACACTTTTACGGAGCGGAGAAGGGACGCCTCGCCGGGGTCCGGGACCGAGGCCCCTTCCCCCGAGAGGGCCCCACCGGGAGCCGTAGCTGAGGCGATCCGCGAGAAGGGCCCGACGCACGTCCAGGGTCACCACCGCGCCCACCGCACCGACACCCCGCCTCGTCCGCCTTCGCCGCGGCCGGCGTCACGCGCAGCAGGTAAGCAGCTTACCTGCCCGCCACCCCCGTGGCCGGGGGCTCGTAACAGGGGTCACTCCGTGCGCTCCGCCCGCGCAGCTTACCTGCCCGCCACCCCTGTTGCCGGGGGCACGTAACAGGGGTCACTCCGCGCGCAGTGCGCTCACGAAAGGGGTGGGGCTCACCCTGGTTGATATAGACAGCAGGACGGTGGCCATGGAAGTCGGAACCCGCTAAGGAGTGTGTAACAACCCACCTGCCGAATCAACTAGCCCTGAAAATGGATGGCGCTGGAGCGTCGGGCCCATACCCGGCCGTCGCCGGCAGTGAGACGCGCTTGGAGGTGCGCTCAGCGCGGCTTCCATATGATTGCGCACTGGTGTGCGTCTGGGTCGTGACAGCGTGGCACGCGAATGTCTGTGCTGCATTGGATCAGTCTCCTTTCTTTAACAGGCAAAAGATTTATAACCTCACTAATGCCTTGCATCGTCTATATTAGATATGTAACAACGGGCGGGTGCGGGCGTGTGCGGTTCTGATCAAATGTTGCATCGGGTGGATGGCGGATGGTTGACGACTTTCTGATGCGGTTGCGGATGAAATAATTGCCTATCCGCGCATCTCTAACACACACACACACACACACACACACACACACACACACACACACACACACACACACACACACACACACACACACACACACACAGGTTATCATTTGGAATAGGGACCAAGTTTTTGATCATACCTTGTGGGGACCACCCTTTCTACAGGTTGTGGAGGCATACAAAAAATGGTGTAAAATGTCCACTGCCCAGTTAGCTCATACACTTCTTTAAATCTCTGGATTGATGAAGTAATGTGCTGATCATTCTTACTGGGGACCCTGGGGAAAAAGACTTAATATGGTTCATGGGGACCAAATTTAAATAATTTTGCATAATTCACACAAATTTGTACGTGACTACTGAGGACCATTTGATTAAAAAAAAAAACAACTTCTAATTAAATATGACATGATGGTCAGAATACAGCACTACAGCTGTCCTCTTATAGGAAGTTTCACCACTTCAATGTTAAAGCAAATCCTGCATCTTCTGTGACATTACTGAAAACTGCTATTTAGCAGTAATGAAGTTGTCTGCAACTCCAACTACCATATTATAGAAGGATGGAACATTCTGAATGTGAATCATACTTTAAAGTAATAATGTTTTTTAATCATGCTGTGTGAAAATGTCATCCTAAGGAACACTAAACCAGATTTTGGTTTTTGGAAAAAATAGTTAGTTTTAACTAAGGATGGATACCATACAGAATCACAGTACTATTAATGTCATGTCTGTGTGATCATGTTTTGTTTTAGTCATGTTCGGTTTTGTTTTTGGACTTTTTGTGCACTTTTGTTTTGTTTTGTCACCATAGCAACCCATTCGTTTTCACCTGTCACGTCACGCACCTGTTTCACGTTTTGAGTCACGCACCTGTTTTCGTTAATCATGTAGGTAGTATTTAAGTTCATTGTTTTCAGTTCGTCGTCCTGGCGAAATCCCGGATTCATACCCCTGTCACACTTTTACCTCTGCGCACTTCATAGTCCATGCCAAGTAAGTTTTTTGTTTATTAATGCCACAGTTAGTGTTTTTGTTTAATTGTTCACAGTTTTTTGCCCACGTGCAAGTCTTTTTGTTTCGTTAGTGAAATTTGTACATCCCACTTGAGCGCGCTCTTTGTTCCTTTGAGTGTTATAAATAAATATGTGTTCACCTTCACGCCATGACCAGTCCAGCTTTACTTGCATCTCGGGAAAACAAACACACCATAGTCCACGTCTTGACAATTAATGCCAGGATAACAAATGTTTCAATTCAAGAAAATTAATTTTCTCTTTTACCTATATTTGAAACACGTAAACAAAGTAACCCAAATTTCCCCGTTGTGGGATCAATAAAGGATGATCTTATCTTACCTTAGCGGGTGCAGTACCAGCTACAGCCCGGTGAGGGGGCTGCTGTGCAAATGTCTCACACTCAAACTAACCAGTAAACATGTTTTATGGGCCAAAACTTAAAAATCACTTAAAAAAATCTTTTAAAAAGGTTTCCCTTTAGGGCAGGAGTGTCAAACTCAAATACAGAGTGGGCCAAAATTTAAAACTGAACAAAGCCGTGGGCCAAGGTTGAACAAATTAACCTTTTAATAGGGACCCAAACAAGTTTTGCATTGAATATTGAACAAGCAAGGCTTATGTAACTTTATAGTGACATGCAAAATTTAGTTTCAAATAATAATAATAATAATTAAAAAAATATCAATGGCATATCAAATAAAATTTAAATAAAAATCGAATGCCTCTTTTCTATTTGCAGCCTTTATAGGTAAATATCAAAATAAACTTTTTCCACAGGCTAATAATACCTCTGAAAATAAAATAACAATAATGAATGAATCAAACATCCAAGCCTGGAAGTAGCAAGAGAAAGTAGATGAATAAAACGCAACACTGAGGTCCAATAGCATTAATACTGAAGTTTTGCCAGAGTCTGTGTTTAGACAGATGTCATTTATAACTTTAAGAAGGGCCGTCTCTGTGCTATGAAGATGTCGAAATCCTGACTGGAAGTTGTTGTGGCAGCCAGTAGAAGCCAAGAAGGGATTTAGTTGTTGGAGGACAACTTTCTCAATTATTTTACTTATGAATGGTTATGAAGAGTTAAGGCTGCATGGGATTCTGGGTATTTGTTTTGTTGTGTTTATGTTGTGTTACTGTGCGGATGTTCTCCCGGAATGTGTTTGTCATTCTTGTTTGGTGTGGATTCACAGTGTGGCGTATATTTCTAACAGTGTTAAAGATATTTATACGGACACCGTCAGTGTGACCTGTATCGCTGTTGGCCAAGTATGCATTGCATTTACGTGTGTGGGCATGCCGAAGTCGCACATATTTTGTGATCGGGCCGGCACGGTATTGGAACGGATGAAAAGCGGACGTGACGTCAGCTCGTAGAGGACGATAAACGCAGTGCCTTTAAAGCACGCCCCCAAGACTGTGGTCCGGGTGTACTACGAGGTAGTGATGGGTTGATGAGGCGTCATGAAGCGTTTCGACACATTGCAAAACTGTATTGATACTGTGTCGATACTGTGTCACTAAATACTGACATCTGCTGGACATTAAAAATCCCTACAGGCAACCTATGGACCGACTCAACTGACACTGATTTTATGCCCTAGTACAGGGGTCACCAACCTTTTTGAAACCAAAAACTACTTCTTGGGTACTGATTAATGCGAAGGGCTACCAGTTTGATACACACTTAAATAAATATATTGTCATTTGTAAGTTACACGTAAGTGTGATTTAAACAAGAATAGCTAAATAAATAAATGTATATACATATAAAAAAATGGGTATTTCTGTCTGTCATTCCGTCGTACATTTTTTTTTCCTTTTACGGAAGGTTTTTTGTAGAGAATAAATGATGAAAAAAACACTTAATTGAACGGTTTAAAAGAGGAGAAAACACGAAAAAAATTAAAATAAAATTTTGAAACATAGTTTATCTTCAATTTCGACTCTTTAAAATTCAAAATTCAACCGACAAAAAGAAGAAAAAAACTAGCTAATTTGAATCTTTTTGAAAAAATTAAAACAATAATTTATGGAACATCATTAGTAATTTTTCCTGATTAAGATACATTTTAGAATTTTGATGACATGTTTTAAATTGGTTAAAATCCAATCTGCACTTTGTTAGAATATTTAACAAATTGGACCAAGCTATATTTCTAACAAAGACAAATCAGTATTTCTTCTAGATTTTCCAGAACAACAATTTTAAAAGAAATTCAAAATACTTTGAAATAAGATTTAAATTTGATTCTACAGATTTTCTAGATTTGCCAGAATAATAATTCTTTTGAATTTTAATCATAGTAAGTTTGAAGAAATATTTCACAAATATTCTTCGTCGAAAAAACAGAAGCTAAAATATTTATTATTCTATACAATAATAAAAAAAAAAAATACTTGAACATTGATTTAAATTGTCAGGAAAGAGGAATACATTTAAAAGGTAAAAAGGTATATTTGTTTAAAAATCCTAAAATCATTTTTAAGGTTGTATTTTTTCTCTAAAATTGTATTTCTAAAAGTAATAAGAAGCAAAGTAAAAAATATATGAATTTATTTAAACAAGTGAAGACCCATCCATCCATCCATCCATTTTCTACCGCTTATTCCAAGTGAAGACCAAGTCTTTAAAATATTTTCTTGGATTTTCAAATTGTATTTGAGTTTTGTCTCTTTTAGAATTAAAAATGTCGAGCAAAGCGAGACCAGCTTGCTAGTAAATAAATAAAATTTAAAAAATAGAGGCAGCTCACTGGTAAGTGCTGCTCTTTGAGCTATTTTTAGAACGGGCGAGCGGGCGACTGATCTGGTCCTTACGGGCTACCTGGTGACCGCGGGCACCGCGTTGGTGACCCCTGCCCTAGTATATACAATAATAATATAAACCAAGTCATTGTATTTCATTTAGGATTATTTCATATCTTCATTTAAATAAAAATATATTTTTATCTTTTTTAGATACAGTCAATAAATAATGTGAACATGTATCATAACATGGAAATCTAAGAGAACGTGTTGTGGATGATTGTGGACTGGGAATTGTTTTAATTTTATTTTTTTACACATTTTTATAAAAAAAAAAAAAAAAAGTTTTTCCGACGTATTACATTTTAGACGATTTCTCTTAGTTATTATTTCTCCGGCTGTAGAAAAGACACGCTCACAGGGCACAGAGGAGGCGTCAGTGCGACACAGTTCGCGTATTGGTCACGTGACCAAAACAGCTCATGGTCGGTCACGTGACTTTCTAAAAGCGGTACGTGCACCGACACAGGGTTTTGCTCTATGAGCTCGACGCATGCGCCGATGCATCGGTGTTGCCGGACCCATCACTACTACGAGGTATAATGACTGATGAAAACCTTCGTTCGATAATGAAGGTTGCCTCAGCTCAAAGCCTGAGCCCCGACATTAATGAACTAGCATCCAAGAAACGATGGCGGGTATCTGGCTTGGGCACATCAGATTAGATCAGTGTGTTGCAAACTGAGCAGTTTAAAGTCCTGAATGGTTGGTTTATTCATTGTTATTTTATTTTCTAATTTATTAGCCTGTGGAAAAAGTTAATGTTGATATTTACCTCAGAAGGCTGCAAATAGAAAAGAAGCATTACATTTTTATTTAAATTGTATTTGATATGTATTGGGACACTTACGACTAAAACTTGACAAAAGTATTGGGCCACTTGGGACTAAAACTGGACAAAAGTATTGGGACACATACGACTAAAACTGGACAAAAGTATTGGGACACTTAGGACTAAAACTGGACAAAAGTTTTGGGACACTTAGGACTAAAATTTGACAAACGGATTGGGACACTTAGGACTAAAACTTGACAAGTATTGGGACACTTCGGACTACAACTTGACAAAAGTATTGGGACACTTAGGACGAAAATTGGACATAAGTATTGAGACACTTAGGAATAAAACTGGACAAAAGTATTGGGACACCTACTCTGGACAGAAGTATTGGGACACTTAGGACTACAACTTGACAAAAGTATTGGGACACTTAGGACTAAAACTTGACAAAAGTATTGGGACACCTACACTGGACAAAAGTATTGGGACACTTAGGACTACAACTTGACAAAAGTATTGGGACACATACGACTAAAACTGGACAAAAGTATTGGGACACTTAGGACTAAAACTGGACAAAAGTTTTGGGACACTTAGGACTAAAATTTGACAAACGGATTGGGACACTTAGGACTAAAACTTGACAAGTATTGGGACACTTCGGACTACCACTGGACAAACGTATTGGGACACTTAGGACTAAAACTTGACAAGTATTGGGACACTTCGGACGAAAATTGGACATAAGTATTGAGACACTTAGGAATAAAACTGGACAAAAGTATTGGGACACCTACGCTGGACAGAAGTATTGGGACACTTAGGACTACAACTTGACAAAAGTATTGGGACACTTAGGACTAAAACTTGACAAAAGTATTGGGACACCTACACTGGACAAATGTATTGGGACACTTAGGACTACAACTTGACAAAAGTAGTGGGACACTTAGGACTACCACTGGACAAACGTATTGGGACACATCGGACTACAACTTGACATAAGTATTGGGACACTTAGGACGAAAATTGGACATAAGTATTGAGACACTTAGGAATAAAACTGGACAAAAGT
The DNA here is from genome assembly GCF_033978685.3 of Nerophis lumbriciformis. NCBI lineage: Eukaryota > Metazoa > Chordata > Actinopteri > Syngnathiformes > Syngnathidae > Nerophis > Nerophis lumbriciformis. The sequence goes on from NC_084561.2 coordinate 8,158,073, forward strand.
ATTGGGACACCTACTCTGGACAGAAGTATTGGGACACTTAGGACTACAACTTGACAAAAGTATTGGGACACCTACACTGGACAAAAGTATTGGGACACTTAGGACTACAACTTGACAAAAGTATTGGGACACATACGACTAAAACTGGACAAAAGTATTGGGACACTTAGGACTAAAACTGGACAAAAGTTTTGGGACACTTAGGACTAAAATTTGACAAACGGATTGGGACACTTAGGACTAAAACTTGACAAGTATTGGGACACTTCGGACTACCACTGGACAAACGTATTGGGACACTTCGGACTACAACTTGACAAAAGTATTGGGACACTTAGGACGAAAATTGGACATAAGTATTGAGACACTTAGGAATAAAACTGGACAAAAGTATTGGGACACCTACTCTGGACAGAAGTATTGGGACACTTAGGACTACAACTTGACAAAAGTATTGGGACACTTAGGACTAAAACTTGACAAAAGTATTGGGACACCTACACTGGACAAATGTATTGGGACACTTAGGACTACAACTTGACAAAAGTAGTGGGACACTTAGGACTACCACTGGACAAACGTATTGGGACACATCGGACTACAACTTGACATAAGTATTGGGACACTTAGGACGAAAATTGGACATAAGTATTGAGACACTTAGGAATAAAACTGGACAAAAGTATTGGGACACCTACTCTGGACAGAAGTATTGGGACACTTAGGACTACAACTTGACAAAAGTATTGGGACACTTAGGACTAAAACTTGACAAAAGTATTGGGACACCTACACTGGACAAAAGTATTGGGACACTTAGGACTACAACTTGACAAAAGTATTGGGACACTTAGGACTACCACTGGAAAAAAGTATTGGGACACCTACACTGGACAAATGTATTGGGACACTTAGGACTACAACTTGACAAAAGTAGTGGGAAATTTAGGACTAAAACTGGATATAAGTATTGGGACACTTAGGACTAGCACCTGCCAAAAACGCGGGCCCGACCAATGCTGCTTGCAGCTTTAATTTAAATTGTATTTGATATGCCATTGATATTTTTTAATTATTATTATTATTATTTGAAACTCGATTTTGCATGTCACTATAAAGTTATATAAGCCTTGCTTGTTCAATATTTAATGCAAAACTTGTTTGGGTCCCTATTAAAAGGTTAATTTGTTCAACCTTGGCGCGGGGCTTTGTTCAGTTTTAAATTTTGGCCCACTCTGTATTTGAGTTTGACACCCCTGGTTTAGAGCGTTATGGACTCACCCTCATCATGAAGAAAAAAGGAGAAAACGCACAAGACGCAGCCCCCAAGCCAAAGACGATCGATCAAGCATTTGAAAAAGAAAAGAGCCGCCAAACAGAAAAGGTTAATTTGTTCAACCTTGGCCCGCGGCTTTGTTCAGTTTTACATTTTGGCCCACTCTGTATTTGAGTTTGACACCCCTGCACTAGAGTTTTAGAGTCTATGGCATTAAAGCTTGCCATCATTGCTGTGTTACTTTTGCCTAAATGGGGTGGTGATCCAACTTTTTTGCTTGAGATATTGATGGCACGTCTGATGCCTTCAATTTTATCAGTATAAAAGAATTTGGCCCTGTCTCAAGGGCCAAATGAAATTACACGGCGGGCCAAATTTGGCCCCGCGGGCCAGAGTTTGACACCCATGCTTTAGGGGACCTGTTTTTTTTTGTCCCCATACCGTCAGAGGTCCCATAAAGGTGACTGTGTAAACAGAGCGACGTCCCCATTAAGTAAGCATCGCCAGAACACACACACACACACACACACACACACACACACACACACACACACACACACACATACACACACACACACACACACACACACACACACACACACACACACACACACACACACACAGGTGTTGTATGATTAGAGGACAAAAGGAAGGCAGACAGAATAGAGGTTGTCCCTGCTGTTTGAGAGAAGAGGATTCTCAGCTTGACTAGATGATATAATGAGCTGTTATGTTGTGGGTGATGAGATGAGAGGAAAGGACAGACTGGAGGAGAGCGGAGGACATGAGTGGAACACACACACACACACACACACACACACACACACACGTAGACACACACACTTTCAAACTGTGACAAAAGTCTTTAACTGTGAAAAATGTTAAGAGGCCACTTTTGGAGAAGGACGGTGAAAGCATGAGTGGAGCAGCTATTATCTATGTGTTACTTATTAGATTATTGTGCTCATGTGTGCCAGGTGAGGAAAGTGTGTGTGTGTGTGTGTGTGTGTGTGTGTGTGTGTGAAAGGGGGAGGGGCCGCGGTGCTAAAGGTCGCTGTTGATGATTTGCACGCTCCATCGAGCAGACCGCCGGGGCGTAAAAAGCGACATGGTTGGTTCCTTCAACCCGCCTGACCCCAATCTCCGGTCTACACCGGGTCCCCCCCCGTGCAGCCTGCCCTGCACCACGCGGGACCCTGCCTGCCCGTGACCCCCGCCACCCCCCACCTTTTCATAAATGAACTCACACACTTGAGCGGCAAACAAAAAAAGATCAAGCAAGTCCACCCACCCGGGGACGACTTGTCCGCTTCCCCGCCAGACCTTCAGAAGAAACACAGAACACACCAGCGGCACCGGGGCCTAACTGTGATGATAACCATAGAACGTGCAGCACTAAAGCCTAACTGTGATGATAACCATAGAACATGCAGCGCCTAAGCCTAACTGTGATGGTAACCGTAGAACTTGTGTTTGTGCACTGACTTTATGGCAAACGTAGGCCCTCATTAAGATGTTTTCAACACGTTAAAAGAAGAAAAAAAACGCGTCAAAATATTATTGCATTGGCAATAAAAGTTAAATAAAATCCAGTGTCCGCATTCTTATCTAGGCTGCCCTTGATAAACTGTACTTAATGCTGTTGTAAAGTATAGTTGTTTATGAATATACCTGTTGGCTAATAAACTAACCAAAAAAAAAATACTATTTGATGTTCATTTATTGTATTTTATTTATTTTATTTTTATGTTAATTTTTAACACGTTTAACTACAATTGTACTATATTGCTGTCGAATGCTGCACTGTCCAACTTTCTATTATAACAAATTAATAATAAAAACACATTGAAAGAAAGTTACATAATATTGAAAAATAATATTGTAATTATTACATTTATTGAATAAACTAAATGGAATTAGTTCTTATTATTCAAAATTATTGTTTTAGTTATTACACATGTTACTTTTATTATGCTTTCTGATATCATGAATAATAATGATAATACATATTAGGTCATCAGTCATTAATTGCGTATTTGATAAATTCCATAATTATAATTAATACTAATAATAATAATAATGATTATTGTGACTATTATTACATTTATTAAGTAAATCAAACGTAGTATCAATTCTTAATACAATATTATTTTGCTACATCACTTTAATTATTAAATGTATTATACTTTTTGATAACGATAATAAATCAATTGATTTAGTGTAGTTAAGAAATGACATCATAAAACAAATAAAAAAATTGTTTGAATATTAGTATCATTAATAATTTTTATTTTAATAATCAATTACATTAAATAAGATTTAATAATTTTAAAGTTAATTATCGATATAATAAATGATGGAAATCATATGGAATTAATGAAATACATTCAATTGGTTATTCATTTTAAATATTTATTATTGTTATTTAATTATCAATATTATTAAGATAATACATTCAACACCAAAATGAATGTAATACAATAAAATATGTATTTATAATAAACATATTTAATTCATTTATCAACCAACCAATCAATGAAAGTTTATTTACATAGCTCTTAATCAAAGGTGCCTTGAAGGGCTGCAAGTGCATAAATATAACAACAATAATAATAAAACAAATATTAATAATATATGTTTTTTGATATTATTTTTTAAAATGTATAATTTTATTTTATTTTATTGAAATAAAAACATATCTCCACAAAAATTCCCTCTCAGGGAATTTTTATGCAGATATGTTTTTTTATGTAGATATAATTTTATTTTATTTTATTAAAATAAAAAAAAATCTCCATAAAAAGTCCCTCTCAGGAAATTTTTATGTAGATATGTTTTTATTTTAATAAAATAAAATAAAATAATACATTAAAAAAAAAAATATCAAAAAACATATCTTATCGGTTATTCATGTTAAATATTTATTATCATTATTTAATTATCAATATTATTATTAATATGATAAAAAAAAAACAATACATTCAACAACAAAATGAATGTAATAAAATAAAATATGTATTTATAATAAACATATTCATTTATCAACCAACCAATGAATGGAAGTTTATTTACATAGCCCTTAATCAAAGGTGCCTTGAAGGGCTGCAAGTGTATGAATATAATAATAATAATAATAATACAAATTTAAAAAAATATTGATTTTTCAATATTATTTTTTAAAATTTATTATTGTATTTTATTTTACTAAAATAAAAACATATCTACATAAAAAAATCCCTGAGAGGAGTCCTGGGAATGATTAATTTGGGACAATATTAGACACCGTAAGTACAATTTCGGGCTGTTCCACATCATTTCTAACTACAAGCACAACAACAAACGTATTGTCCAATAAATAGTGTCAAATAATCGATGCGTGTATTACTGCCAAGGCAACATTTTGGGATATATTTACTCCACCGCCTCTGTGTTGAAGCTGGAGTGTCCGGCCTCACCACTAGAGGGCAGTAGCGCCACATCCAATCGCCTCATCCTCCACCTGCAGGAAGGAGCACTTTCCATCATCTGAATACGTTTCTTATCACGCCGCGCTAAAACTGCCTCTTCTGTCACACGCTCGCCCAAAATCCCACCGCCACCGCCGGCCCTCGGGGGCACTCCAGCCTGGAGAAGGTCAGCTGAAGGAAAAACGTCCTCCCATCCGTTAGGACGCTCAACGATCGCAGCTGACAGGGATCTGGTTTCTCTTGTTGTTCCATTGTTTAACGCAATCAAAGCCTCACCTGAAAACACAAGCGCCTTTTTCTCCCGCCCGCTTTGTAAACCGAATCAATAGCCGCCGCCGCCATCGCTTGTGTGTCGCCGCGCGGGGGAGACAAAAGAGCAACCTGACCTCCACGACCCGACACGTGTACGCTGTCATCGGGCGGAAACATCAACGCGCACAAAAAGAAGCGTTATCGTCGCTTGGGCGAAGGATACACGTCTCCTCGGTGTAGGCCACGGGCACGGCGCTGGCGGGGGTCATGTAGCTGTAGAAGGACACCTCCAGGGTGTAGCAGTACGACGTGTCGTCAAGGAGACCGCCCAGGAAACGCCTGCCGGTGCCGGCCTTCACCACGTCGCGGTTGAAGGACGTGTTGGACTGGAACGAGACCAGAGACAAAGTTAAAGTTAAGTTAAAGTACCAATGATTGTCACATACACACACACTAAGTGTGGTGAAATTTGTCCTCTGCATTTGACCCATCCCCTTGTTCACCCCCTGGGAGGTGAGGGGAGCAGTGAGCAGCAGCGGTGGCTGCGCCCGGGAATTATTTTTGGTGATTTAACCCCCAATTCCAACTCTTGATGCTGAGTGCCAAGCAGGGAGGTAATGGCTCCCATTTTTATAGTCTTTGGTATGACTCGGCCGGGGTTTGAACTCACAACCTACCGACTTCAGGGCGGACACTCTAACCACTAGGCCCACTGAGTAGTTAGTAAGTTAGGACAAAGTTGGTGTGGGAGGAGCGGGCGGTGCGTTCAAGTACCAAGCATCTCCATTGGCAAGCGTAATACGTTTAAAAATGACGATCGTAAATCCCGGCTCTATAAGCCACTATTTTTTGCCCCCTACACTTTGAGCCCTGCGGCTTATAAAACGGTGCGGCGGATTTACAAACCCCAGAACCAGTGAAGTTGTCACGTTGTGTAAATCGTAAATAAAGTTAAAGTACCCACGATTGTCACACACACACTAGGTGTGGCAAAATTATTCTTTGCATTTGACTCATCGCCCTTGATCACCCCCTGGGAGGTGAGGGGAGCAGTGAGCAGCAGCAGTGGCCGCGCCCGGGAGTCATTTTTGGTGATTTAACCCCCAATTCCAACCCTTGATGCTGAGTGCCAAGCAGGGAGATAATGGGTCCCATTTTTATAGTCTTTGGTATGACTCGGCCGGGGTTTGAACTCACAACCTAACGATCTCAAGGCGGACACTCTAACCACTAGGCCCACTGAGTAGTTAGTAAGTTAGGACAAAGTTGGTGTGGGAGGAGCGGGCGGTGCGTTCAAGTACCAAGCATCTCCATTGGCAAGCGTAATACTACACGTTTAAAAATGACGATCGTAAATCCCGGCTCTATAAGCCGCTATTTTTTTCCCCCTACACTTTGAGCCCTGCGGCTTATAAAAACGGTGCGGCAAATTTACAAACCCCAGAACTAGTGAAGTTGTCACGTTGTGTAAATCGTAAATAAAGTTAAAGTTAAAGTACCAATGATTGTCACACACACACACTAGGTGTGGCAAAATTATTCTCTGCATTTGACCCATCACCCTTGATCACCCCCTGGGAGGTGAGGGGAGCAGTGAGCAGCAGAGGTGCCGCGCCCGGGAATCATTTTTGGTGACGATCGTAAATCCCGGCTCTATAAGCCGCTTATTTTTTCCCTACACTTTGAGCCCTGCGGCTCATAAAACGGTGCGGCAAATTTACAAACCCCAGAACTAGTGAAGTTGTCACGTTGTGTAAATGGTAAATAAAGTTAAAGTTAAAGTACCCATGATTGTCACACACACACACTCTAGGTGTGGCGAAATTATTCTCTGCATTTGACCCATCACCCTTGATCATCCCCTGGGAGGTGAGGGGAGCAGTGAGCAGCAGAGGTGCCGCGCCCAGGAATCATTTTTGGTGACGATTGTAAATCCCGGCTCTATAAGCCGCTATTTTTTTCCCCTACACTTTGAGCCCTGCGGCTTATAAAACGGTGCGGCGAATTTACAAACCCCAAAACCAGTGAAGTTGTCACGTTGTGTAAATGGTAAATAAAAACAGAATACAATATAGGGGCGGTATAGCTCGGTTGGTAGAGCGGCCGTGCCAGCAACTTGAGGGTTCCAGGTTCGATCCCCGCTTCCGCCATCCTAGTCACTTCCGTTGTGTCCTTGGGAAAGACACTTTACCCACCTGCTCCCAGTGCCACCCACACTGGTTTAAATTTCACTATGCAAAAGCGCTTTGAGTCACTAGAGAAAAGCGCTATATAAATATAATTCACAATGATTTGCAAATCCCTTTCAACCTATATTCAATTGAATAGACTGCAAAGATAAGATACTAAACATTCGAACTGGAAAAATTTGTTATTTTTTTTTGCAAATATTAGCTCATTTGAGATTTGACGCCTGCAACATGTTTCAAAAAAAGCTGGCGCAAGTGGCAAAAAAGACTGAGAAAGTTGAGGAATGCTCAATAAACACTTATTTGGAACATCCAACTTCAGATTTTTTTTGTTTTTGTTTAAAACAGAACACTTACATGTTGCAGTTAATAATATTCTATTTTCATTTGTCGTTATTTATACTTTCTGAATAAATGATGTGATAATGTTCGTCAGTCAAATAGGTGGAATTGAGTCTGGCCGAGTTTTCTTTAAAATGCTCCCAGTTATTTTTTATCTATCAGAAGATGAAATTAATAATAATATCAAAATCTAATTCCCGGATTTTATTCATTTAATTTTAATCATTTTCTTCAACTGATGTACTAACATCATGTGTTTTATCATGTACAGCATTTACAACAAAACTTGTGAATATGGACTAATTTCATGAATTCCACAGGAAGTTAGAGGGGGATAAATCATATTTATGCGCACCCATAAAATGTGTCCCCATTACCAACGTCATCTTTGACAACGAAGGCATGAACGTAATAATGCACATTCTGAATTCTATTACTAATAAAAGGCATAAGTACGTTGCCTCTATCTTAACACGGCACATAGCTCCGCCCCCTCTGAAGTCTAGGACAGTGTTTTTCAACCACATGGAGATGATCTAATTTCACCTATTTGAGTTAAAAATAGTTTTTTGCAAACCAGTAATTATAGTCTGCAAATGATGTGTTGTTGTTGAGTGTCGGTGTTGTCTAGAGCTCGGCAGAGTAACAGTGTAATACTCTTCCATATCAGTAGGTGGCAGCAGGTAGCTAATTGCTTTGTAGATGTCGGAAACAGCGGGAGGCAGTGTGCAGGTAAAAAGGTGTCTAATTCTTAAAACAAAAATAAACATCGGTTTCAAAAAGTAAAATTGATGACTTTTGAAAACGCCGCTGTACGGAGTGGTACACGGACGCAGGGAGAAGTACAGAGCGCCAATAAACCTTAAAGGCACTGCCTTTGCGTGCCGGCCCAATCACATAATATCTACGGCTTTTCACACACAATCAATCAATCAATCAATCAATCAATGTTTATTTATATAGCCCTAAATCACAAGTGTCTCAAAGGGCTGCACAAGCCACAACGACATCCTCGGTATAGCCCACATAAGGGCAAGGAAAAACTCACCCCAGTGGGACGTCGATGTGAATGACTATGAGAAACCTTGGAGAGGACCGCATATGTGGGTAACCCCCCCCCCTCTAGGGAGACCGAATGCAATGGATGTCGAGAGGGTCTAACATAATATTGTGAGAGTCCAGTCCATAGTGGATCCAGCATAACAGTAAGAGTACAGTCCACAGTGGGGTCAGCAGGAAACCATCCCGAGCGGAGACGGGTCAGCAGCGCAGAGATGTTCCCAACCGATATACAGGCGAGCGGTCCACCCCGGGTCCCGACCCCGGACAGCCAGCACCCCATCCATGGCCACCGGATCTGTGTGTCTCCCCTTCCACAAGGGATAGGGGGGAGCAGAGGAGAAAAGAAAAGAAACGGCAGATCAACTGCAGGTCACACTGAGGGTGGCCGTATAAACAACTTTAACACTGTTACAAATATGCGCCACACTGTGAACCCACACCAAACAAGAATGACAAACACATTTCGGGAGAACATCCGCACCGTAACACAACATAAACACAACAGAACAAATACCCAGAAGCCCTTGCAGCACTAACTCTTCCGGGATGTTACAATATACCCCTCCCCCCACCTCAACCTCCTCATGCTCTCTCAGGGAGAGCATGTCCCAAATTCCAAGCTGCTGTTTTGAGGCATGTTAAAAAAAAAATAATGCACTTTGTGACTTCAATAATAAATATGGCAGTGCCATGTTTGCATTTTTTTTTTCCCATAACTTGAGTTGATTTATTTTGGAAAACCTTGTTACATTGTTTAATGCATCCAGTGGGGCATCACAACAAAATTAGGCATAATAATGTGTTAAGTCCACGACTGTATATATCGGTATCGGTAATTAAGAGTTGGACAATATCGGATATCGGCAAAAAAGCCATTATCGGACATCTCTACTGAATACAACTAAATGTGTGCATTTTTAAGTAAGACCAACATTTTTACAGTTTAATAAGTCTCTTATTCTTTTTAATAACAGTGTTATTCTGAAGGTAACCAATGATAAATTAAATACTTAATTACCATTAATGCGACTTCTGGTGCTGCATGGTTTTGCTGAAGGCTTTATAGTCGTTATTTTTAACACTGTGATTACCAGCGGAATTATTCATTACTTATCGTGTTAAGCAATGTCATCTAAGATTGATCTGAGAGCCAGATGCAGTCATCAAAAGAGCCACATCTGGCTCTAGAGCCATAGGTTCCCTACCCCTGGTGTAGACTATGTGTAATATTAATAATGTAAATGTTACCAGGGGTTGTTGTCTGTGAGTGTTGGTTGCATCCTTCGTCGAATCAAGAGGGGCAAGGCGAAGAGGCAGTTCGTGGACAGGCAAGAGGTCGAGGGCAGGAGCGAGGCAGCGTGGTCTGGGTCCGAGCAGGAAGGTCGTGGATCGAGGAAGGCAGTCAGGAATCCGGATGGGTGTCGAGTGACAAGTCACGGTCACGGAACCATGCTTGGTTATGGTTTAAATTCAAACCCGACGACGACTTTTTACTGTCAACTGAGTTTCGTTTTTTAATGATTCCTGCTGGTGGTGTGCCTTCGAAATTTTTTCAACGCAAAAAATGTGCCTTGGCTCCAAAAAGGTTGGAAAACTGTCCTAGAGCAGTGTTTTTCAACCAGTAAAAAGTCGTTATCGCAATTGTTGGATATGACTTTAAAGCATAACCAAGCATGCATGACTATAGCTCTTGTCTCAAAGTAGGTGTACTGTCACCACCTGTCACATCACACCCTGACTCATTTTGAGGTTTTTTTTGCTGTTTTCCTGTGTGTAGTGTTTTAGTTCTTGTCTTGCGCTCCTATTTTGGTGGCTTTTTCTCTTTTTTTGGTGTATATTTCATGTCTTCCTTTTGAGCGATATTTCCCGCACCTGCTTTGTTTTAGCAATCAAGAATATTTCAGTTGTTTTTTTTATCCTTTGCGGGGACATTGTTGATCGTCATGTCATGGTCAGATGTACTTTGTGGACGCCGTTTTTGCTCCACAGTAAGTCTTTGCTGTCGTCCAGCATTCTGTTTTTGTTTACTTTGTAGCCAGTTCAGTTCTAGTTTCGTTCTGCATAGCCTTCCCTAAGCTTCAATGCCTTTTCTTAGGGGCACTCACCTTTTGTTTATTTTTGTGTGGAGAGGCGGGGCCCGCTCCAAGATGGCGGCGAGGGGGCGTGGCCTGCGGACCCGCGTCCAAATGGACTACAGGTGCGTGGGTCGGGGCAGCTGGGCACAATCAGATAATCTGTCTGTGTATGAAAGGGTGACAGCCGAGAGAGACGGGAGGAGAGGTAGAGAGCCAGAGGCAAGACGCGGAAGCACAGTCCACAGCGAGAGCGAGACGACGAAGACGGAGACGCGGCCGGCTGAAAAGCGGGAAGCGGATCGAGCAGCAGGTGGAGCCGGAGCTGAAAAGCGGCCAGCAAAAGACTTTCTTATATTGAAAAATAAAGAAGTCTAAACCTGCTCATGACGATGTCGTCCGTTGATGGTCCTGAGAACTCAAGGGTCTTCCACATTTTGGTTTAAGCATTAGATACCTTTTTACATGCACCCCTGCCGGTCAGTTGCTTTTTATCCTTCTTTGTGGGGACATTGTTGATTGTCATGTCATGTTTGGATGCTCCACAGTAAGTCTTTGCTGTAGTCCAGCATTCTGTTTTTGTTTACTTTGTAGCCAGGTCAGTTTTAGTTTCGTTCTCCATAGCTTCAATGCCTTTTCTTAGGGCCACTCACCTTTTGTTTATTTTTGGTTTAAGCATTAGATACCTTTTTACCTGCACTGTGCCTCCCGCTGTTTCCGACATCTACAAAGCAATTAGCTACCGGCTGCCACCTACTGATATGGAAGAGTATTACACGGTTACTCTGCTGAGCTCTAGACAACACCGACACTCAACAACAACACATTATTTGCGGATTATAATTACTGGTTTGCAAAAAATATTTTTAACCCAAATAGGTGAATTTACATAATCCGTGGTTGAAAAACACTGCTCTAGGAGATACAAATAATTAGCTCTTGCGACATCCAGTGGACACATTTAGAACAGCAACTAAAATTTCAGCTCATTTCAGTACGTTTGGAGAAGGATACAATAGCTAACCGCTAACAGCCAGCTAGCGCTCCTGAATGTAAACAAACGACTGTAATGATACTAAGTACAAGAGCCAATGATATTTGTTATCATTACAAAATCTTGCAAAAGTATTGAAATACATTGTGACAGCGATACCGGGACGACACTCGCACAAAGTCATGACAATGACGACAGCGGGGGAGAAAAAACAACATCTATTTGAGGGTGTCAGCTTGACTACGAGATGTAAATGTGTTGTCTTGGGAAAAGAAAAAAAAAAAAAAAAAAAGAAGTTCCTTCAAACTGTCATTCTGCTGAGCTGCTGTGCTGAAAATGCAAACTGAAGGCGCTCACCGGTGGGACTTTTGCCATGATTGTGTTGTGCTGCTGCAGCAGTGCATTGTGGGTAAAGTGCTGAATGGGCAAGAAGGCCCACAGCACGGGACCCCCTCCGGGCCGGGGCGTCCCACAGGTAATATTCATCACAGTGTCAATACTGTACGCTAGAAACATTATTTGAGGCTGAACTGTTCCTTTTCGAAATGTTAAAATTAGAGATGTCCGATAATGGCTTTTTTTACCGATATTGTCCAACTCTTAATTACCGATTCTGATATCAACCGATACCGATAAATACAGTGGTGGAATTAACACATTATTATGCCTAATTTTGTTGTGATGCCCCGCTGGATGCATTAAACAATGTAACAAGGTTTTCCAAAATAAATCAACTCAAGTTATGGAAAAAAAATGCCAACATTTATTATTGAAGTCACAAAGTGCTTTTTTTTGTGTGTGACATGCCTCAAAACAGCAGCTTGGAATTTGGGACATGCTCTCCCTGAGAGAGCATGAGGAGGTTGAGGTAGGCGGGGTTGAGGGGTAGTGGGGGGGTGCATATTGTAGCGTCCAGGAAGAGTTAGTGCTGCAAGGGCTTCTGGGTATTTGTTCTGTTGTGTCCGATATTGTCCAACTCTTAATTACCGATTCTGATATCAACCGATACCAATATATACAGTGGTGGAATTAACACATTATTATGCCTAATTTTGTTGTGATGCCCCGCTGGATGCATTAAACAATGTAACAAGGTTTTCCAAAATAAATCAACTCAAGTCATGGAAAAAAATGCCAACATGGCACTGCCATATTTATTATTGAAGTCACAAAGTGCATTATTTTTTTAACATGCCTCAAATTTGGGACATGCTCTCCCTAAGAGAGCATGAGGAGGTTGAGGTAGGCGGGGTTGAGAGGTAGTGGGGGGGTGTATATTGTAGCGTCCCGGAAGAGTTAGTGCTGCAAGGGCTTCTGGGTATTTGTTCTGTTGTGTTTATGTTGTGTTACGGTGCGGATGTTCTCCCGAAATGGGTTTGTCATTCTTGTTTGGTGTGGGTTCACAGTGTGGTGCATATTTGTAACAGTGTTAAAGTTGTTTATACGGCCACCCTCAGTGTGACCTGTATGGCTGTTGACCAAATATGCTGTGCATTCACTTGTGTGTGTGAAAAGCCGTCGATATTATGTGACTGGGCCGGCACGCAAAGGCAGTGCCTTTAAGGGTGGAAATCGGGAGAAATTCGGGAGAAATTCGGGAGAATGGTTGCCCCGGGAGATTTTCGGGAGGGGCACTGAAATTCGGGAGTCTCCCGGGAAAATCGGGAGGGTTGGCAAGTATGACTGGGAGACGCAACTGCTCTGTACTTCTCTCTACGTCCGTGTACCACTCCGTACAGCGGCGTTTTAAAAAGTCATAAATTCTACTTTTTGAAACCGATACCGATAATTTCCGATATTACATTTTAAAGCATTTATCGGCCGATAATATCGGCAGTCCGATATTATCGGACATCTCTAGTTAAAATGTTATAAATCAGGGTTTCTCCATCGAGTGGTACGCCAAAGAATCACTTGATTAAAAAAAAAAAGTGGTTTATTTTCCTATATTCAAACACGGTGTTACTATTCAAATTGTGGGTGATGTCACAGTGGCCAAAAAATATTAAATACACACCTTAACCCTTGTGTGGTGTTCGGGTCTGTGGGACCCCGTTTTCATTTTTTATTAAAAGAAAAATGATACAAATAATACATTTTTCAAACTGAGACTCACTGACTTTGACTCATTTTCTGTGAAGAACATATATCAGGATACATATTTAATGACCACACATAGGGATGTCCGATAATGGCTTTTTTGCCGATATCCGATATTGTCCAACTCTTAATTACCGATACCGATATCAACCGATACCGATATATACAGTCGTGGAATTAACACATTATTATGCCTACTTTGGACAACCAGGTATGGTGAAGATAAGGTCCTTTTTGAAAAAAATTAATAAAATAAAATAAGATTAATATATTAAAAACATTTTCTTAAAGTAAAACTGGTAATTAATGAAAATGAGTAAAATTAAGTGTTAAAGGTTAGTACTATTAGTGGACCAGCAGCACGCACAATCATGTGTGCTTACGGACTGTATCCCTTGCAGACTGTATTGATATATATTGATATATAATGTAGGAACCAGAATATTAATAACAGAAAAAAACAACCCTTTTGTGTGAATGAGTGTGAATGGGGGAGGGGGATTTTTTGGGTTGGTGCACTAATTGTAAGTGTATCTTGTGTTTTTTTATGTTGATTTAATAAAAACAAACAAAAAAACCCCCAAAAAACCCGATACCGATAATAAAGAAAACCGATACCGATAATTTCCGATATTACATTTTAAAGCATTTCTCGGACATCTCTAACCACACACCATACACCCCCCTACACATTTATATTACATATAAGATGTCCCGGGGCTAATAGAAGTGTGGAAATTGATGTTCTGTTTACCACACACACACACACACACACACACACACACACACACACACACACACACACACACACACACACACACACACACACACACACACACACACACACAGCAGTCATAGACAGGAGGAGGACAGAGTGTAGGTACACAGAACATCAGAAGGTCAAATGTGCGAGAAAATGAGAGCAGACAGTGTTGACAAACAATTTTGCAACCTCGTGTGGGAACCGCAGGTGCAGAAACACAAAAGAAGAATCCATGTGGGATGCAGAAACTGGCAGAGAAATTTCCCGTGCGACGTTCATATTGTTGTTACTCAGCCAGCGTTTGTGGGTCTTATGGACCCGTTGCATTTTGTGGCTTTTAATGCCTCACAATCAAATACTTTTATGTTAAAATACTGAACAGATGTTTATTGGGATATGGTAAACATTTCTTCAATATAAGGTGAGGTTTTATCCCAAGAAAAAAATGTGGAGAAAATAAGATATGTCAGGTTCAAACACTGATGACATCTATTAAACAAGACAAGAAGCAAGGAATTAAACAGAGACAGAATTCAATTTAGCTCAATTGAGGAGAAACGTGTAGACAGGGTACAGTGTCTTCCCACGCTCTGACGAAAGATTGTACGCCTCCTCTTTTATTTGGACTTTACCTGATTACATGGCAACAGCTGTTTCTAAGGGAGGGGGGGTCGTAAACAGCCATCGCCTTTGGTTACAAAACAGTTCAAAGAAAAGGTCGTAAAACAGTTCAAAGAAAAGGTGTCTTAACAGAACAGATGTTTATTGGGATAAGGTAAACATTTGTTCAGTATTTTAACATAAAAGTGTTTGATTGTGAGGCATTAAAAGACACAAAATGCAACGGGTCCATCAGATCCACAAACGCTGGCTGAGTAACAACAATATGAACGTTGCACAAAGGTTAAATAGTTTTTAATGAATACTTAGGCCTAGTATGCTATTGAATTTTAATGTTGGTCATTATGGTGGTACTTGGAGAGCCACTTTTTTTCTGAGGCGATTGTTACATATAAAATAGTTACAACTAGAAGTGTCCTGATCAATCTTTTCCACCTCCAGCATAATATTGATACTGTAGTCACACACAAGTATTGGCCAATACCGATACGATATCAGCACGTATCATAAACACTTTTATTATTTTGTATTATGGAATGTTAGAAAAGGCTTGATAAAATGAAATGATCAATGGTAGGTGTGAAAAACACTAACCGATTTGTTATTTAAGTGGACCCCGACTTTAAACAAGTTGAAAAACTTATTCGGGTGTTACCATTTAGTGGTCAATTGTACGGAATATGTACTGTATTGTGCAATCTACTAATAAAAGTCTCAATTAGTCAATCAATGGTGACTATGTAGTTTAAAAAAAATAAATAAATAAATTACGTCAGCAAAATAATCCACCATGGGGCCAGAGAAAGTTGCGAGTGCCAGCACTCTGATGAAGAAGAGGAGAAACGCTTCTGAATTCGGGTTAGAAGCAAAGTGTGAAATTGGAGGAAGAAGGAAGCTAATATTGTTGACAAAACAAAGATGTTAAGATGTTGGTTTTCAATGAAAATAAAAGTGGTGTTAAATGTGCATTTATCATTTTCAATAATAATTTACATTGTTTTACACATGTAAAACTAATTATTCTCCATATTCTCCATAAAATGTGTTTTGTTATGGATTTTAAGGATTTTTTTTTAACTTTTTCTAATGGATTACGAATGAAAACCGAGGTTTGAATGCAAAAACTGCAATATAAAAAAAACCTGAATAATTATAATTATTAATGTATATCATTAAAAAATAAAAAGGCTTGTAAAAATGAATAGATGAACGGTTACATTTTCATTTTGTTACGGGATGCATATTGTCGCGCTAATATTATTGGTAAACAATCTTCTTCATGACGTTTGCACAAAGACTCACGAAGGAGAAGTCGGCGGCGTTGTTGCACAGCAGTCGGGGGAAGACGGCCTGCCTTTGGACGCGCTCCTCGTCCTCGAAAACGTTGCCGTACATGAAGCCGTTCAGCATGGTGGAGTGGGCGTGGACGTCGATGTAGAACTCCAAGTTGACGCTCTGGTGGGGGAACACAACAGCGGACGTGACTTTAAGGTTGTCAAAGCTCTTGGGAAGATGGCCGACATTTGTTTAAAAAAACAACAAAAAAACACCACATAAGTACCGGGTCTGCATTCTTCTCCTCCACACCACTATAAGGTGAGGTTTTATCCCCAGAAAAAAATGTGGAGAAAAAAAGATCTGTCAGGTTCAAACACTGATGACATCTATTAAACAAGACAAGAAGCAAGGAATTAAACAGAGACAGAATTCAATTTAGCCCAATTGAGGAGAAACGCGTAGACAGGGTACAGTGTCGTCCCACGCTCTGACGAAAGATTGTATGCCTCCTCTTTTATTTGGACTTTACCTGATTACATGGCAACAGCTGTTTTTAAGGGAGGGGGGGTCATAAACAGCCATCGCCTTTGGTTACAAAACAGTTCAAAGAAAAGGTCGTAAAACAGTTCAAAGAAAAGGTGTCTTAATGCAGTGTTTTTCAACCACTGTGCCGTAGAAGATTATCTAATTTCACCTTGGTTATATATATAATTAGATATATAATCTCCTTTTCAGGTGAGAGAGGACGTTAAAGGCAGTGCCTTTAAGGCACGCCCCCGATATTGTTGTCCGGGTGGAAATCGGGAGAAATACGGGAGAATGGTTGCCCCGGGAGATTTTCGGGAGGGGCACTGAAATTCGGGAGTCTCCCGGGAAAATCGGGAGGGTTGGCAAGTATGCCCACCATAGACAGAGGCGGTGACCTTTGCTCCTGCAGGCGCGCTGGCCACACCTCCCTCCACATTCGTAAAATAAGCATTAAAAAACAATAAACAAACTTCTAAGTGGCGATGGACTACAGCCAGTTTTTAGCATTTTTTTTTTTTTTTGCAAAACAAAAAAATTGCAAAATTCTTGCAAAAGCTTGTGCACCTGTTGCAAATTATTATTTCAGCATAGGACATGTATTGATTAAAAAAAACAACAAAAAACTTCGAGTTTTTTTTTAGCGATGTCCGAAAATGGCTTTTTTGCCGATATCCGATATTCCGATATTGTCCAACTCTTAATTACCGATTCCGATATCAACCGATATATACAGTGGTGGAATGAACACATTATTATGCCTACGGTAATTTTGTTGTGATGCCCCGCTGGATGCATTAAACAATGTAACAAGGTTTTCCAAAATAAATCAACTCAAGTTATGGAAAAAAGTGCCAACATGGCACTGCCATATTTATTATTGAAGTCACAAAGTGTATTATTTTTTTTAACATGCCTCAAAACAGCAGCTTGGAATTTGGGACATGCTCTCCCTGAGAGAGCATGAGGAGGTTGAGGTGGGCGGGGTTGGGGGGGTGGGGTTGAGGTGGGGGGATTATAGGTAGGGGGTAGCGGGGGGTGTATATTGTAGCGTCCCTGAAGAGTTAGTGCTACGAGGGGTTCTGGGTATTTGTTCTGTTATGTTTATGTTGTGTTACGGTGCGGATGTTCTCCCGAAATGTGTTTGTTATTCTTGTTTGGTGTGGGTTCACAGTGTGGCACATATTTGTAACAGTGCTAAAGTTGTTTATACGGCCACCCTCAGTGTGACCTAGGCCTTACGTTTGACATCCCTGATTTAGACCAAAAGTCCGTAAAATAAGCATTAACCTCTAAAGCAATGGTTCTTAACCTGGGTTCGATGGAACCCTAGGGGTTCGGTGAGTCGGGCTCAGGGGTTCGGCGGAGGTCAAGACACACCCGACTCATCGTGTAAATACAAACTTCTCCCTATCGGCGTATTACGGATACGGCAACAGCAGAAGTCAGACTGATTTGCAGGTGTTTAATTTGTTGTGAGTTTATGCACTGTGTTGGTTTTGTTGTTTGAACAAGGTGATGTTCATGCACGGTTCATTTTGTGCACCAGTAAAAAAACATGGTAACATTTTAGTATGGGGAACATATTCACCATTAATTAGTTGCTTATTAACATGCAAATTAGTAACATATTGGCTCTTAACTAGTCATTGTGTGGTGGTTCCTCTCTTTAAGAAGGGGAACCGGAGGGTGTGTTCCAACTATCGTGGGATCACACTCCTCAGCCTTCCCGGTAAGGTCTATTCAGGTGTACTGGAGAGGAGGCTACGCCGGATAGTCGAACCTCGGATTCAGGAGGAACAGTGTGGTTTTCGTCCTGGTCGTGGAACTGTGGACCAGCTCTATACTCTCGGCAGGGTCCTTGAGGGTGCATGGGAGTTTGCCCAATCAGTCAATGTGCTTTGTGGACTTGGAGAAGGCATTCGACCGTGTACCCCGGGAAGTCCTGTGGGGAGTGCTCAGAGAGTATGGGGTAACGGACTGTCTTATTGTGGCAGTCCGCTCCCTGTATGATCAGTGTCAGAGCTTGGTCCGCATTGCCGGCAGTAAGTCGGACACGTTTCCAGTGAGGGTTGGACTCCGCCAAGGCTGCCCTTTGTCACCGATTCTGTTCATAACCTTTATGGACAGAATTTCTAGGCGCAGTCAAGGCGTTGAGGGGATCTGGTTTGGTGGCTGCAGGATTAGGTCTCTGCTATTTGCAGATGATGTGGTCCTGATGGCTTCCTCCGGCCAAGATCTTCAGCTCTCACTGGATCGGTTCGCAGCAGAGTGTGAAGCGACTGGGATGAGAATCAGCACCTCCAAGTCCGAGTCCATGGTTCTCTCCCGGAAAAGGGTGGAGTGCCATCTCCGGGTTGGGGAGGAGATCTTGCCCCAAATGGAGGAGTTCAAGTACCTCGGAGTCTTGTTCACGAGTGGGGGAAGAGTGGATCGTGAGATCGACAGGCGGATCGGTGCGGCATCTTCAGTAATGCGGACGCTGTATCCATCCGTTGTGGTGAAGAAGGAGCTGAGCCGGAAGGCAAAGCTCTCAATTTACCGGTCGATCTACGTTCCCATCCTCACCTATGGTCATGAGCTTTGGGTTATGACCGAAAGGACAAGATCACGGGTACAAGCGGCCGAAATGAGTTTCCTCCGCCGGGTTGCGGGGCTCTCCCTTAGAGATAGGGTGAGAAGCTCTGTCATCCGGGGGGAGCTCAAAGTAAAGCCGCTGCTCCTCCACATCGAGAGGAGCCAGATGAGGTGGTTCGGGCATCTGGTCAGGATGCCACCCGAACGCCTCCCTAGGAAGGTGTTTCGGGCACGTCCGACCGGTAGGAGGCCACGGGGAAGACCCAGGACACGTTGGGAAGACTATGTCTCCCGGCTGGCCTGGGAACGCCTCGGGATCCCCCGGGAGGAGCTGGACGAAGTGGCTGGGGAGAGGAAAGTCTGGGCTTCCCTGCTTAAGCTGCTGCCCCCGCGACCCGACCTCGGATAAGCGGAAGAAGATGGATGGATGGATGGATAGTCATTATTAAGTATTTATTAATGCTTTATTCGGCATGGCCTTATTATAACCCTAACCCTGGCCCTAATCAAATAACTCTAAATCAGGGGTCGGCAACCCGTGGCTCCGGAGCCGCATGCGGCTCTTTGATCACTCTGATGCGGCTCAGCAGCTTACTTGCCGACCCCCCCGATTTTCCCGGGAGACTTCCGTATTTCAGTGCCTCTTGCAGAAAACTCCCGGGATTAATATTCTCAGATTTTCACCCTTACAGCTATAATAAGGGCGTACCATGATGGTACAGTATTTAGCACCCTCTACAATCTGTATTAACAGCGTGCCAGGCCAGCCTCTTGATATATGCATCTTCTGCTTGCACACGCAAGTGACAGCAAGACATACTTGGTCAACAGCCACACAGATTACACTGACGGTGACCATATAAAACAACTTTAACACTCTTACTAATAATGCACCACACTTTGAACCAAAACCAAACAAGAATGACAAACACATTTCGAGAGAACATCTGCACCTTAACACAACATAGAATAAATACCCAGAATCCCATGCAGCCCTGACTCTTCCGGGCTACATTATACACCCCTGCTACCACCAAACCCCGCCCCCACCCCAACCCTGCTCCCTCACACATCAACCCCCCCCTCTGTGCATCCGTTGAGGTGGGCGGGGTTTGGTAGCGGGGGTGTATAATGTAGCCCGGAAGAGTTAGGGCTGCATGGGATTCTGGGTATTTGTCCTGTTGTGTTTATGTTGTATTACGGTGCAGATGTTCTCCTGAAATGTGTTTGTCATTCTTGTTTAGTGTGGGTTCACAGTGTGGCGCATTATTAGTAAGAGTGTTAAAGTTTTTTTTTTTTTATACCGACACCGTCAGTGTAACCTGTGTGGTTGTTGACCAAGTATGCCTTGCTGTCACCTATGTGAGCAAGCGGAAGCCCCAGACAAGGTGTGGCTGATCAGGCACGCTGGTTGTAGTGGGTGCTATATGCTGTATCATCACGGCACGCATGACGCTGATAAGCGCCATTCAAATAAAACCCGCGTGCCGCACCAGCATTCAAATTTCATATTAAGGTATGGGCAGCGTGTCTGAGACACCTGGTTTATACATAGCACAAAGCAAAGAAAAAAAACTTATTATGCAGTGTTATTTCATTTTAAATTTCAAAAATTTTTTGTGGCTCCCATGGTTATCTTTAATTTGTGAAACTGGTCAAAATGTCTCTTTGACTAGTAAAGGTTGCCGACCCCTGCTCTAAATTAAGTCTTTGTTACTTAGAATATGTTCCCCATACTAAAGTGTTACCAAAAACATATAACTTTGTCTTGAATTTGAAAAAAAAAAAAACATTTTATTTTTCACTAAAGAAGGGTTCGGTGAATGCGCATATGAAACTGCTGGGGTTCGGTACCTCCAACAAGGTTAAGAACCACTGCTCTAAAGGCTCAGTGGCCACATGCGTGGACAGCACCTTTTAGCTCTTATTTCCAAAATTGGGGTCTTATGCCGACATATGTACACTTATACTGCCATCTGGTGGTGTCAGAAGAGTATAATGTACAACGTAATTTGGAAAAAAAAGTGTTAAAATAAAAATGTGCATGTCACTACACATGAAGTACACGTTTGTGTACTTATGGACTAAGTACATCATATCAAAAGATGATTTTTAGTTTTGATTCTAATTAGGGTCCTATAAGCCCAAATAGCAAAGACAGGGGTCGGCAACCTTTACCAATCAAAGAGCCATTTTGACCAGTTTCACAAATTATAGACAACAATGGGAGCCGCAAACATTTTTTGGAATTTTAAATGATACAACACTGCATACAAAGTCTTTATTTTACTTTGTGTTATGTATAAACCAGGGGTCTCAGACACGCTGCCCACACCTTTATATGGAATTTGAAAGCTGGTGCGGCACGCCGGTTTAAAAGCGGGTTTTAAATGAATGGCGCTTGTCAGCGTCGTGCGTGCCGTGATGGTACAGCATATAGCACCCACTACGACCAGCGTGCCTGATCAGCCACACCTTGTATGGGGCTTCCGCTTGCTCACGTAGGTGTCAGCAATGTATACTTGCTCAACAACCACACAGGTTACACTGACGGTGGCGGTATAAAAAAATCTTTAACACTCTTACTAATAATGCGCCACACTGTGAAACCACACCAAACAAGAATGACAAACACATTTCGGGAGAACATCTGCAACGTAACACAACATAAACACAACAGGACAAATACCCAGAATCCCATGCAGCCCTAACTTTTCCGGGATACATTATACACCCCTGCTACCAAACCCCGCCCACCTCAATGGACGCACAGAGGGGGCGGGGGTTGATGTGTGATGGAGCAGGGTTGGGGTGGGGGCGGGGTTTGGTGGTAGCAGGGGTGTATAATGTAGCCCGGAAGAGTCAGGGCTGCATGGGATTCTGGGTGTTTGTTCTGTTGTGTTTATGTTGTGTTAAGGTACAGATGTTCTCCCGAAATGTGTTTGTCATTCTTGTTTGGTTTTGGTTCAAAGTGTGGCGCATTATTAGTAAGAGTGTTAAAGTTGTTTTATATGGTCACCGTCAGTGTAACCTGTGTGGCTGTTGACCAAGTATGCCTTGCTGTCACGTACGTGTGCAAGCAGCAGATGTATATTGTAAAACAAGTGTTGGGCTGGTACGCTGTTAATACAGATTGTAGAGGGCGCCGAATGTTGTACCATCATGGCACGCCCTTATTATAGCTGTAAGGGTGAAAATCGGTGAATATTAATCCCGGGAGTTTTCTGCGCGAGGCACTGAAATCCGGAAGTCTCACGGGAAAATTGGGGGGTTCAGCAAGTTAGCTGCTGAGCCGCATCAGAGTGATCAAAGAGCCGCATGCGGCTCCGGAGCCGCGGGTTGCCGACCCCTGAGCAAAGAGAACAAAAAAAACATGTAAACAAACAGCTTGGGCCTTAAGTGGTTAAAAAAATAATAAACAAACTTCTAAGTGGCGATGGACTACAGCCAGATTTTAGCTTTTTTTTTTTTTTTTGAGAATTAAAAAAATTGCAAAATTCTGGAAAAAGCTTGAGCACCTGTATTGATTTAAAAAAAATTAAAAAAATTTAAAAAAATCTTAGTGTTGCAAGTGTGTGAGGAAAACACACAAACACTCTAAAAAGCTGCGTCTTCAACTACTTGTGACAAGGGCGGGAGTGCAGGCTAAAACACGAGCGCTCATACACCCACACGGTCCTCTTCCTCCTCCTCTACCTCTACCTCTGCCTCTACCTCGCTCCACCGCTCATCACGCATTCAGCAGCTCGCTTTATTGCCTGTGTTTGCAGAAGAGAGGGTGGAAGGAGGCAGAGAGGCGGAACAGCTAAAACACGGAGAGGAAACATGCGGCCACGGGAGGAAGAAGGGGAAAGAAGTGCATGAAAACCAACAGGAGAAGAAGAAAACGGGGTGTGTGTGTGTGTGTGTGTGGGGAGAGAGAGTGACAGGACACAAGAGAGAGAAAGTGCAGTTCTTGGGCGGGCCGGGTGATGCAGAGCGCCCCGCGTTTGAAATTCCGCTCACAGCCAAAGCAATTTCCTGGCGGTGGCTGTGCTGTCAGCTGCTTGGCTGGCTGGCGGTGAAATATGGTGGCTGGGAGTCGGCCACTAGCAGCCCCCGACAACCTGATGGATGGAGCCCCAGAGGAGAGAAGGAGGCCGGGTGGAGGAGGAGGAGCAGGAGGAAAGGAAAAGAAAATGTACAAAAAAAAAGAAAAAAGAAAGAAGCAAGGAAGGAAGTAAATGCGGGGAGAAGATAACATAAAGAGACAAAGAGATAAAAGTGAGGGAGACGGGCCGCTATAAAAGAGACAGCCGCCCATCCAGCTCCATTAAAGCGGCGAGCAGCGCTGAGGGGACTCTCAAACAAACGGTCCCGGGCCTGGACGGGGGGTGGATGGGGTCGGGGTTGTGCATCACACGGTTTCCCCCCACCCAAAAAAAACAAAAACCCATAGAGGCTGCGAAGGCCGGATGGAGGAGGAGGAGGAGGAGAGGAGACGTGAAGGTGAGACGGAGGAGGAAGGACGAGCAGCCCAAGTGGCTCATTATGGAGATGAGATGATTTCAAATAACATGTACTTAGTGGTACTGCGACATGTACTTAGTGCTACTGCGACACATACTTAGTGGTACTGCGACATGTACTTAGTGGTACTGCGACACGTACTTAGTGCTACTGCGACATGTACTTAGTGGTACTGCGACATGTACTTAGTGGTACTGCGACACGTACTTAGTGCTACTGCGACATGTACTTAGTGCTACTGCGACATGTACTTAGTGCTACTGCGACATGTACTTAGTGCTACTGCGACACGTACTTAGTGGTACTGCGACACGTACTTAGTGGTACTGCGACACGTACTTAGTGGTACTGCGACATGTACTTAGTGGTACTGCGACATGTACTTAGTGGTACTACGACACGTACTTAGTGCTACTGCGACACGTACTTAGTGGTACTGCGACACGTACTTAGTGGTACTGGGACATGTACTTAGTGGTACTGCGACATGTACTTAGTGGTACTGCGACATGTACTTAGTTGTACTGCGACATGTACTTAGTGGTACTGCGACATGTACTTAGTAGTACTGCGACATGTACTTAGTGGTACTGCGACATGTACTTAGTTGTACTGCGACATGTACTTAGTGGTACTGCGACATGTACTTAGTGGTACTGCGACATGTACTTAGTGGTACTGCGACATGTACTTAGTGGTACTGCGACATGTACTTAGCGGTACTGCGACATGTACTTAGTGGTAATGCGACATGTAGTTAGTGGTACTGCGACATGTACTTAGTGGTACTGCGACATGTACTTAGTGGACTCGGCTAACTGCTGGCCTGCTGTGCAGTGAGACCGTATTGCTATATGAATTATATTATACATTTCCATAGTTTAGTTAGCTGAGGTATATAATGTACTGTGTATTTTGTCAACTGTATGTGTGTAACGTATTTATTGTGCTGAGCGATCATAAAACGGCTGCAAAAGACGCACTGGCTGAGGCTCGCCTCCTGCACCCCCGCCGTAGAATGCACGGCAACCCCTGACGGGAGTGTTATATCAACTAAAGCCCACACTTAAACTTTCCACGTGCAAGATTGAATCTATTTAAAAAAGTTATTTCATAAGAAGCCAAAAAGTGCAAAAACAATAATGTTCGTGTTGGAGGAGTTGTGAATGACTGCAGGGCCACAATATTAGGTACACCTGCAGACTGCAGGTGTACCTAATTCACAACTCCTCCAACACGAACATTATTGTTTTTGCATTTTTTGGCTTCTTATTAAATAACTTTTGTAACCTATTTTTATGGGCTTTCCTCTTTGTGATGTTAAGTTCCTGTTATGCGCTGTTATACAGTATATGCCTTGAGCTCTTATTTTGAAGGCGCCAAGAGCGGAAGTGATGACATGTTGTAGTGGAGCGGAAGTTTTTGAAAGAAGGTAAATAAAGTGGTCCTCGTGTAAACTGGAGCCTCCGTGTTTGTTATTTTGTAGTTTCATACAGTATAGGCGACATTTATAAACCCTCGGTTACACTTTTTTAAATAGATTCAATCTTGCACGTGGAAAGTTGAAGTGAGGGCTTTAGTTGATATAACACTCCCGTTAGGAGGTGCATTAATCCAGCACAACAGCGGCGAATGGACTTCATTTATAACTTAGTAAAGGTAAGACCATAATAACGTTTTTTTTATTAAATGTGCTTTTTTGTGTGCTACAGTTTGTATGTGTAAAGTTAAAGTTAAAGTTAAAGTACCAATGATTGTCACACACACACTAGGTGTAATGAAATTTGTCCTCTGCATTTGACCCATCCCCTTGTTCACCCCCTGGGAGGTGAGGGGAGCAGTGGGCAGTAGCGGTGCTGCGCCCGGGAATAATTTTTGGTGATTTAACCCCCAATTCCAAGCTGGTATGAGCTTTTAAACATAACCCGTTAACTGCTGCCAATCAAATGGTGAATAAGATACTCTTTAGGGTTCATATGTTTGTAAATCTGACTGTGATGAAGTCAGTGCCTCACCAGCCATCAACCTCACCGCACGTCACTGATATATAGATATACATATATATACACATATACATATATACATATATATATATATACACACATATACATATATACATATATATACACACATGTATACATATATATATATATATATATATATATATATATATATATGTATATATGTGTATGTATATGTACATATATGTATATGAATAATAAGAACATCTATACATATGAATATATGTATATATTTATGTATGTATGTATGTATGTATATATATACATATATATACAGTGTATATATATATATACATACAATATATATATATATATATATATATATATATATATATATATATATATATATATATATATATATATATATATATATATATATACATAGATGTATATATATATATATATATATACACATTTGCCATACTTTGCATGGACAATTCATAGTTGCAGTACACTTTTCCACCACTTGTGACAGTAATTTTAAACAATCACAAAGAGTCGGACGCAAAAAGTCATGGAGCAATTTCCTAAGCGCAAAAAATATGATTCATAATTGTATCTAAATGTATTCTTCCTCCGTTTTCAATGTGCTCTTGTTTTGCTTCGTGATCTAGTCAGCCTGACCTCAGCCTTGTCTGCCGTGTTGTACATGCTGGTTTAGGTGTTTGATAACTAATCATCTTTGTGATGAACACTTTGTCATTTGACCAAGATTAGACCTGTTAAACTGTAAGCAGATTGGATTTAATTATTGAATATGAGTACAAATCTAGAGTAAAATGACTAATTCAGTGTAAATCCAAACGATGTAATCTCAGTGGTGTTTGTTTAACTGACTGTTTGAGCCTTTTTTTTGAAAGCAAAGCGTGCAAAAGTGTCCTCCAGAGTGTGAACAAACTGTTTGCTTTTAGATTCATCCCATCAGTCCATTGCGCCTTTTATTGAGCTTTTTAAGACAAGACAAGATGATACCAAGAAACCGTCTCGGCGACGAGGGAGTGATGTGAAAATGGTGGTAAAATGCTGCTCTAGTGCAATGTTGATCCCTTTTTCAATCACAGCCAGCCACTATTATCTGCTGCCTTGGAAACCTTCCCCCGTTTCCAAGTGGAAGACAGTAGGGCTGGGGCAATTCATCGAATTTTCTCATCTCGATTTTGGCTTGTCACCATCATAAAACTTGTATAATCGAACGAAAAAAACCCAGATTAAAGTAGCAGTAAAGTGGAAAAACAAGTTGACTTTGTACGCTTAATTGCGTTTCGTTGTATGCATTAAACCATATTGTATCTACAATCCGCAAAGCGTGTAAAAATACCGTCTGAACATCACAAAAATTCCACTAATTCTGTCAGCCATTCTTCAGCATTTTCCGTAGATTCTACGTCACTACACTGCAAAAACTGAAATCTAAGTAAGATGAAATATCTCAAATAAGGGTGATATTTGCTTATTTTCTGTCTGATAAGATAATTCTTCTCACTAAGCAGATTTTATGCGAGAGTCTTTTACTTGTTTTAAGTGTTTTGGTCCTAAATGATGTCAGTAAGATATTACAGCTTGTTGCTGAGATTTGATGACCTATATTGAGTAAAACATGCTTGAAACTAGAATATCAACTGTTGCAAAGCTGTGTCATCAACACTCACAAGTATAAAACTACTTTTTTAAAGTAAACATTTCTTATTTCAAGCATGAAAAAAAAAAAATCATGACTTTGACACAATTGTGTCTCATAATTAAAACAGATGACAGCCAAATCTTTGCTCTTTTATTTTCAATGAAACAATAGAAAATAGGTACTCATATACTGTAGTAGTACAGTTGGCACAGTACAGTAAACTGACAGTTAATATTTAAACATTTAACATTTCAAACAATTTTGAACAGAAATAGTTCATGCACATTCAGATAGATTCCCCAAAATTACAATTAAAAAAATTAGGCCGAGGGCCGGGCTGTATATACGCGCATTAGTTGACTGAAAGAGCACGCACTTGGCGCGATGATGTCATGTTATCAATGGAAAAATGCATTTTTAGACAATATAATTTGCTTGAACGGCATAGAAAACCCCGAGAGTAACAAGCGCTTGCCTTGCTGCCTTTCCATTAAGAACAATAAACTAGTTTTTAGTATTAGTTTGCTGGTTTCAAGAAATGTAATGCCGAGCGCATATCATTATGTCAAGATAATGGCACTAGCATTTACTTCATTTTGTCAAGACTTGGACTATGGCGTGGTTTGTTCTCCCGTGGTGCAAATGAACATTTGGACCAGACATGGCGTGAAGGTGAAGACATATTTAATTTTACTATAACAAAAAGAACAAACTAAAGGAGCGCACAAGGCGGAAGTACAAACTTGACAAATGAAACCAATACTTGCACGTGGGCAAAAAACTAAGGACATGAACAAAAGTTGCTAACTGTGGCATGAATCGAAAAAACTTACTTGGACAGGGCATGAAGTACGCAGAGGTAAACAGAGTGACGGGTATGATGTCGCCAGAACGACAAACTGAAAACAATGAACTTAAATACTAGTGACATGATTAGTGAAAACAGGTGCGTGACTCAAAACGTGAAACAGGTGCGTGACGTGACCGGTGAAAACTAATGGGTTGCTATGGTGACAAACAAGAGTGCACTCATTGTGCACTCTTGTTTTTCACCTGTTCCAAACGTGGAACAGGTGAAACTAATGGGTAACTATGGAAACAAGACAAGGGAGTGAAAAGCCAGAAACTAAAGAGTCCAATAACTAAACAAAACAAAACATGATTACACAGACATGACGCATTTAAGAATATTTTTCAACATATTGAGCAAAAAGGTCTTTTTTTTTTCTACCAAGAAAAGTGCACTTGTTATTAGTGAGAATATACTTATTTTAAGGTATTTTTGGGTTCATTGAGGTACCGGTAAGCTAATTTTACTTGTTTTGGAAAGTCTTGACAAGCCAAATTTTCTTGTTCTATTGGCAGATAAATGCTTAGTTCAAATAAAATACCCCTAATTTTTGTAATTTTTTTTTAACTTGTTTTCGAACACTGACTTTTTGCAGTGTGTCGAAACGCTTCTGCACTCTGACCATATTATTAGATCAGTCATACTGGAAATATGTAGTAGCTGTCTCAGTGGCCTAGTGGTTAGAGTGTCCGCCCTGAGATCGGTAGGTTGTGAGTTCAAACCCCGGCCGAGTCATACCAAAGACTATAAAAAATGGGACCCATTACCTCCCTGCTTGGCACTCAGCATCAAGGGTTGGAATTGGGGGTTAAATCACCAAAATGATTCCCGGGCGCGGCCACCGCTGCTGCCCACTGCTCCCCTCACCTCCCAGGGGGTGATCAAGGGTGATGGGTCAAATGCAGAGAATAATCTCGCCACACCTAGTGTGTGTGTGACAATCATTGGTACTTTAACTTTTAACTTTAATCATTCACAATACTTATGTAAGACAACAACACATGCAAGGCTTTTTTTGTTCGAAATCGTAAATAAATAGCTAACAATTGCGTCAACAAATCGAAGGTCCTCTATTGCATTGTTTGTCAACACTAGTGTGCCGTGGGAGGTTATGTAATTTTACCTATTTGGGTTCAAAATTTTTTTCACAAACCAGTAATTATAGTCTGCAAATGATGTGTTGTTGTTGAGTGTCGGTACTGTCTAGAGCTCGGCAGAGTAACCGTGTAATACTCTTCCATATCAGTAGGTGGCAGCCGGTAGCTAATTGCTTTGTCGATGTCAAAAACAGCGGGAGGCAGCATGCAGGTAAAAAGGTGTCTAATTCTTAAAACAAAAATAAACAAAAAGGTGAGTGCCTCTAAGAAAAGGCATTGAAGCTTAGGGAAGGCTATGCAGAATGAAAACCTCCAAACCCAGACTGGTCCATTAGATTGCCAGATGGAAAAGCGTGATTCATCAGTCCAGAGAAGGAGTCTCCACTAGGGATGTCCCGATCCGTTATTTGGATCGGATCGGCCGCCGATATTTGCCAAAAAATGCGTATCGGCAAGGCATGGGAAAATGCCGATCCAGATCCAGTTTTTAAAAAAACTCCGGTCCGTGTTTTCCAACGCACCTATCTAAATAATACATTCCACTTTTCTGCTGTTCCCTAATTTCCGTTCCGCATTTTCCAGCACACCTTCAACACATCCACAGGTCTGTGGATTCTCACGCAGTTGCTTTTAGCTGCTGGCATTACACGACAGGCTCTTCTCACTCTTTTCTGTGTCTCCCTCTCACAGACAGCAAGCGCAACTTCTTACATACGTCACATACTGTCACGTCATACGTCACATCCGTATACGCCCTCCCCGAGCAGAGAGGTAGCAGCATGGCTAACGTTAGCTGTGATGCTAGCGCAGCCGTGCTAGCAACGCTCCCTCTAAGGTGCAATTGCGCACTGTTTAAGCGTTCTCTGCGCACGGCAAATCTATGCCACGCACAAAATCAAATAAAAAAATAAGCGCATAACAATTTTGGACACACGGACACGACAGAGAAAACAGTTTTCGTCATCATTGTTCAAATATTGTAACGTCTGTCGAGACGCTTATCTAAATTCGGTGCCACACGTCCACACCATCAAAATGCCGAGGCAAACATTTCCACATCAACACCGTATGAGTATAGTTGTGATTTCCTTCTCTGCATGAAAGTTTAAAAGTAGCATATATTAATGCAGTATGAAGAAGAATGTTTTAATGTAGACACATAGAATCATCATACTGCTGTGATTATATGCATCAAGTGTTCATTCAAGGCTGAGGCAAAATATCGAGATATATATCGTGTATCGCAATATGGCCTTAAAATATCGCAATATTAAAAAAAGGCCATATCGCCCAGCCCTAGTTTCAATGATGCCATTTCTGTTTGTCATGCATAATTTTGTCTATTTTGTGTTTATCCTTGAATAAACAGGTCAGTTTCTTGTTACCAACCATTGTGTATTATTCAAACTC
Source organism: Nerophis lumbriciformis (assembly GCF_033978685.3). Taxonomy (NCBI): domain Eukaryota; kingdom Metazoa; phylum Chordata; class Actinopteri; order Syngnathiformes; family Syngnathidae; genus Nerophis; species Nerophis lumbriciformis. The sequence goes on from NC_084561.2 coordinate 8,189,099, forward strand.
CCCTAATTCAGCTGGCTAGTTGTTATCAAGAGTACTAAAACCCTTTTCAACATGATTCTGACAACTAAGTAGGCTAAATAACTTTAAACTTTAATACATGCTCGGATAGGCCAGTATCGGTATCGGTCAGTATCGGTATCGGATCGGAAGTGCAAAAACAATATCGGTATCGGATCGGAAGTGCAAAAACCTGGATCGGGACATCCCTAGTCTCCACTGCTCTAGAGTCCAGTGGCAACGTGCTTTTACACCACTGCATCCCACGCTCTTCATTGGACTTGCTGATGTATGGCTTAGATTAGCTGCTCGGCCGTGGAAACCCATTCCATGAAGCTCTCTGCGTACTGTACGTGGGCTAACTGGAAGGTCACATGTAGTTTGGAGCTCTGTAGCAACTGACTGGGTAGAAAGTCTTTGCACTATGCGCTTTAGCATCCGCTGACCCCTCTCTGTCAGTTTACGTGGCCTACCACTTGGTGGCTGAGTTGCTGTTGTTCCCAAACTCTTCACTTTTCTTATAATAAAGTTGACTTTGGAATATTTAGGAGCGAGGAAATTTCACGACTGGATTATCCTATGACAGTTCCACGCTGAAAATCAATGAGAGCGGCCCATTCTTTCACAAATGTTTGTAGAAACAGTCTCCATGTCTAAGTGCTTGATTTGATACACCGGGCCAAGTGATTAAGACACCTGATTCTCATCATTTGGATGGGTGGCCAAATACTTTTGCCAATATAGTATATATATATATATATATATATATATATATATATATATATATATATATATATATATATATATATATTGTATATACATAATAAAACATAGAGCTTAAAAACCATGCCCCTTGCTGTCTGTGCCGTCTACTCCCCCTGTACATTACAAAAAGACTACTGCAACGCACTTCTTGTCGGGATCCCAAGCAAGAACATCCAGAACATACACCAATTCTCAAATCCCTTCACTGGCTTCCTGTTCCACTCAGGATTGAAAACAAAGTCTCCCTACTAACCCACCAGTGCCTCCATGGAAATGCCCCCCCTCTACCTCAAAGAACTACTCACCCCAAAATCCTCCACACGACACCTCCGCTCCGGACAGGCTAACCTCCTCCAACCTCCGAGGACAAAGCTACGAACTATGGGAGACCGGGCTTTCTGCTCTGCCGCTCCCAGTCTGTGGAACGCTCTCCCTGACCACCTGAGGGTACGGCAGACTGTGGATGCTTTTAAAATAGGCTTAAAAACCCTTCTTATTAAAAAAACTTTTTTATAGATATATGCATACTAGTTCTAGCTATTAGGCTGTTCTAGTTGTTATTTAGGGACCGCAATGTCCCTTTGGGACAGAGGACCCTATTGTAATTGTAAGGTTTTATTATTATTATTATACCGGCCGCCTCTTTGAGCTGTAATTTTACCCCCTTAACATGCTTCAAAACTCACCAAATTTGACACACACATCAGGACTGGCGATAATTGCAATCTAATCAAAAAACCAAACCCCAAAACTCAAAATTGTGCTGTCGCGCTCCCTAGGAAAAAAACAGACAAAACTGCCTGTAACTTCCAGTAGGAATGTCATAGAGACATGAAACACTCACTTAGACCTAGATTTCATTTAATGACATCTTTCAGCAAAAATCAACAGGAAGTTGGCAATTCCCCTTTCAAAACAAAAAGTTCCTAAAAACAGTCACTTTTGCCTTTTTGAGCTGTAATTTGACCCCCTTAACATGCTTCAAAACTCACCAAACTGGACACACACATCAGGATTGACGATAATTGCGATCTAATAACAAAAAAAAAAAGCAAACCCCAAAACTCAAAATTGCGCTCTAGCGTCCCCTAGGAATAAAACAGACAAAGCTGCTCTTGGAAGAAAACAGACAAAACTGCCTGTAACTTCCAGTAGGAATGTCGTAGAGACATGAAACAAAAACTTCTACGTAGGTCTAAGAGAGACCTACATTTCATTCATTGAGAACCCCCAGCAAAAAATCAACAGGAAGTTTGCAATTCCCCCTTCAAAATAAAAGTTGGGTTAAAAACAGTCACCTTTTTTTTAAACATTATCGCCTCGTTTGTCGTGTCGGCTTCAAACTAGCACAGGAGAGAGATTGTACCCTTCTGATTAAAAGTTGACGAAAGAGTTTTAATTACTGCTCCGGTTTGGATTTTATGTGCCGTCAAAGTCGGTCCCGTCCATCGCTGCTTGCAGCTTTAATTTTTTATTTATTTTTTATTATCTTTTTATTATTATATATTTTTTTCAATACACTGTAGCACTTTGAGGTTGCTTGCTTAATGTAAAGTGCTTTTTACAAATAAAATCTATTATTATTATTATTATTTGATATGTGAGTGTACTTCTGCAAATTAAACGTGCCGTAAAACTCCATTAGTGAAAGTTTATAGTGCCGATGTGAATATTTAGCATGCAAGTTCCTCACAGGAGAAAAAAAAAAAACCCAAAAAAAGATTTTGTCCCGAGGTGGACTTCTTCACGGCGTTGCGTGAAGGACAGTCACGAGGCGGTCACGTAAATAACGAGCGTGCAATGTCGCGTCCACGTCGACGACAATGCCCTGCCAATCAAAGGGGGACAGTTGCCCAGACCCCCCGCTGTGATTGATGCTTCAATTACGAACCCGCTCTGACCTACAGGATTGTTCATTTGAAATTGTAATTAAGCAATTAGGGCCAATTACGAAGCAGACACCGCTGAACGAAAGTCAAAAGACAATTTGAGGGAGAGGGCGGGTGGCGGGTGGCGGGGGGAAAGGGAGAGGGAGGTAGGGGGCGTCCAAATGAAAGCTCTCCGGCAGACGAACAACAACAACAAAAAAAAAGCTTGGAAGTGCTCGGAAACTCCAGAGAGAAAACGCTTTCCACTCGTGGTGAACTTGCGGTGGCCGTCAACACTTTGGTGGAAATCCGAGAAGGTCAAAGGCATGAATTTAGTCTTACAAGTGCTTATCTGCTGCATATTAATTAGAGTGGGGGGGGGGGGGTGAGAGCCGTAAATGCCCAGCTTATCCTTACACGGGGAAAAAGGGGGAGAAGAAAAAAAAAAAAAGAGCTGATTGAAGCAGGATTACAAGTTGGGGAATAAAAGCTCTTTGCATCGGCAGCGTACCTTTTTGAGGAGGAGATGAAAGTTCATCTCACTTTCCTGTGTAAGGATTTGTCCGTGATCATTTCAAGTATGGGCGACTGGACCAGTTTGACAGACAACTGGGCTTTAAAAGGAGCTCTGGAGAACATTCATGGTCATATAGAGCAGTGTTTTTCAACCTTTTTTTTGAGCCAAGGCACATTTTTTGCGTTGAAAAAATGCGGAAAGCAGAAATCATTAAAAAACGAATCTCAGTTGACAGTAAAAAGTCGTTGGATATGACTTTAAAGCATAACCAAGCATGCATCACTATAGCTCTTGTCTCAAAGTAGGTGTACTGTCACCACCTGTCACATCACGCCCTGATTTATTTGGAGTTTTTTTTCTGTTTTCCTGTGTGAAGTGTTTAAGATCTTGTCTTGCGCTCCTATTTTGGTGGCTTTTTCTCTTTATTTGGTATTTTCCTGTAGCAGTTTCATGTCTTCCTTTGAGCGATATTTCCCGCATCTACTTTGTTTTAGCAATCAAGAATATTTCAGTTGTTTTTATCCTTCTTTGTGGGGACATCGTTGATTGTCAAGTCATGTTCGGATGTAGATTGTCTTTGCTCCACAGTAAGTCTTTGCTGTCGTCCAGCATTCTGTTTTTGTTTACTTTGTAGCCAGTTCAGTTTTAGTTTGGTTCTGCATAGCCTTCCCTAAGCTTCAATGCCTTTTCTTAGGGGCACTCACCTTTTGTTTATTTTTGGTTTAAGCATTAGATACCTATTTACCTGCACACTGCCTACCGCTGTTTCCGACATCTACAAAGCAATTAGCTACCGGCTGCCACCTACTGATATGGAAGAGTATTACACGGTTACTCTGCCGAGCTCTAGACAGCACCGACACTCAACAACAACACATCATTTGCAGACTATAATTACTGGTTTGCAAAAACTATTTTTAACCCAAATAGGTGAAATTAGACAATCTCTCACGGCACACCAGACTGTATCTCACGGCACACTAGGTATGGACCTCAGTGTCAAATATGTTGTCACCTGACTAACGATACCTTGGGGATTAAATCACCAAAATGATTCCCGAGCACGAAAGATGTGTTTGAAATGCTAGCATGCTAACGTTAGCATGCATCAAGAACCCAAATACGACTGAAGTGTATACAGTACCTACAAAATGAGCTGTAGTGGCCTAGTGGTTAGGGTGTCCACCCTGAGATCGGTAGGTTGTGAGTTCAAACCCCGGCCGAGTCATACCAAAGACTATAAAAATAAGACCCATTACCTCCCTGCTTGGCACTCAGCATCAAGGGTTGGAATTGGGGGTTGAATCACCAAAAATGATTCCCGGGCGCGGCCACTGCTGCTGCTCACTGATCCCCTCACCTCCCAGGGGGTGGAACAAAGGCACGGGTCAAATGCAGAGGGTAATTTTACCACACCAGTTAAAGTTAAGTTAACGTTAAAGTACTAATGATTGTCACACACACACTAGGTGTGGTGAAATTTGTCCTCTGCATTTGACCCTTCCCCTTGTTCACCTCCTGGGAGGTGAGGGGAGCAGTGAGCAGCGGCGGTGGCCGCGCCCGGGAGTCATTTTTGGTGATTCAACCCCCAATTCCAACCCTTGATGCTGAGAGCCAAGCAGGGAGGTAATGGGTCCCATTTTTTATAGTCTTTGGTATGACTCGGCCGGGGTTTGAACTCACAACCTACCAATTTCAGGGCGGACTCTCTAACCACTAGGCCACTGAGTGTGTGTGTGACTATCAGTGATACTTCAACTTCAACTTTTAGCATGCTAACCTTAGTACGCTAGCTATTTATTTATTATTAGCTAATTTTGTAGATATACATTTGTCATATTTGGGTACTTGATGCATGCTAATGTTAGCATGTTAGCATTTCAAACACATCTTTTGATGTACTCACCTCAGAGAAAATATATTTTGCTACTTGACTCATGTTATAGTGAGCATTTTTTTTCCCCTAGCAAACTTAAAGTTTGCAACTTGCTCACAGTAACATTTTCCAAAGCAAAAAAACATAACAAGTGAAGTCAGTTTACGCGGCCTACTACTTGGTGGCTGAGTTGCTGTTGTTCCCAAACTCTTCCATTTTCTTAGTTGACTTTAGAATATTGAGGAACGAGGAAATTTCACGACTGGATTTGTTGCACAGGTGGCATCCTATGACAGTTCCACGCTGGAAATCACTGAAAGCGGCCCATTCTCTCACAAATGTTTGTAGAAACAGTCTCTATGCCATACTTGCCAACCCTCCCGGATTTTCCGGGAGACTCCCGAAATTCAGCGCCTCTCCCGAAAACCTCCCGGGACAAATTTTCTCCCGAAAATCTCCCGAAATTCAGGCGGACTCAGGTCCTCCACAATATAAAAAAGCGTACCTGCCCAATCACGTTATAACTATAGAATGATGGAGGGCGAGTTCTTGGTTTCTTATGTGGGTTTATTGTTAGGCAGTTTCATTAACGTCCTCCCAGCGTGGCAACAACACACAACAACAGCAGTCACGTTTTCGTCTACCGTAAAGCAGTTCGTCTGCCGTAAACAGCAATGTTGTGACACTCTTAAACAGGACAATACTGCCATCTAGTGCATTTGATGAAAGCACTTTTGTGCATGCCACACATCAATGCTCAGAGAGGGTGTTCAGCATGGTTTGAAAAATAGTGACAGAGAATAGAACAAGGATGGACAATTCAAACCTTAACTCAACAATGAGTAGATGAGTGTTATATGTGTGTGTATATGTGTAAATAAATGAACACTGAAATTCAAGTATTTATTTTATATATATATATATATATATATATATATATATATATATATATATATATATGTATGTGTGGGGAAAAAAAAATCACAAGACTATTTCATCTCTACAGGCCTGTTTCATGAGGGGGGTACCCTCAATCGTCAAATCTCCTGACGATTGAGGGTACCCCCCTCATGAAACAGGCCTGTAGAGATGAAATAGTCTTGTGATTTTTTTTTTCCCCCACACATACATATATTGCGCTCTACTACGGTATCGAGCACTATTTTTTGGATAACCTTATTAAGACATATATATATATATATATATATATATATAATATATATATATATATACATATATAATAAAATATATATATATATATATATATATAGGGACGGCGTGGCGCAGTGGAAGAATGGCCGTGCGCGACCCGAGGGTCCCTGGTTCAATCCCCACCTAGTACCAACCTCGTCATGTCCGTTGTGTCCTGAGCAAGACACTTCACCCTTGCTCCTGATGGGTGCTGGTTAGCGCCTTGCATGGCAGCTCCCTCCATCAGGTGTGAATGTGTGTGTGAATGGGTAAATGTGGAAGTAGTGTCAAAGCGCTTTGAGTACCTTGAAGGTAGAAAAGCGCTATACAAGTACAACCCATTTATCATTTATTTATATATATATATATATATATAACTAGATATCACTGAACGTCAAGTATTTCCTATATATATATATATATATATAGGAAATACTTGACTTGGTGAATTCTAGCTGTAAATATACTCCTCCCCTTTTAGCCACGCCCCCAACCACGCCCCCGTCCCACCCCGACCACGCCCACCCCCACCACCTCCCCCCACCTCCCGAAATCGGAGGTCTCAAGGTTGGCAAGTATGCTCTATGCCTAAGTGCTTGATTTTATACACCTGTGCCCGGGCTTAGTGATTAGGACACCTGATTCTCATCATTTGGATGGGTGGCCAAATACTTTTGGTAATATAGTGTACGTGCCTGGACACATGAGGACTTTGAATATGACCAATGTATGATCCTATAACTACTTGGTATCGGATCGATACCTAAATTTGTGGTATCATCCAAAACAAATGTAAAGTATCAAACAACAGAAGAATAAGTGATTATTACATTTCAACAGAAGTGTAGATAGAACATGTTAAAAGAGAAAATAGGCAGATATTAACAGTAAATGTACAAGTGGATTAATACTATTTTTTTTTTTACAGCTTGTCCCTCATAATGTTGACAAAATAATAGGTGTATAAATGACACAATATGTTACTGCATATGTCAGCAGACAAATTAGGAGTCTTTGTTTACTTACTACTAAAAGACAAGTTGTCTTGTATGTTCACTATTCAAAATTGCAATAAGAAACATATGTTTAATGTACCTTACGATTTTTTGTTAAAATAAAGCCAATAATGATATTTTATGTGGTCCCGTTTTTAAAGAAAAGGACCGAAAAGTATCGAAAACTATCAAAATACATTTTGGTACCGATACTGGTACTAAAATATTGGTATCGGGACAACACTACTGTGAATGTTATCACTCATGTTCACATCATCTTGCTTTTTCTTTTTAGCCTTGCACATATTACTTAATTAGGCACTTGTTTATATATTTTTTAATAATTATTAGTATTTATTGTTGACATTGAACAAGGAGAGCACAGTTTACCAAGTCAAAGTCCTTGCTCCCAAGTTACAGTACCTTCTGGCTCTTTTGTGTTAAAAAAAACTTGAAAGCCATTATTACAAATTCACATTTCCACTGCAGAGGATGCTAGTTCCTAGGAAGATATGTAGCATAAAAGATGTAAAAAAAACACAATGGCTCCCCAAGAAGCATTTTCCCTGCATGGTACCCGCAGCCTTGTCGTAACGTTTCTTCTCCTCAACCGAAAGGTTAAACATTTATCACAACAAGCACTCCTGCTGTGTCGCCTGGGCTATTAGTATTATTTTCTTGACAAACACACCACATGGTGGCGCTGTTATTAAACCTAAAGTTCAACCTTGTAAGTCAAATTGACTTGTAAGTGTTTAGCTGAATCACCCACAATGTGGTGCACACCTCGAGGGGACTGACAAACACACGTCTGTAAAATTAGAAGTGTAATAGTGGAAAAACACGGCCGCCATCGAGGAAAAACTGTATTTGCAGGGACACGAGCCGGACTTATCGACAGCCGAGGGTGTCCTAAATTTTTCCCGTCTGCATTAGGAGTGGGCGTAACGATCTAAATATCGATAGTTAGCAATGGATGGGCAAATGATGCGTAAGTGAGTGTATGGCACACTCACCACCTGTATTGACATTGCACTGATATAATGGTCATTATGCAGCTGCTGCAATAAAAAAAAGTCACGACCGTATATTTGAAAATATATATAATTAGCAAAAAAAATTGTTTATCTGTATATTGACCACAAATACATGTTTAATATTACTGTACATGTCTATTCATAAAAAATACATTTAAATTGTTATATATACACACATATATATATATGCACACATACTTCAGAATATATATATATATATATATATATATATATATATATATATATATATATAGAGAGAGAGAGAGAGAGAGAGAGAGAGAATATATATATATATATATGTCTATATATATATATATATATATATATATATATATACACTCTTAAGTATGTGTGCATGTATGTATGTATGTATATATATATATATACATACATATATATACATGTATACATACATACATGCACACATACTTAAGAGTATATATATATATATACATACATATATATACACATGTATACATACATGCACACATACTTAAGAATATATATATATATACCACATTTATATATATTCTCTATTCATTAAAAAAAATAAAAAATAAAAAATAAAAAATTATATATATATATATATATTACATATACATACACATATAAATATATACATATATATATACAAATATGTATATATATATATATATATATATATATTATACACATATATATACACATATATACACACATACACATATACATATATATACATGTATATATATATACATACATATATACATATATATACATATATACACACACATATATATATACATATACATATATATATATATGTATATAAACATATATATATTTTATATATAAACGTATAAACATATATATATATATTTTTTAATGAATAGAGTATATATATATATATATATATATATATATATATATATATATATATATATATATATATGTGGTACATATATATATATTCTTAAGTATGTGTGCATGTATGTATGTATACATACATGTATATATATGTATGTGTACTCTTAAGTATGTGTGCATGTATGTATATATGTATGTATGTATGTATATATATATATTATTATAATTTTTTTTTTTAATGAATAGACATGTAAAGTAATATTAAACATGCAACTCTGGTCAATATTCAGATAAACAAATGAAAGTAATTTTTTTAATGTGGTCAACATTTTTATTTCTACATTGTTACATTGTTACTTTTTTGTTATTTTGCACTACTGACTTTTTTCCTGAACAACTGTGTGTAATAAAAATCAATACAATGTTTTTTGTAATTATTTTACAATACACTGCTTTATGTTGATGTATTTAGTTACTAGGGGTGTCATGATACAACTTGCGTATCGGCTGATACTGACAGTAATCCGATACGATATCAGTACGAATCGTCGCACATGCATTTATCAATATTATTTTTTATTAGTGTGGAATGTTAGAAAAAGGCTTGATCGAGTGAAACTAGTCCAAAATATAACATTGCAGGCATGGAAAACACCAACCTGTTTATTATTAACCGTCTGGATTTTCTTTTATTAAAAAGAAGTGCATTTTTTTTTTTAGCAAGATTTCACAAAATTTTGCGCAGTTGAATGATGCAGACACGTTTGTTACTGGATACTTTCTGGTTACTGGATACAAGCTTCTGCCTTGGAGACGTAAGTGATCTGCAGCTTGTTTATATTGACAAATGTGCTGTTTTACACTGCAATATTGTTCAATAAAGGACCTATATGCAGAGGTGGGTAGAGTAGCCAGAAATTGTACTCAAGTAAGAGTACTGGGATTTATTACTCAAGTAAAAGTAAGGAGTAGTCACCCAAATATTTACTTGAGTAAAAGTAAAAAGTATGTTGTAAAAAAACTACTCAAGTACTGAGTAACTGATGAGTAACATACACACACATATATATATATATATATATATATATATATATATATATATATATATATATATATATATATATATATATATATATATATATATATATATATATATATATATATATACACACACACACATATATACATATATATATATATATATATATATATATATATATATATATATATATATATATATATATATATACACACACACATATATATATACATACATTGATATATACAGTACCGGTATATAATTTATATATATATTTTTTGCCGTTTTTGTTTACATGTTAAAGGTGTTTTTATGAATATACATGCATGTTTAACACATATAGATTCCTTTCTTTCATGAAGACAAGAATATAAGTTGGTGTATTACCTGATTCTGATGACTTGCATTGATTGGAATCAGACAGTAGTGATGACAAACGTCCACGTTTTCAAATGGAGGAGAAAAAAAGTTCCTCCTTTCCGTCTAATACCACATGAAAGTGGTTGGTTTTTGGCATCTTATATGTCCAGCTTCCATATTCGTTTTTATACACTTTACAAGAAATACATTGGCGGCAAACTCCGTAGCTTGCTAGCTTGTTTGCGCAGGCTTTCGGAGACTCTTATTTTGAAAGCGCAGGCGCGATGGAGCGGCACTTTTATTGTGAAGACAGGAACTGTGCAGTCAGTCTTTAGGCTTTTGACGGGGTGTACGGTTGAAATAAAAAAGGGTCTTTTTTCCTTCACACTTTTGATTGATTGATTGGAACTTTTATTAGTAGATTGCACAGTACAGTACATATTCCGTACAATTGACCACTAAATGGTAACACCCCAACAAGTTTTTCAACTTGTTTAAGTCAGGTCATGTGATTCCTGGCTCTGTTTGATTGGTCCAACGTCACCAGTGACTGCATCTGATTGGTGGAACGGAGTGAACGTCACCAGTGACTGTATTTGTTGAAACGCAGGCACTTGGAAGGTCTGTCTGACAGACCAAAACAAACAAAGCGTGCATTAACAGATCGATAAAAATTAGTAGCGAGTAGCGAGCTGAATGTAGATAAAAGTAGCGGAGTAAAAGTAGCGTTTCTTCTCTATAAATATACTCAAGTAAAAGTAAAAGTATGTTGCATTAAAACTACTCTTAGAAGTACAATTTATACCAAAAGTTACTCAAGTAGATGTAACGGAGTAAATGTAGCGCGTTACTACCCACCTCTGCCTATATGTTTGGCTTGTGTGCTATTGTGTGCTTAGCTGTCGCGTAGCTGCTAGCTCCTCGTAGCCTACCGTGTTTACATTTTGTAAATGACTACAATAGAAGAAATGCCAACCTTGTGTGCTTATTGGAGGACATTTACATGTTAACTGGCTGTCCGGTTTTGCAGAAGTAAACAGACTGCTTGTATCGGACATTTTGGTTGCAAGCCGATATCATCCATTTTTTTTTTTTTTTTGCTAGTTGTCAGCTAGCTATTAGCCCATTGGTTGTCAGGTCGCTATTTATGTGTTAGTTGTCAGCCAGCAATTAGTGCACCAGTTGTCATGTAGCGATTAGTCCATTAGTTGTCAGATAACTATTAACGCGCTGTCAGCTAGAGATTAGCGCACGAGTTGTCAACTAGCAAATAGCCAGCAGTTTTTAGCTAGCAAATAGGGCACCGGATGTTAGTTATCAATTAGCACGCAAGTTAGCAGGGAAGATCCGAGTTGTCAGGTAGCAATTTATGTGTTAGTTGTCAGCCAGCGATTAATGCACCAGTTGTCAGGTAGCGATTAGTCCCTTAGTTGTCAGATAGCGATTAACGCGCTAACTGTCAGCGAGAGATTAGCGCACTAGTTGTCAACTAGCAAATAGCAAGCAGTTTTTAGCTAGCAAATAGTGCACCGGATGTTAGTTATCAATTAGCACACAAGTTAGCGGTGAAGATCCGAGTTGTCAGGTAGCGATTAAACACACTAGTTGTCAGCGACCGATTAGCGCGCTAGTTGTCAACTAGCAAATAGCCAGCAGTTTTTAGCTAGCAAATAGGGCACCGGATGTTAGTTATCAATTAGCACGCAAGTTAGCAGGGAAGATCCGAGTTGTCAGGTAGCGATTAAACACACTAGTTGTCAGCTAGCTATTAGCCCATTGGTTGTCAGGTCGCTATTTATGAGTTAGTTGTCAGGTAGCGATTAATGCACCAGTTGTCAGGTAGCGATTAGTCCCTTAGTTGTCAGATAGCAATTAACGCGCTAACTGTCAGATAGAGATTAGCACACTAGTTGTCAGCTAGTGATTAACGCGCTAAGCTGCAATCATTCACCGGCAATCGGTGCACCTGTCTGTAATGAGGGAGCTGCCTTCATAAGCCTGCTCAACCGGCCATCAGGCGCCGGAATATAATCTGCTGTACTGTAAGCGGATACCCAGCTTTATGCTCTCTCTCTCTCTGTCCTAATCTCTGTGCTTTCCCTGTGTTGATTGTCGTGTCCTCCCTCACCCCGCAGTTCCCTGTGTGCATCCCCGAGTCACGCTGTGTGTCGTGCTCCTGGATCTTCCCTGTTTTCCTCGCGCTCCCTGGTTCTCGACTCCTCGCTTGCCCCCGGACTACGACGACTCTCTCCTGCCTCTCGACCCCACTTCCCCCCCTGGACAACTCTGCCTGCCTTGCCCTTGTCGGACAGCACCGCTCCTCCCAACACGCACCTCCAACATTTACGGTAAAACGCTCCAGTTAAATACTACACATAGTCTTTCACCATACACACTCTTGGATTTTGTCACACTCCATTTCCTTAGTTCAGGGGTCGGCAACCCGCGGCTCTAGAGCCGCATTGCGCCGCCCTAGTGGCTCTCTGGAGCTTTTTCAAAAATGTATGAAAAATGGAAAAAGATGAGGGGAAAAAAAATCTATTTTTTGTTTTAATATGGTTTCTGTAGGAGGACAAACATGACACAAACCTCCCTAATTGTTACAAAGCACACTGTTTATATTAAACATGCTTCACTGATTCGAGTATTTGGCGAGCGCCGTTTTGTCCTACTAATTTTGGCGGTCCTTGAACTCACCGTAGTTTGTTTACATGTATAACTTTCTAGGACGTGTTTTATGCCACTTCTTTTTCTGTCTCATTTTGTCCACCAAACTTTTAACGTTGTGCATGAAAGGTGAGTTTTGTTGATGTTATTGACTTGTGTGGAGTGCTAATCAGACATATTTGGTCACTGCATGACTGCAAGCTAATCGATGCTAACATGCTATTTAGGCTAGCTATATGTACATATTGCATCATTATGCCTCATTTGTAGCTATATTTGAGGTCATTTAGTTTCCTTTAAGTCATCTTAATTCAATTTATATCTCATGACACACTATCTGTATGTAATATGGCTTTTAATTTTTTGCGGCTCCAGACAGATTTGTTTTTGTATTTTTGGTCCAATATGGCTCTTTCAACATTTTGGGTTGCCGACTCCTGCCATAGTTCGTATATTTAGTATTGTTTGATTATTATATAGATTTGGACTATATTTATAATAAATTATTGAACATTCCTGCCCTCTGGTGTCAGTTGCCGTCACCTCCCTCCGAACCGCAACATAAACGCGGTGAACATCCTAGTTGTCAGCTAGCGATGAAACACACTAGTTGTCAGCTAGCTATTGGCCCATTAGTTGTCAGCTAGCGGTTTATGTATTAGTTGTCAGCCAGTCATACTTGCCAACCCTCCCGAAAACCTCCCAGGACAAATTTACTCCTGAAAATCTCACGAAATTCAGGCGGAGCTGGAGGCCACGCCCCCTCCATCTCCAATATAAACAGTGTGCCTGCCAAATCACGTTATAACTGTAGAATGATCGAGGGCGAGTTCTTGGTTTCTTATGTGGGTTTATTGTTAGGCAGTTTCATTAACGTCCTCCCAGCGCGGTAACAACACACAACAACAGCAGTCACGTTTTCGTCTACCGTAAAGCAGTTCGTCTGCCGTAAACAGCAATGTTGTGACTCTCTTAAACAGGACAATACTGCCATCTACTGTACATGCATATGTGACAATAACATCTAGGGCTTTTAGAGAGTGCAGTGCACATCTGCGCACACAACAAGGAGACGAAGCAGAAGAAAGAGGAAGATACAGCCGTGGCGACGCAGACGACGAGTAAGATGAAGAAATACGCTTGTAAGTTCCAAGCCGCAGCTGCGATTGGACCTGGATAGCTTTCGGGAAGAAGTAGTGGACTACCAAGTGCTTGGCAGTGAAGATCTTCCTCAGGAAGCAAAGATTGACCGGTTTTGGGGCCATGCTAGGGAGAGATGGAAGATTCCAGACTCTAGTGCATTTGATGAAAGCACTTTTGTACGTGCCACACAGCAATGCATCATCAGAGAGGGTGTTCAGCATTGTTAGAATGTATATTATGTATAATATGTCCCGGCAAGAAATCTGCGTTCAAAGAACCCCGGCTTATTAGTGATTCCCAGAGCCCAAAAAAAGTCTGCGGGCTATAGAGCGTTTTCTATTGGGGCTCCAGTACTATGGAATGCCCTCCCGGTAACAATTAGAGATGCTACCTCAGTAGAAGCATTTAAGTCCCATCTTAAAACTCATTTGTATACTCTAGCCTTTAAATAGACCCCCCTTGTAGACCAGTTGATCTGCCGTTTCTTTTCTTTTCTCCTCTGCTCCCCTCTTCCTTGTGGAGGGGGGGGGGGGGGGGGGGGGGGGCACAGGTCCGTTGGGGACAGCTCTGCGCTGCTGACCCGTCTCCGCCCGGGATGGTGTCCTGCTGGCCCCACTATGGACTGGACTCTTACTATTATGTTGGATCCACTATGGACTGGACTCTCACAATATTATGTCAGACCCACTCGACATCCATTGCTTTCGATTTCCCCTAAAGGGGGGGGTTACCCACATATGCGGTCCTCTCCAAGGTTTCTCATAGTCATTCACATCGACGTCCCACTGGGGTGAGTTTTTCCTTGCCCTTATGTGGGCTCTGTACCGAGGATGTCGTTGTGGCTTGTGCAGCCCTTTGAGACACTTGTGATTTAGGGCTATATAAATAAACATTGATTGATAGAAAAATAGTGACAGAGAATAGAATAAGGATGGACAATTTAACACTTAACTCAACAATGAGTAGATGAGTGTTATGTGTGTGTATATGTGTAAATAAATGAACACTGAAATTCAAGTATTTCTTTCTTTTATTTATTTATATATATATATATATATATACATATTCCTTGCCCTTATGTGGGCTTTGTACCGAGGATGTCGTTGTGGCTTGTGCAGCCCTTTGAGACACTTGTGATTTAGGGCTATATAAATAAACATTGATTGACCAAAAACATGCACCTGGGGATAGGTTGATTGGCAACACTAAATTGGTCCTAGTGTGTGAATGTGAGTGTGAATGTTGTCTGTCTATCGGTGTTGGCCCTGCGATGAGGTGGCGACTTGTCCAGGGTGTACCCCGCCTTCCGCCCAATTGTAGCTGAGATAGGCTCCAGCACCCCCCGCGACCCCAAAGGGAATAAGCGGTAAAAAATGGATGGATGGATGGATGATTGATTGATAGAAAAATAGTGACAGAGAATAGAACAAGGATGGACAATTCAACACTTAACTCAACAATGAGTAGATGAGTGTTATGTGTGTTTTAATATGTGTAAATAAATGAACACTGAAATTCAAGTATTTATTTTATTTATATATATATATATATATATATATACATATATATATATATATATATATATATATATATATATATATATATATATGAAACACTTGACTTGATGAATTCTAGCTGTAAATATACTCCTCCCCTCTTAACCACGCCCCCAACCACAACCCCCGCCCCACCCCCGACCACGCCCCCCACCCCCCACCTCCCGAAATCGGAGGTCTCAAGGTTGGCAAGTATGGGTGCACCAGTTGTCAGCTAGAGATGAACGTGCTAGTTGTCAACAGATGTAAGTTTGCATTAGAAATGGCAACGGCGGAGGATGCACGTGCATGTACGAGCCAGTGGAAATGTTTCAGCAGAGGACATTTGAACACACGCACGAGCGGGGCTGACAAACAAAAGTGGAAACGACGCCGAGAGCGCAAAGAAAAGCGGGAAGTGAAGGTCAGCATTTGGAGGAATTCAGGGTGTGGAATTCATCACGGTGCCTGGACAAGCACCTAATGTGTTTGTTTTTGGGTGGGGAGGGGGATTCATTTTCCAATATTAAAAAAGGTGGCAAAGAAGCCAGGGCTACGGCGACCTCGGTGTCATCTTTAACAAATGGTGCAAAATGGCGGCGTCAAATTGTTGGGGAGACGTCAGGCGGTGATGAATGCGTGGGCTAATCAGCCAATCAAACTGAATTCTTCTTCTGCATTTGATAAATGAGCTGGAGAAGCAATGCTTTACCCAGAAGATGGGTCCATTTGTTTCTCTGGACGTCTTTCTTTTTTTTTTTTTGTTCCAGCTCCCTTTTATCCTTCGCCATTTTTCTCTTTCCAAACAAAGAAGAGGCTGGCCTGAGAACAGATTATAGCTCCTCGCATGGCCGCCTCGCTGCTGACCAGCGCTCAGCTGCAGAGGCTGAATGATGGACTTCCGTCAAACTGCTGGCTTTCAGACGGATGGCGGCTGGGAGGGTTTTTACTAATATTTTAACTCTTTTCAAATGGATTAATACTTTGTACAAACCCCGTTTCCATATGAGTTGGGAAATTGTGTTAGATGTAAATACAAACGGAATACAATGATTTGCAAATCATTGTATTCTAAGTATGATGAAATATCTCAAATAAGGGTGACATTTGTTTATTTTCTGTCTGATAAGATAATTCTTCTCACTAAGCAGATTTTATGTTAGAGTGTTTTACTTGTTTTAAGGGTTTTGGTCCTAAATGATCTCAGTAAGATATTACAGCTTGTTGCTGAGATTTTATGAGCTATATTGAGTAAAACATGCTTGAAACTATTTTTGTCCAAATGTCCAAAACACACCCAGCAATGGTGCACAGGAAGGCGGGGAAGAAGAGGGAAAAAGGCGGCCAAAATGGTCAAAAGTCCCAATTTTGTCCAAAATACCTTCCAGTCCCACGAGTCCCGCCGCCGGCCGTGCAAAAAATGTCCAAAACGCACCCAGCAAAGTCCCACGGGAAGTGGGGGAGAAAAGTGAGAAAAGTCGTCAAAAGTCCCCAAAAATGTTCAAAATACCTACCCAGGTTCGAGTCCCACAAGTCCCGCCGCCGGCCGCGCAATTCCTGGGATGCAAAAAATGTCCATAAGACACCCAGCCGGGTCCCACGGGGAAGGATGGATAAAAGTTGGAAAAGTCGTCAAAAGTCCCAAAAATGTTCAAAATACCCACCCAGGTTCGAGTCCCACACGAACCCGGGTGTGATTTTTGAACATTTTACCGACTTTTCTCGCTTTTATCCCCGCCTTCCCCGTGGGACTTTGCTGGGCGCGTTTTGGACAGTTCGGGCATCTTGTGGGACTCGTACCCGGGTAGGTATTTTGAACATTTTTGGGACTTTTTTGTTTATTTTCTGTCTGATAAGATAACTCTTCTCACTAAGCAGATTTTATGTTAGTGTTTTACTTGTTTTAAGGGTTTTGGTCCTATATGATCTCAGTAAGATATTACAGCTTGTTGCTGAGATTTGATGAGCTATATTGAGTAAAACATGCTTGAAACTATATTTTGTCCAAATGTCCAAAACACACCCAGCAATGGTGCACAGGAAGGCGGGGAAGAAGAGGGAAAAAGGCGGCCAAAATGGTCAAAAGTCCCAATTTTGTCCAAAATACCTTCCAGTCCCACGAGTCCCGCCGCCGGCCGTGCAAAAAATGTCCAAAACGCACCCAGCAAAGTCCCACGGGAAGTGGGGGAGAAAAGTGAGAAAAGTCGTCAAAAGTCCCCAAAAATGTTCAAAATACCCACTGTTGCGTTTCATGACCAGTTGTTCCTCCCAGGGAATTCAAGTCACAAGTCGCTCCCAAGCTCTTTACGACACTTAAAGCTGAGTAGAAAAACCACCAGAGACAGAATAGGTATTTTGTAATATATTTGCAAAGCTTTGCATATATATACATTTGAGACCAGTCCAGCATAGAACATTCTATCGCGCCGCCAAGATGGTCTGCCCCCCGAAAAAACCCTCTCCCCTCTTAAGTCCCTGGCAGTCATGTCTCTCTAGCCAAAACAAATGTCCATTATCTCTCTCTCTAACATTCCTCATTCAAGGTTAAGCACACATTTTTGCAGACAACCAAAAGACCACAATTGGAAGAAAAACACTAGCTGTTTTGTAATATGATTATGAAATAAAAAGAAGTAACACTTAAATTCGGATATATGTAAATATCTGCCTCCGACACTGCCCAGGTTCGAGTCCCACAAGTCCCGCCGCCGGCCGCGCAATTCCTGGGATGCAAAAAATGTCCATAAGACACCCAGCCGAGTCCCACGGGGAAGGGGGGATAAAAGTTGGAAAAGTCGGCAAAAGTCCCAAAAATGTTCAAAATACCCACCCAGGTTTGAGTCCCACACGAACCCGGGTGTGATTTTTGAACATTTTACAGACTTTTCTCACTTTTCTCCCCGCCTTCCCCGTGGGACTTTGCTGGGCGCGGTTTGGACAGTTCGGGCATCTTGTGGGACTCGAACCCGGGTAGGTATTTTGAACATTTTTGGAACTTTTTTGTTTATTTTCTGTCTGATAAGATAATTCTTCTCACTAAGCAGATTTTATGTTAGAGTGTTTTACTTGTTTTAAGGGTTTTGGTCCTAAATGATCTCAGTAAGATATTACAGCTTGTTGCTGAGATTTGATGAGCTATATTGAGTAAAACATGCTTGAAACTATTTTTGTCCAAATGTCCAAAACACACCCAGCAATGGTGCACAGGAAGGCGGGGAAGAAGAGGGAAAAAGGCGGCCAAAATGGTCAAAAGTCCCAATTTTGTCCAAAATACCTTCCAGGCCCACGAGTCCCGCCGCCGGCCGTGCAAAAAATGTCCAAAACGCACCCAGCAAAGTCCCACGGGAAGTGGGGGAGAAAAGTGAGAAAAGTCGTCAAAAGTCCCCAAAAATGTTCAAAATACCTACCCAGGTTCGAGTCCCACAAGTCCCGCCGCCGGCCGCGCAATTCCTGGGATGCAAAAAATGTCCATAAGACACCCAGCCGGGTCCCACGGGGAAGGGGGGATAAAAGTTGGAAAAGTCGTCAAAAGTCCCAAAAATGTTCAAAATACCCACCCAGGTTCGAGTCCCACACGAACCCGGGTGTGATTTTTGAACATTTTACCGACTTTTCTCACTTTTCTCCCCGCCTTCCCCGTGGGACTTTGCTTGGCGCGTTTTGGACAGTTCGGGCATCTTGTGGGACTCGTACCCGGGTAGGTATTTTGAACATTTTTGGGACTTTTTTGTTTATTTTCTGTCTGATAAGATAACTCTTCTCACTAAGCAGATTTTATGTTAGTGTTTTACTTGTTTTAAGGGTTTTGGTCCTATATGATCTCAGTAAGATATTACAGCTTGTTGCTGAGATTTGATGAGCTATATTGAGTAAAACATGCTTGAAACTATATTTTGTCCAAATGTCCAAAACACACCCAGCAATGGTGCACAGGAAGGCGGGGAAGAAGAGGGGAAAAGGCGGCCAAAATGGTAAAAAGTCCCAATTTTGTCCAAAATACCTTCCAGTCCCACGAGTCCCGCCGCCGGCCGTGCAAAAAATGTCCAAAACGCACCCAGCAAAGTCCCACAGGAAGTGGGGGAGAAAAGTGAGAAAAGTCGTCAAAAGTCCCCAAAAAATTTCAAAATACCTACCCAGGTTCGAGTCTCACAAGTCCTGCCGCCGGCCGCGCAATTCCTGGGATGCAAAAAATGTCCATAAGACACCCAGCCGAGTCCCACGGGGAAGGGTGGATAAAAGTTGGAAAAGTCGGCAAAAGTCCCAAAAATGTTCAAACTACCCACCCAGGTTCGAGTCCCACACGAACCCGGGTGTGATTTTTGAACATTTTACCGACTTTTCTCACTTTTATCCCCGCCTTCCCCGTGGGACTTTGCTGGGCGCGTTTTGGACAGTTCGGGCATCTTGTGGGACTCGTACCCGGGTAGGTATTTTGAACATTTTTGGGACTTTTTTGTTTATTTTCTGTCTGATAAGATAACTCTTCTCACTAAGCAGATTTTATGTTAGTGTTTTACTTGTTTTAAGGGTTTTGGTACTAAATGATCTCAGTAAGATATTACAGCTTGTTGCTGAGATTTGATGAGCTATATTGAGTAAAACATGCTTGAAACTATATTTTGTCCAAATGTCCAAAACACACCCAGCAATGGTGCACAGGAAGGCGGGGAAGAAGAGGGGAAAAGGTGGCCAAAATGGTCAAAAGTCCCAATTTTGTCCAAAATACCTTCCCGGGTTCCAGTCCCACGAGTCCCGCTGCCGGCCGTGCAAAAAATGTCCAAAACGCACCCAGCAAAGTCCCACAGGAAGTGGGGGAGAAAAGTGAGAAAAGTTGTCAAAAGTCCCCAAAAATGTTCAAAATACCTACTGTTGCGTTTCATGACCAGTTGTTCCTCCCAGGGAATTCAAGTCACAAGTCGCTCCCAAGCTCTATACAACACTTAAAGCTGAGTAGAAAAACCACCAGAGACAGAATAGGTATTTTGTAATATATTTGCAAAGCTTTGCATATATATACATTTGAGACCAGTCCAGCATAGAACATTCTATCGCGCCGCCAAGATGGTCTGCCCCCCGAAAAAACCCTCTCCCCTCTTAAGTCCCTGGCAGTCATGTCTCTCTAGCCAAAACAAATGTCCATTATCTCTCTTTCTAACATTCCTCTTTCAAGGTTAAGCACACAGTTTTGCAGACAACCAAAAGACCACAATTGGAAGAAAAACACTAGCTGTTTTGTAATATGATTATGAAATAAAAAGAAGTAACACTTAAATTCGGATATATGTAAATATCTGCCTCCGACACTACCCAGGTTCGAGTCCCACAAGTCCTGCCACTGGCCGCACAATTCCTGGGATGCAAAAAATGTCCATAAGACACCCAGCCGAGTCCCATGGGGAAGGGGGGATAAAAGTTGGAAAAGTCGTCAAAAGTCCCAAAATGTTCAAAATACCCACCCAGGTTCGAATCCCACATGAACCCGGCCGGGTGTGATTTCTGAACATTTTACCGACTTTTCTCACTTTTCTCCCCGCCTTCCCGTGGGACTTTGCTGGGCGCGTTTTGGACAGTTCGGGCATCTTGTGGGACTCGTACCCGGGTAGGTATTTTGAACATTTTTGGGACTTTTAACCGACTTTTCCAACTTTTCACTGGCTACCCATCAAACATCGCATCCACTTTAAAATAATTCTCCTCACTTTCAAAGCCATCCATAACCTCTCTCCATCTTATCTCTCTGACCTGATCCATGTCGCCACGCCCTCACGTTCCCTAAGATCCTCTTCATCCATCCATCTCACTGTCCCTTTATTTCAACTGTCCACCATGGCTGCCCGAGCTTTCAGCCGCTCTGCCCCACATCTTTGGAACTCTTTGCCACCAGACCTTCGTAACTTAGACTCAATATCCCTCTTCAAATCAAGACTCAGAACACACCTATTCCTGACTGCTTACTCATTGTAATCATCTTTTCGTCTCTATCTTTGTTGTTGTTATTATTGTTGTTTTTATCCAATTTGATTTTATTGTTTTGATTTTGTACGGTGTCCTTGAGTGCCCAGAAAGGCGCCTTATAAATACAATCTATTATTATTATTATTATTATTTTATCCCCCCTGCCCCCTCCCCGTGGGACTCGGCTGGGTGTGTTATGGACATTTTGGGCATCCCGGGACTTGCCATCCATACATAAGATTTTATGTTAGAGTGTTTTACTTGTTTTAAGTGTTTTGGTCCTAAATGATCTCAGTAAGATATTAAAGCTTGTTGCTGAGATTTGATGACCTATATTGAGTAAAACATGCTTGAAACTAGAATATGAAAATTTTAATTTACCCCGCCGGGATTAATAAAGTATTTCTGATTCTGATTAAGTGTTGCAAAGCTGTGTCATCAACACTCACAAGTATAAAACTACTTTTTTAAAGTAATAATTTCTTATTTCAAGCATGGAAAAAAAAAATCATGACTTTAACACAATTGTGTCTCATAATTAAAACAGATGACAGCCAAATGGACTTTGCGGTTTTATTTTCAAGGACCCTATTGTATTTTGTACGTTTTATTATTATTATTATTATTATTCCGCCACCTCTTTGAGCTGTAATTTGACCCCCTTAACATGCTTCAAAACTCACCATATTAGGCGAAAATTGCCATCTAATAAAAAAACCAAACCCCAAAACTCAAAATTGCGCTCTAGCGCCCCCCTAGGAAAAAACAGACAAAACTGCTTGTACCTTCCGGTAAAAATGTCGTAGAGACATGAAACAAAAACGTCTATGTAGGTCTAACTTAGACCTAGATTTCATACATTGATATCCTTCAGCAAAAATCAACAGGAAGTTGGCAATTCCCCCTTCAAAACAAAAGTTTATTAAAGACAGTCACTTTTGCCTCTTTGAGCTGTAATTTAACCCCATTAACATGCTTCAAAACTCACCATATTAGGCGAAAATTGCCATCTAATAAAAAAACCAAGCCCCAAAACCCAAAATTGCGCTCTAGCGCCCCCTAGGAAAAAACAGACAAAACTGCTTGTAACTTCTGGTAAGAATGTCGTAGAGACATGAAACAAAAACTTCTATGTAGGTCTAACTTAGACCTAGATTTCATACATTGACATCCTTCAGCAAAAAACAGGAAGTTGGTAATTCCCCCTTCAAAACAAAAGTTTACTAAAAACAGTCACTTTTGTCTCTTTGAGCTGTAATTTGACCCCCTTAAAATGCTTCAAAACTCACCAAACTGGACACACACATCAGGACTGGGAAAAATTGAGATCTAAAAAAAAAACAACAACCCCAAAACTCAAAATTGCGCTCTAGCGCCCCCTAGGAAGAAAACACAGACACAACTGCTCCTAGGAAGAAAACTCAGACAAAACTGCCTGTAACTTCCAGTAGGAATGTCGTAGAGACATGAAACAAAAACCTCTATGTAGGTCTCACTTAGACCTACATTTCATAGATTGACAACCCCCAGCAAAAATCAACAGGAAGTTTGCTGTTCCCCCTTCAAAACAAAAGTTTTGCAAAAACCGGTCACCTTTTTTCAAACATTATCTCCTCTGAGCGCGTTTGTCGTGTCGGCTTCAAACTAGCACAGGAGAGAGATTGAACCCTTCTGATTAATTATTATTATTATTCCGCCACCTCTTTGAGCTGTAATTTGACCCCCTTAACATGCTTCAAAACTCACCATATTTGGCGAAAATTGCCATCTAATAAAAAAACCAAACCCCAAAACTCAAAATTACGCTCTCGCGCCCCCTAGGAAAAAACAGATAAACTGCTTGTAACTTCCGGTAAAAATGTCGTAGAGACATGAAACAAAAACTTCTATGTAGGTCTGACTTAGACCTAGATTTCATACATTGACATCCTTCAGCAAAAATCAACAGGAAGTTGGCAATTCCCCCTTCAAAACAAAAGTTGACTAAAAACAGTCACTTTTGCCTCTTTGAGCTGTAATTTGACCCCCTTAAAATGCTTCAAAACTCACCAAACTGGACACACACATCAGGACTGGGAAGAATTGAGATCTAAAAAAAAACCAACAACCCCAAAACTCAAAATTGCGCTCTAGCGCCCCCTAGGAAGAAAACACAGACACAACTGCTCCTAGGAAGAAAACTCAGACAAAACTGCCTGTAACTTCCAGTAGGAATGTCGTAGAGACATGAAACAAAAACCTCTATGTAGGTCTCACTTAGACCTACATTTCATAGATTGACAACCCCCAGCAAAAATCAACAGGAAGTTTGCTATTCCCCCTTCAAAACAAAAGTTTTGCAAAAACCGGTCACCTTTTTTCAAACATTATCTCCTCTGAGCGCGTTTGTCGTGTCGGCTTCAAACTAGCACAGGAGAGAGATTGAACCCTTCTGATTAATTATTATTATTATTCCGCCACCTCTTTGAGCTGTAATTTGACCCCCTTAACATGCTTCAAAACTCACCATATTAGGCAAAAATTGCCATCTAATAAAAAAACCAAACCCCAAAACTCAAAATTGCGCTCTAGCGCCCCCCTAGGAAAAAACAGACAAAACTGCTTGTACCTTCCGGTAAAAATGTCGTAGAGACATGAAACAAAAACTTCTATGTAGGTCTGACTTAGACCTAGATTTCATACATTGACATCCTTCAGCAAAAATCAACAGGAAGTTGGCAATTCTCCCTTCAAAACAAAAGTTTACTAAAGACAGTCACTTTTGCCTCTTTGAGCTGTAATTTAACCCCATTAACATGCTTCAAAACTCACCATATTTGGCGAAAATTGCCATCTAATAAAAAAAACCAAACCCCAAAACTCAAAATTACGCTCTAGCGCCCCCTAGGAAAAAACACAGACAAAACTGCTTGTAACTTCCGGTAAGAATGTCGTAGAGACATGAAACAAAAACTTCTATGTAGGTCTGACTTAGACCTAGATTTCATACATTGACATCCTTCAGCAAAAATCAACAGGAAGTTGGCAATTCCCCCTTCAAAACAAAAGTTGACTAAAAACAGTCACTTTTGCCTCTTTGAGCTGTAATTTGACCCCCTTAACATGCTTCAAAACTCACCAAAATGGACACACACATCAGGACTGGCAGAAAATTGCGATCTAATAAAAAAAACCCAACCCCAAAACTCAAAATTGCACTCTAGCGCCCCCTAGGAAGAAAACACAGACACAACTGCTCCTAGGAAGAAAACTCAGACAAAACTGCCTGTAACTTCCAGTAGGAATGTCTTAGAGACATGAAACCTCTATGTAGGTCTTACATAGACCTACATTTTATATATTGACAACCACCAGCAAAAATCAACAGGAAGTTGGCAATTCCCCCTTCAAAACAAAAGTTTACTAAAAACAGTCACTTTTGCCTCTTTGAGCTGTAATTTGACCCCCTTAACATGCTTCAAAACTCACCAAAATGGATACACACATCAGGACTGGCAAAAATTGAGATCTAATAAAAAACAACAACCCCAAAACTCAAAATTGCACTCTAGCGCCCCCTAGGAAGAAAACACAGACACAACTGCTCCTAGGAAGAAAACTCAGACAAAACTGCCTGTAACTTCCAGTAGGAATGTCTTAGAGACATTAAACCTCTATGTAGGTCTCACTTAGACCTACATTTCATATATTGACAACCCCCAGCAAAAATCAACAGGAAGTTGGCAGTTCCCCCTTCAAAACAAACGTTTCGTAAAAACAGTCATTTTTGCCTCTTTGAGCTGTAATTTGACCCCCTTAACATGCTTCCAAACTCACCAAACTGGACACACACATCAGGACTGGCAAAAATTGAGATCTAATAAAAAAAACCAACCCCAAAACTCAAAATTGCACTCTAGCGCCCCCTAGGAAGAAAACACAGACACAACTGCTCCTAGGAAGAAAAGTCAGACAAAACTGCCTGTAACTTCCAGTAGGAATGTCTTAGAGACATTAAACCTCTATGTAGGTCTCACTTAGACCTACATTTCATATATTGACAACCCCCAGCAAAAATCAACAGGAAGTTGGCAGTTCCCCCTTCAAAACAAACGTTTCGTAAAAACAGTCATTTTTGCCTCTTTGAGCTGTAATTTGACCCCCTTAACATGCTTCAAAACTCACCAAAATGGACACACACATCAGGACTGGCAAAAAATTGCGATCTAATAAAAAAAAACCCAACCCCAAAACTCAAAATTGCGCTCTAGCGCCCCCTAGGAAGAAAACACAGACACAACTGCTCCTAGGAAGAAAACTCAGACAAAACGGCCTGTAACTTCCAGTAGGAATGTCTTAGAGACATGAAACCTCTATGTAGGTCTTACATAGACCTACATTTCATGTATTGACAACCCCCAGCAAAAATCAACAGGAAGTTGGCAATTCCCCCTTCAAAACAAAAGTTTCGTAAAAACAGTCATTTTTTTGCAGCGTGGCAGCGCGGTGGGCAGTCATATATGAAACTTCTATGTAGGTCTTACATAGACCTACATTTCATATATTGACAACCCCCAGCAAAAATCAACAGGAAGTTGGTAATTCCCCCTTCAAAACAAAAGTTTTGTAAAAACAGTCATTTTTGCCTCTTTGAGCTGTAATTTGACCCCCTTAAAATGCTTCAAAACTCACCAAACTGGACATACACATCAGGACTGGCAAAAATTGAGATCTAGTAAAAAACCCAACCCCAAAACTCAAAATTGTGCTCTAGCGCCCCCTAGGAAGAAGACACAGACACAACTGCTCTTAGGAAGAAAACTCAGACAAAACTGCCTGTAACTTCCAGTAGGAATGTCTTAGAGACATGAAACAAAAACCTCTATGTAGGTCTCACTTAGACCTACATTTCATATATTGACAAGCCCCAGCAAAAATCAACACGAAGTTTGCAATTTCCCCTTCAAAACAAAAGTTTTGTAAAAACCGGTCCCCTTTTTTCAAACATTATCTCCTCTGAGCGCGTTTGTCGTGTCGGCTTCAAACTAGCACAGGAGAGAGATTGAACCCTTCTGATTAAAAGTTGACCAAAGAGTTTTAATTACTGCTCCGGTTTGGATTTTATGTGCCGTCAAAATCGGTCCCATCCATCGCTGCTTGCAGCTTTAATTTTACTTGTTTTTGGAAGGTCTTGACAAGCCCAATTTTCTTGTTCTATTGGCAGATAATTTTGCTTAGTTCAAATAAAATACGCCTAATTTTTGTATTTTTTTTTATTCTTGTTTTTGAACACTGACTTTTTGCAGCGTGGCAGCGCGGTGGGCATCAGGGGGCGCACCATCGGCGTGTCTAATGGGAAGAACTGGCGGCAGCAAGAGCGACAAACAGGACACAGGAAGAGGTCGGCCAAGCCAAAGCCCCCCCCCGGATCAACACCGAGACCGAAGGCAATTATCAGCGAGGTAATGAGGCGACGGACGGGAGCAGGGTCAAAGGCGGCGTCAATTGGGGGTCGGCTGGTGTGGATGACCTGGCAGTACGTGTCTAGTCCAATAAATAATGACGACCTGGGTAATTGGGGAAGATTTGGACTTGGATTTCAGACTAAAAATTAGGGGTGTCAAAAAAATAATTTAGATTTTCAGATTATCCAGATTATATTTTTTAAATCTGCCCTGTCCAGCCACTCAGGTAAATCATATTATTGATGAAGATGAGGTAGCGACTTGTCCAGGGTGGACCCCACCTTCCGCCCGATTGTAGCTGAGATAGGCTCCTCCAGCACCCTCCCGCGACCCCAAAAGGGACAAGCGGTAGAAAATGGATGGATGGATGATCATACAAGAGAAGTGTTGTATACACACATTTGTACGCATTTGACAATGATACTGTTGAATACCATAAATAATAATAATAATAATAATAATAATAATAATAATAAATAAGATGATACTTTTTTCCTACGCTTTGAACCCTGTGGCTTATAAAACGGCAAATTAATGGATTTTTCTTTGCTGACGGCCATCATGCAATTAGTTTGAAAAACAAAAACAAGGTGTGTTGTTTGTGTATTGGAGCCATCTTTTGGAAAAGTTCTCTCGCTGCAGGGCCCTTGGGTTTAGACTGAGCTTTGAACCGGAAGTCCAAGTGCCTGTTCCGTCTTCTAGCCGTCCGTAGCGTTTCTACTCGTACGGATTCTCTATTTAACACCCCAAGTTTTATAAATATATCTACAACAGTTCTTGTCAGAATAATTGTATCTAAGTTATCACAAAACTGTGTGCTGAAATGAGTTCCTGGCGAGAACCTACCAAGAAGAAGGCTTGTAAAACTCCACTGTGTAGGATGGGAAGCAACATGAAGGTGTTCTGTTTCTTTCATGTATCGTAATCAACAGAAAGATAATGTCTTGACCCAAGAACTACAAAGCGGCGAGAAAGCAGGACCTGCCCAAGTTCCAGGCACCTCTTCTTTGAACTCTTTTACGACCGTTTCTTTGAACTGTTTTACGACCTTTTTTTTTAACTGTTCTGTAACCAAAGGCGATGGCTGTTTACGACCCACGACCCTTAGAAACAGCTGTTGCCATGTAATCAGGGAAAGTCCAAATAAAAGAGGAGGCGTACAATCTTTCGCCAGAGCGTGGTGAGCCACTGTGCAAGGGTACACTGTCCAGGCGTCTCTCCTCAATTGAGCCAAATGTAATTCTGTCTCTGTTTAATTCTTTGGTTCTTGTCTTGTTTAATGGATGTCATCAGTGTTTGAACCTGACATCTTCTTACTTACGACACCATCCCAGGTGTGGCGTCTGTAGGAGTGTTTTCATGCACATTTGTACGTGCTATCGTAGTGGAATGAAGCTAGCATCGTTTGCATCAGCCAGCAATTAGTCCACCAGTTGTCAGCTAGCGATTGTCAGCTAGCATTTAGCGCACCAGGTGTCAGCTAGTAATTAACATACTAGTTGTCAGCTAGCAATGAGTCCACCAGTAGTCAGCTAGCAATTAAAGTGCTGGTTGTTAACTAGCAATTAGCGCACTAGTTGTCGCCTACTAATTAACATGCTAATTGTCAGCTAGCAATCAGTCCACCAGTTGTCAGATAGTTATTAACGTACTAGTTGTTAGCTAGCAATAAGTCCACCAGTCGTCAGCTAGCGATTAAAATGCTGGTTGTTAGCTAGAAATTAGCACACTTGTTGTCGCCTACTAATAAACATGCTAATTTTCAGCTAGCAATCAGTCCACCAGTTGTCAGATAGTTATTAACGTACTAGTTCTCAGCTAGCAATTAGTCCACCAGTTGTCAGCTAGCGATTAAAATGCTGGTTGTTAGCTAGCAATTAGCGCACTTGTTGTCGCCTACTAATTAACATGCTAATTGTCAGCTAGCAATTAGTCCACCAGTTGTCAGATAGTTATTGACGTACTAGTTCTCAGCTAGCAATTAGTTCACCAGTTGTCAGCTAGCAATTAAACGCTGGTTGTTAGCTAGCAATTAGTGCACTAGTTGTTGCTTACTAATAAACATGCTAATTGTCAGCTAGCAATCAGTCCACCAGTTGTCAGATAGTTATTAACGTACTAGTCGTCAGCTAGCAATTAGTCCACCAGTAGTCAGCTCGCGATTAAAATGCTGGTTGTGAGCTAGCAATTAGCACACTAGTTGTCGCCTACTAATTAACATGCTAATTGTCAGCTAGCAATCAGTCCACCAGTTGTCAGATAGTTATTAACGTACTAGTTCTCAGCTAGCAATTAGTCCACCAGTAGTCAGCTAGCAATTAAAATGCTGGTTGTTAGCTAGCAATTAGCGCACTTGTTGTCGCCTACTAATCAACATGCTAATTGTCAGCTAGCAATCAGTCCACCAGTTGTCAGATAGTTATTAACGTACTAGTTGTCAGCTAGCAATTAGTCCACCAGTTGTCACCTAGCAATTAAAACGCTGGTTGTTAGCTAGCAATTAGCGTACTTGTTGTCGCCTACTAATTAACATGCTAATTGTCAGCTAGCAATCAGTCCACCAGTTGTCAGATAGTTATTAACATACTAGTTCTCAGCTAGCAATTAGTCCACCAGTAGTCAGCTCGCGATTAAAATGCTGGTTGTTAGCTAGCAATTAGCGCACTTGTTGTCGCCTACTAATTAACATGCTAATTGTCAGCTAGCAATCAGTCCACCAGTTGTCAGATAGTTATTAACGTACTAGTTGTCAGCTAGCAATTAGTCCACCAGTTGTCACCTAGCAATTAAAACGCTGGTTGTTAGCTAGCAATTAGCGTACTTGTTGTCGCCTACTATTTAACATGCTAATTGTCAGCTAGCAATTAGTCCACCAGTTGTCAGATAATTATTTGTGTACTAGTTCTCAGCTAGCAATTAGTCCACCAGTTGTCAGCTAGCGATTAAAATGCTGGTTGTTAGCTAGCAATTAGCGCACTAGTTGTCGCCTACTAATAAACATGCTAATTGTCGGCTAGCAATCAGTCCACCAGTTGTCAGATAGTTATTAACGTACTAGTTGTCAGCTAGCAATTAGTCCACCAGTAGTCAGAGAATTATTTATGTACTAGTTCTCAGCTAGCAATTAGTCCACCGGTTGTCAGCTAGCGATTAAAATGCTGGTTGTTAGCTAGCAATTAGCACACTTGTTGTCGCCTACTAATAAACATGCTAATTGTCAGCTAGCAATCAGTCCACCAGTTGTCAGATAGTTAACGTACTAGTTCTCAGCTAGCAATAAGTCCACCAGTTGTCAGCTAGCGATTAAAATGCTGGTTGTTAGCTAGCAATTAGCGCACTAGTTGTCGCCTACTAATAAACATGCTAATTGTCAGCTAGCAATCAGTCCACCAGTTGTCAGATAGTTATTAACGTACTAGTTGTCAGCTAGCAATTAGTCCACCAGTAGTCAGAGAATTATTTATGTACTAGTTCTCAGCTAGCAATTAGTCCACCGGTTGTCAGCTAGCGATTAAAATGCTGGTTGTTAGCTAGCAATTAGCACACTTGTTGTCGCCTACTAATAAACATGCTAATTGTCAGCTAGCAATCAGTCCACCAGTTGTCAGATAGTTATTAACGTACTAGTTCTCAGCTAGCAATAAGTCCACCAGTTGTCAGCTAGCGATTAAAATGCTGGTTGTTAGCTAGCAATTAGCGCACTTGTTGTCGCCTACTATTTAACATGCTAATTGTCAGCTAGCAATCAGTCCACCAGTTGTCAGATAATTATTTGTGTACTAGTTCTCAGCTAGCATTTAGTCCACCAGTCGTCACCTAGCAATTAAAACGCTGGTTGTTAGCTAGCAATTAGCGTACTTGTTGTCGCCTACTAATTAACATGCTAATTGTCAGCTAGCAATCAGTCCACCAGTTGTCAGATAGTTATTAACGTACTAGTTGTCAGCTAGCAATTAGTCCACCAGTCGTCACCTAGCAATTAAAACGCTGGTTGTTAGCTAGCAATTAGCGTACTTGTTGTCGCCTACTAATAAACATGCTATTTGTCAGCTAGCAATCAGTCCACCAGTTGTCAGATAGTTAACATACTAGTTGTCAGCTAGCAATTAGTCCACCGGTTGTCAGATAGTTATTAACGTACTAGTTCTCAGCTAGCAATTAGTCCACAAGTTGTCAGCTAGCAATTAAAATGCTGGTTGTTAGCTAGAAATTAGCGCACTAGTTGTTGGGTGGCCATTTTGAAGAAACTAGAATATAAAACATCCGCTGACAGAGAGGGGTCAGCGGATGCAACATGACTGTGGACCAGTGCACAAAGCAAGGTCCATAAAGACATGGATGACAGAGTCTGGTGTGGATGAACTTGACTGGCCTGCACAGAGTCCTGACCTGAACCCGATAGAACACCTTTGGGATGAATTAGAAGCCAGGCCTTCTCCACCAACATCAGTGTGTGACCTCACCAATGCGCTTTTGGAAGAATGGTAGAAAATCCCCATAAACACCCTCCGCAACCTTGTGGACAGCAAGACAGCAAGGACAGCCTCAAGTTGCTGGCACGGTCACTCTACCAACAGAGCCATACTGCCCCCCCAAAAAAGTGTGCAGAAGTTTTGTAATGAAATAGAAAATAAAAATGAACCAGGGTGAACGAGGCGGTGTGTGAATGACAGCAAGGAGTGGATCCCGCCGCCATGACACAGTTTATCGATCAGAGTGTCAATGCTGGGGGGGGGGAAGGTTAATCTGCCCGATCCCAGCCCCGTGCCCCACCCCATCTTCAGCCCGCCCTGCCCGCCGCCTCCCTTATCAGGATTAGACAAGTGCACCGAAGGCGAGAGTATTCCCAGGACACTCGCTGACCTTCAGTAATCCCGGCAACCTGCGACTCTGCTTATAATTAACATCAGAAACCGAGAAGAAGGAGAAAAAAAAAAAAACGCCCTCCGGCTCGCCCTCGCCATTCCTTTCAGCGGCGCCGCTAATAGGTACACTGCAAAAAGCATACTTGCCAACCTTGAAACCTCCGATTTCGGGAGGTGGGGGGTGGGGGGTGGGGGCGTGGTCGGGCGAGGGGGCGTGGTTAAGATATATATATAAGAAATACTTGACTTTCACTGAATTCTAGCTATATATATATATATATATATATATATATATATATATATATATATATATATATATATATATATATAAATAAATAAAATAAATACTTGAATTTCAGTGTTCATTTATTTACACATATACACACAACACTCCTCTACTCATTGTTGAGTTAAGGGTTGAATTGTCCATCCTTGTTCTATTCTCTGTCACTATTTCAGAACACACACATTATAATGTGTGTGTTAATGTATATTTGTATATATACAAATATACATTATAAAATCAATAAGAAAACGGGAGCTCTAATTTGGGAGTCTGAATTAGGATCAGAAGTTCCTATATAACCATTGCGCACTCACGTCGCCTTTTTGTATTGATTACTGCAGCTGTGCACTGGATTCATTCACAAATACAAACTACAACTCACAAACACTTAAGAGTTAGGCTCCACCATCAGAATGTGTACTTAAACTTATAAAGGTCACATGGATATTATTCAGTTAGTTGATTCACCAAAACTAACCTGTTATACAGGAGGAAAAAGCACACAGGACGTTTCAATTGTTCACAGACTGGTCACTCTCATCAGAATGACAAGACACTTCCGGTCTGCAGGTGATAGCATTCAATTGGGAAGAAACGCCCTACTGCCCCCTACTGACCAATGTGAATACTGATAAATGTGTAATGACAGCTCCAAAAACGAATTCAAGCCACAAAATAAAATAAATAAATCAACACAAAAATGTGACACATTATGGGTGGGTCACATATGCATGTACAACAGGCTGTCAACACGTCACTCAGGTCCGCATGGAGCTGGAGGGGGCGTGGCCTCCAGCTCCGCCTGAATTTCGGGAGATTTTCGGGAGAAAATTTGTCCCGGGAGTTTTTCGGGAGAGGCGCTGAATTTCGGGAGTCTCCCGGAAAATCCGGGAGGGTTGGCAAGTATGGGTTACCATACCTAAATAGACACAAAATACTGCATTACACAAGACTACTAGAATGTACTCGAATGATTGAAAAAAATAAATGTTTTTTGGTAAACACAGTTTATGTATAATAATTTACGTAAAACCGCGAGTAATGAATAAAGTTTTCATCAATTATTATATTCTGTAGACATACCCTCATCCGCTCTCTTTTCCTGAAAGCTGAACTGTCCAGTTTTGGAGTTGATGTCAGCAGGCCAGGGAAGCTAGGGTCGATATTCTTCTCTTGATCATCTTTGGTGGCATAAGGGACGGTGTGAGCCAAGACATCCAGGGGGTTTAGCTCGCTCGTCTGCGGGAACAAACTGCCGCCATTGCTTGCCGTGCTACCGAGGTCCTTTGTCCCTGAATTGCTCACACACTCCGGCAGATTCAATGGGGGTCTGGCGGCAGATTTCTTTGACTTTATCGTTGGAAATGCATCTGCTTTGAGTGTCGCAGGATATCCACACATTCTTGCCATCTCTGTCGTAGCATAGCTTTTGTCGGTAAAGTGTGCGGAACAAATGACTGACCATTTCGTCGGCTTTCCCCACACCCTCGTATTTTGAACAAATTTCGTCCAATTTCTTGCCACTTTCGCGTCTTTGGGCCACTGGTGCAACTTGAATCCGTTCCTGTTCGTGTTGTTACACCCTCCGACAACACACCGACGAAAGTGGCGGATTGCTTCCCGATGTGACGTCACAACGCTCCGAGAGCAAATAATAGAAAGGCGTTTAATTCGCCAAAATTCACCCATTTAGAGTTCGGAAATCGGTTAAAAAAATATGGTCTTTTTTCTGCAACATCAAGGTATATATTGACACTTACATAGGTCTGGTGATAATGTTCCCCTTTAAATGAAGTAAATGCTAGTGCCATTATCTTGACATAATGATATGCGCTCGGCATTACATTTCTTGAAACCAGCAAACTTATACTAAAACTAGTTTATTATTCTTAATGGAAAGGCAACAAGGCAACCGCTTGTTACTCTCGGGGTCTTCTAGCCACTCAGGCAAATCATATTGTCTAAAAATGCATTTTTCCATCGATAACATGACATCATCGCACCAAGTGCGTACTCTTTCAGTCAATTAGTGCGCGAAGAGTGTATATATATATATATATATATATATATATATATATATATATATATATATATATATATATATATATATATGCTCATAAGTTTACATACCCTGGGAGAATTGATGATTTCTTGGTCATTCTTCAGAGAATATGAATGATAACACAAAAACCTTTCTTCCACTCATGCTTAATGGTTGTGTGAAGCTATTAATTGGCAAACAACTGTGTTTACTCTTTTTAAATCAAAATGACAAAAGAAAGTACCCAAATGACCCTGATCAAAAGTTTACATACCCCAGTGACTTTGATCTGATAACATGCACAAAAGTTGACACAAACAGGTTTGAATGGCTAATCAAGGTTCCAATCCTCACCTGTGACCTGTTTGTTAGTAATTAATGTGTGTGTATAAAAGGTCAGTGAGTTTATGGGCTTAAGACAGACCATTGCATCTTTCATCCAGTGCTGCACAGATGTTTCTGGATTCTGAGTCATGGGGAAGGCAAAATATTTGTCAAAGGATCTGCGAGAAAAGGTAATTGAACTGCATAAAACAGGAAAGGGGTATAATAAGATATTCAAGGAATTGAGAATGCCAATCAGCAGTGTTCAAACGCTGATTAAGAAGTGGAAAATGCCAGGAAAATTTTTCGAGATGCAAAGAAAAATCCACAAATAACTTCAGCTGAAATACAGGACTCTCTGAAAAATTGTGGTGTGGCTGTTTCAAGATGCACAATAAGGAGGCACTTGAAGAAAAATGGGCTGCATGGTCGAGTCGCCAGAAGAAATCCATTTCTGCGCAAATGTCACAAAGTATCCCGCTTACATTACCCCAAACAGCACAGAGACAAGCCTTAAAACTTCTGGGACAAAGTAATTTGGAGTGATGAGACTAAAATTAAACTTTTTGGCGACTCGACCATGCAGCCCATTAAATCATAAATTCTCCCAGGTTATGTAAACTTATGAGCACGACTGTGTATATATATATATATATATATATATATATATATATATATATATATATATATATATATATATATATATATATATATATGAGAATCAGCACCTCCAAGTCCGAGTCCATGGTTCTCGCCCGGAAAAGGGTGGAGTGCCATCTCCGGGTTGGGGAGGAGATCTTGCCCCAAGTGGAGGAGTTCAAGTACCTCGGATTCTTGTTCACGAGTGAGGGAAGAGTGGATCGTGAGATCGACAGGCGGATCGGTGCGGCGTCTTCAGTAATGCGGACGCTGTATCGATCCGTTGTGGTGAAGAAGGAGCTGAGCCGGAAGGCAAAGCTCTCAATTTACCGGTCGATCTACGTTCCCATCCTCACCTATGGTCATGAGCTTTGGGTTATGACCGAAAGGACAAGATCACGGGTACAGGCGGCCGAAATAAGTTTCCTCCGCCGGGTGGCGGGGCTCTCCCTTAGAGATAGGGTGAGAAGCTCTGCCATCCGGGGGGAGCTCAAAGTAAAGCCGCTGCTCCTCTACATCGAGAGGAGCCAGATGAGGTGGTTCGGGCATCTGGTCAGGATGCCACCCGAACGCCTCCCTCGGGAGGTGTTTAGGGCACGTCCGACCGGTAGGAGGCCGCAGGGAAGACCCAGGACAAGTTGGGAAGACTATGTCTCAAGGCTGGCCTGGGAACGCCTCGGGGTCCCACAGGAAGAGCTGGACGAAGTGACTGGGGAGAGGGAAGTCTGGGCTTCCCTGCTTAGGCTGCTGCCCCCGCGACCCGACCTCGGATAAGCGGAAGAAGATGGATGGATGGATGGATATATACACACACACATATGTTTACAGCCCGGCCCCCAGCTAGAAATTTTTTTTATTGTAATTTTGAAGAATTTATCTGAATGTGCATGAACTATTTCTGTTCTAAATAGTTAGAAATGTCACATGTTAAATGTTTAAATATTAACTGTCAGTTTACTGTACTGTGCCAACTGTACTACTATATGAGTACCTATTTTCTATTGTTTCATTGAAAATAAAACAGCAAAGTCCATCCGTTTTAATTATGAGACACAATTGCATACTTGCCAACCTTGAGACCTCCGATTTCGGGAGGGGGTGGGGGTGGGCGTGGTTGGGGGCGTGGCTAAAAGGGGAGGAGTATATTTACAGCTAGAATTCACCAAGTCAAGTATTTCATATATATATATATATATAAAATAAATACTTGAATTTCAGTGTTCATTTATTTACACATATACACACACATAACACTCATCTACTCATTGTTGAGTTAAGGGTTGAATTGTCCATCCTTGTTCTATTCTCTGTCACTATTTTTCTAACCATGCTGAACACCCTCTCTGATGACTGATGTGTGGCACGCACAAAGGTGCTTTCATCAAATGCACTAGATGGCAGTATTGTCCTGTTTAAGAGTGTCACAACATTGCTGTTTACGGCAGACGAACTGCTTTACGGTATACAAAAAAGTGACTGCTGTTGTTGTGTGTTGTTGCCACGCTGGGAGGACGTTAATGAAACTGCCTAACAATAAACCCACATAAGAAACCAAGAACTCGCCCTCCATCATTCTATAGTTATAACGTGATTGGGCAGGTACG
Organism: Nerophis lumbriciformis; assembly: GCF_033978685.3. Classification (NCBI taxonomy): domain Eukaryota; kingdom Metazoa; phylum Chordata; class Actinopteri; order Syngnathiformes; family Syngnathidae; genus Nerophis; species Nerophis lumbriciformis. The sequence continues at coordinate 8,226,093 of NC_084561.2, forward strand.
CTTTTTTATATTTATAAAATTTGTCCCGGGAGGTTTTCGGGAGAGGCGCTGAATTTCGGGAGTCCCCCGGAAAATCCGGTAGGGTTGGCAAGTATGCACAATTGTGTCAAAGTCATTATTTTTTTTCATGCTTGAAATAAGAAATGATTACTTTAAAAAAGTAGTTTTATACTTGTGAGTGTTGATGACACAGCTTTGCAACACTTGATATTCTAGTTTCAAGCATGTTTTACTCAATATAGGTCATCAAATCTCAGCAACAAGCTGTAATATCTTACTGAGATCATTTAGGACCAAAACACTTAAAACAAGTAAAACACTCTAACATAAAATCTGCTTAGTGAGAAGAATTATCTTATCAGACAGAAAATAAACAAATATCACCCTTATTTGACATATACTTAGATTTCAGTTTTTGCAGTGTAGCGAGCGAAAGCGCGGCAACTGGCTGGAGAGCAGGACGCCGTGAATGGTCAGGAGGGCCCGCTGACATTCCGGAGGCGCTGACTCGCCAGTCGTGCTCCCCCGCAGCGCAGGAGCGCAAACGAGATTTGAGGAAAAGCTGCTGAAGCAAGCAGGGGAGACGACCATCAGACTAAGCCGCGTGCGCCGTAAACACCACGCAGGCCTCCTGCACCTCCTCCAAGGTCTACTTCTTTTCCAATTGTGGTGAATTGCATCCTTTGATCAGCCTAAACATTGTGTTTACTTCTTACGCCAGCGCGTCACCTTGTAGGAGACCGGGGTGCGGGGGAAAAATGCATACCACTTATGAAGAGGCTCTTGTCTTGCAACAGGGTTTCAAAGACTGCAACCCTTTGGAGTCCGGAGTAGTTTTTACTGTACTTTTAGAATGCATTTGTGTCGGGCTTTATCTTGATTCCCGGGCGCCGCCACCGCTGCTGCTCACTGCTCCCCTCATCTCCCAGGGGATGAACAAGGGTGATGGGTCAAATGCAGAGGACATATTTCACCACACCTAGTGTGTGTGTGACGATTAGAGATGTCCGATAATGGCTTTTTTACCGATATTGTCCAACTCTTAATTACCGATTCTGATATCAAGCGATACCGATATATACAGTGGTGGAATTAACACATTATTATGCCTAATTTTGTTGTGATGCCCCGCTGGATGCATTAAACAATGTAACAAGGTTTTCCAAAATAAATCAACTCAAGTTATGGAAAAAAAAATGCCAACATGGCACTGCCATAATTTATTATTGAAGTCACAAAGTGCATTATTTTTTATGACATGCCTCAAAACAGCAGCAGGTTGGGGAGGGCGGGGTTGAGGTGGGTGTGGGGGAGGGGGAGGGGGTATATATTGTAGCGTCCTGGAAGAGTTAGTGCTGCAAGGGGTTCTGGGTATTTGTTCTGGGTGTTTGTCATTCTTGTTTGGTGTGGGTTCACAGTGTGGCGCATATTTGTAACAGTGTTAAAGTTGTTTATACGGCCACCCTCAGTGTGACCTGTGGGACTTTTTGAAACCGATAATTTCCGATATTACATTTTAAAGCATTTATCGGCCGGTAATTAAGAGTTGGACAATATCGGAATATCGGATATCGGCAAAAAGCCATTATCGGACATCTCTAGTTCTTGTTTAGTGTGGGTTCACAGTGTGGCGCATATTTGTAACAGTGTTAAAGTTGTTTATACGGCCACCCTCAGTGTGACCTGTATGGCTGTTGACCAAGTATGCGTTGCATTCACTAGTGTGTGTGAAAAGCCGTAGATATTATGTGACTGGGCCGGCACGCAAAGGCAGTGCCTTTAAGGCACGCCCCCAATATTGTTGTCTGGGTGGAAATCAGGAGAAATTCGGGAGAATGGTTGCCCCGGGAGATTTTCGGGAGGGGCACTGAAATTCGGGAGTCTCCGGGAAAATCGAGAGGGTTGGCAAGTATGACTGGGAGACGCAACTGCTCTGTACTTCTCCCTACGTCCATGTAGCACTCCGTACAGTGGCGTTTTAAAAAGTCCGATATTACATTTTAAAGAATTTATCGGCCGGTAATTAAGAGTTGGACAATATCGGAATATCGGATATCGGCAAAAAGCCATTATCGGACATCTCTAGTTCTTGTTTGGTGTGGGTTCACAGTGTGGCGCATATTTGTAACAGTGTTAAAGTTGTTTATACGCCCACCCTCAGTGTGACCTGTATGGCTGTTGACCAAGTATGCTTTGCATTCACTTTGTGTGAAAAGCCGTAGATATTATGTGATTGGGGCGGCACGCAAAGGCAGTGCCTTTAAGGTTTATTGGCGTTCTGTACTTCTCCCTACGTCCGTGTGTCATGTCTGTGTGATCATGTTTTTGTTTTGGTCATGTTCGGGTTTTGTTTTTGGACTTTTTGTGCACTTTTGTTTTGTCACCATAGCAGCCATTAGTTTTCACCTGTCACGTCACGCACCTGTTTCACGTTTTGAGTCACGCACCTGTTTTCGTTAATCATGTCTGCAGTATTTAAGTTCATTGTTTTCAGTTTGTCTTTCTGGTGACATCCCACAATTATGCTCTACACACTCTTCATCCTCTTAGATCCTGCTTCATGTCCCATGCCAAAGTAAGTTTTTGTTCCATGTTTATAGTCTTTTTGGTTTCATAGTTTGTTCTCCGCCATTGTGCGCGCCTTTTGTTTACTTCCTTGTTTTGTAGTTATAGTGTTTAAATAAAAATGTACTTACATTCCCGTCTCGCCCGAGCCAACTTTCCGTTGCATCCCGGAAAAGCAAACACCCAGGACCAAGTCTTGACACCGTGTACACAGCGATGTTTTAAAAAGTCATACATATTACTTTTTGAAACAGACACCGATCATTTCCGATATTAAATTTTAAAGCATTTATCGGCCGATAATATCAGCAGTCCGATATTATCGGAGATCTCTACTTTTAACTTATCTTGCCAAGGTTGGTTTCCGTTTCTTTTGCACAGCATACTACAGTTAAAAAAAAAAGAGTCTACAACTCATGTACAAATCGAGCAAAAACAAAAATAATATAGTTAGCATATTTTCCGGACTATAGAGCGCTCCGGTATATAAGCCGCACCCACTAAATGCTAGAATAAATGTTTTTCCATAGATAAACCGCACCTGAGTATAAGCCGCAGATACACTATATTGCTAAAGGTATTTGGCCACCCATCCAAATGATGAGAATCAGGTGTCCACAGGTGTATAAAATCAAGCACTTAGGCATGGAGACGGTTTCTACAAACATTTGTGAAAAAACGGGCCGCTCTCAGTGATTTCCAGCATGGAACTTGTCATAGGATGCCCACCTTTGCAACAAATCCAGTCGTGAAATGTCCTCGCTCCTAAATATTCAAAAGGTCAACTGTCGGCTTTATTATAAGAACATGGAAGAGTTTGGGAACAACAGCAACTCAGCCACCAAATGGTAGGCCACGTAAAGTGACAGAGAGAAGGGTCAGCGGATGCCTCATGACTGTGCACCAGTGCACAAAGCAACATGGATGACAGAGTCTGGTGTGGACGAACTTGACTGGCCTGCACAGAGTCCTGACCTGAACACCGATAGGACACGTTGCTACCCGTATGGATTCTCAATTCATTGATTCACTGATTGTTATCACTCCGGTACTCTTGTCTTGTTCTGTGTATTGTACATTATTTTGTATATTGTACAGGATTGCTTATTAATTTTATTGGATAGTAGTCTATTTATTTCAATTCTTAGTTTTATCTTTATTACTTCTTGTGTAATTTATTTTTATCCCATATTTGTTCCCATTACCGCACCTTAAGTTGGAGTCCTTAATCTCGTTATATGCATATGTAATGACAATAAAGTCCATTCTATTCTATTCATCACCCCAAGCAACGGACGTGACAAGGTTGGTAGAAGGTGGGGATTGAACCAGGAACCCTCAGGTTGCTGGCACGGCCACTCTCCCAACCTGCACCACGCCGTCCTTGTCCCCGTCCCCAGTTCCAGTGAAAGGAACTTTGAATGCTCCAGTACTTGACTGGCCTGCACAGAGTCCTGACTTGAACACCCGATAGAACACCTTTGGGATTAATTAGAACGGAGGCCTTCTCGACCAACGTGTGTGACCTCACTAATGCGCTTTGGGAAGAATGGTGGCAAATTCCTATAAACACACTCCACAACCTTGTGGACAGCCTTCCCAGAAGGGTTGAAGCTGTAATAGCTGCAAAAGGTGGACTTGACATCATATTGAACCCTATGGGTTAAGAATGGGATGGCAATTCAAGTTCATATGTGAGTCAAGGCAGGTGGCCAAATACTTTTGGCAATATAGTGTATGTACGTTTTGAAATGAGTTATTTGCACAGAAAGATTTTCTAAATGTCTAAATACCTTAATTGTTTCCAAACGGTGCCTTTAACAGGGCAGTAAAACGGCAGATCGAGCAAAACAGAAGTCACCGTCACGGAGCAGGCTCTCCTATCAGCTAAACAGACTCAATAACTCCACGGTGACGTTTTGGCGAATTTACGAAACCAAAACAAGCAAAGGGAGGCTATTTTGAAGAAACTAGAATATAAAACGTTTTCAGTTATTTCACCTTTTTTTTGTTAAGTACATAACTTCACATGTGTTCAGTCATAGTTTTGATGCCTTCAGTGACAATCTACAATGTAAATAGTCATGGAAATAAAGAAAACGCATTGAATGAGAAGGTGTGGCCAAACTTCGTCAAACCTCAATGGAGATGTTTGGATGTTTTTTTTAAGGGTTTTATGCAGAATATAGCAGCTCTCGTAGGCTCCATTGAAAGCGGAATTTTGATCGCATTTATTTGATATTAAGAATGCATAAAAAAAAATGTCTTTCATAATGATTGTGAACAATAGGCAAAATTATTGTAAGATTACTTACATACATTTGATTTCTAGTTTTTATTTTTCATAAATTTGCAAAAATCTCTATACAAAAACGTTTTGGGGTATTGTGTGTAGAATTTTGAGGACAACAATCCACTTATTCCATTATGGAATAAGGCTGAGGCATAACAAAATGTGGAAAAGTGAAGTGCTATACATTGTCCAGAGCAACATGTCTTCCTGTTAGAATAATTATGTATAAATGATCACACAACTCTTATGCTTAAAGGCCGTTGCTATAGTTATTATCAATTGTGCTGAAGTTGTACTTTTCTATCTGTGCAAAGGGACAACTTGCAATCAAAGATTGCGAGTCGTCTCGTATCAGTGTTTGTGTCCAGACCCGGCCTGCTGACTGCCGAGGGCGAACATCGAGTGCCTTGACGCAGACAAAGCAGAGACAGGGCGATATCACGAGTGTCAGCACATTTCCATTTAATGAATAATCATATATTGTGTCTAACTGGGGCTGCTGAAATTACCCCCCCTTCCTTCAGAAGCAGCCTCAGCGACGTAACCAGGGACCTCCCGAATAAATAGAGGAGCACGTGGGCTGTGCCTTGGAGTAACTAAGTGTACAGCCCAATACGTCTCTCCTCATTGAGCCAAATTGAACTCTGTCTCTGCATGATTCCTTGCTTCTTGTCTGTTTAATAGATGTCATCAGTGTTTGAACCTGACACTTGCGAGTCACATACACTTGTAAAACTTTTAGTTTCCATGGAACATTTTTTTTTTTTTACTGGCTAATATGCAACAAAGAGCATACAAATACTTCAACACAGTTTTTGGAACAAGTGCTGCAAGGAGACGGCATTTCTGACGACTTCACCGAACGGTAATGAGTGTCAATACTGTGCCTTTTTGTGTTGTATTTGTCAAGGCCCCCATGAGGAGTGTGTGTGTGTGTGTGTGTGTGTGTGTTTGCACACTCACAGGGTCTTGGCTCATCTGTATGATCAGCTGCTTGACAGCGTGCAGCGTGGGGTGGGCCCACGGAGAGGGGTCCTGCCAGTGGCGATTGAGGTCGAAGCCCATCAGTGAACATCTGAGCAGAAACACACACACAACAGCATGGGTTTCCCATCTAATTAGTCGAAACGGGTGTGCTATTTTTCAACGATTTCACACACAGAAAAGTGGCTTGTCTAAAATCGAGACATGATCAATTAGACAGTTGTGACCTGCTTTTAATAAGCACAAGTGCGTGTGTTAGCTTTAATGCTAATGAGTTGTGTTTGTCTCCGACAGAGTGTGTCAGCTGTTTAGAGCGTTGTGGACTCACCCTCGACATGAAGAAAAAAGGCGAATTGCACAAGACGCAGCCCCCAAGCCAAAGACGATCGACCAAGCATTCGAAAAAGAAAAGAGACGCCAAACAGAACTGAAATCCTACGCCACTAACGGCCGCAAAAAAGTCAGAGGAGGAAGAGAAGAAATATACACCGCTACTTATACAATGCTGCGGCTAATTAATGTATTTTTCACAGTGCTGTAAAGGGTTCTGGGTATTTGTTCTGTTGTGTTTATGTTGTGTTACGGTGCGGATGTTCTCCCGAAATGTGTTTGTCATTCTTGTTTGGTGTGGATTCACAGTGGGGCGTATATTTCTAACAGTGTTAAAGTTGTTCATACAGCCACCGCTGTTGATCAAGTATGAATTGTATTCACGTGTGTGTGCGTACAGAAGCCGCACATATCTTGTGACTGGGCCGGCACGTTGTTAGAATGGATGAAAAGCGGACGTGACGACAGCTCATAGAGGACGTTAAAGGCAGTGCCTTTAAGGCACGACCCCAGGACCGTGGTCCGGGTGGACTACGAGATATAATGACTGATGAACACCTTCGTTCGATAATGAAGGTTGCCTCAGCTCAAAGCCTGAGCCCCGACATTAATGAACTAGCATCCAAGAAAAGATGGCAGGTATCTGGCTTGAGCACATCAGATTAGATCAGTGTGTTGCAAACTGAGCAGTTTAAAGTCCTGAATGGTTGGTTTATTCATTGTTATTTTATTTTAATATTCATTATTTTACCGGTATTTTCAAATTTATTAGCCTGTGGAAAAAGTTAATGTTGATATTTACCTCAGAAGACTGCAAATAGAAAAGAGGCATTCAATTTTTATTTAAATTGTATTTGATATGCCATTAATTTTTTAATTATTAGTATTATTATTATTATTTGAAACTCGATTTTGCATGTCACTTTAAAGTTATATAAGCTTTGCTTGTTCAATATTCAATGCAAAACTTGTTTGGGTCCCTATTAAAAGGTTAATTTGTTCAACCTTGGCCCGGGGCTTTGTTCAGTTTTAAATTTTGGCCCACTCTGTATTTGAGTTTGACACCCCTGGTTTAGAGCGTTAGGGACTCACCCTCGTCATGAAGAAAAAAGGAGAAAATGCACAAGACGCAGCCCCCAAGCCAAAGACGATCGATCAAGCATTTGAAAAAGAAAAGAGCCGCCACACAGAACTGAAATCTTACGCCAGTAACGGGCGCTAAAAAGTCAGATCAATCAATCAATCAATCAATCTTTATTTATATAGCCCTAAATCACAAGTGTCTCAAAGGGCTGCACAAGCCACAACGACATCCTCGGTACAAAGCCCACAGATGAGGAAGAAATATAAACCGCTATTTATACAATGCTGTGGCTAATCAGTGGATTTTTCACAGGCTTCACATGCCGCCAAGAAATTGATCAGACCGATTAAATTGACGTACGCGTCACGGTGGACTAATGAAATTGTTCACATTAAATCAAACACACTCACACAATCATTCAGTCAGCTGTTTAGAGCGTTATGGACTCACTCTCGTCATGAAGAAAAAAGGAGATAATGCACAAGACGCAGCCCCCAAGCCAAAGACGATCGACCAAGCCTTCGAAAAAGAAAAGAGTTGTCAAACAGAACTGAAATCCTACGCCACTAACGGGCGCTAAAAATTCAGAGGAGGAAAACAAGAAGAAATATAAACCGCAACTTTATACAATGCTGCGGCTAATTAATGGACTTTTCACGAGCTTCACATGCCGCCAACAAATGTATCAGACCAATGAAATTGACCAACGGGTCACGGTGGACTAATGGGATTGTTCACATTAAATTAAACACACTCACACAATCATTCAGTCAGCTGTTTAGAGCGTTATGGACTCACCCTCGTCATGAAGAAAAAAGGACAAAATGCACACGACGCAGCCCCCAAGCCAAAGACGATCGGTCAAGCCTTCGAAAAAGAAAAGAGCCGCCACACAGAACTGACATCTTACGCCACTAACGGGCGCTAAAAAGTTAGATGAGGAACAGGGGAAGAAATATAAACCGCTACTTATACTATGCTGTGGCTAATCAGTGGATTTTTCACAAGCTTCACATGCCGCCAAGAAATTGATCAGACCAATGAAATTGACATACGGGTCACGGTGGACTAATTGAATTGTTCACATTAAATTAAACACACTCACACAATCATTCAGTCAGCTGTTTAGAGCGTTATGGACTCACTCTTGTCATGAAGAAAAAAGGAGATAATGCACAAGACGCAGCCCCCAAGCCAAAGACGATCGGCCAAGCCTTTGAAAAAGAAAAGAGCCGCCACACAGAACTGAAATCTTACACCACTAACGGGCGCTAAAAAATCAGATGAGGAAGAAATATAAACCGCTATTTATACAATGCTGTGGCTAATCAGTGGATTTTTCACAAGCTTCACATGCCGCCAAGAAATTGATCAGACCAATGAAATTGACATACGCGTCACGGTGGACTAATTGAATTGTTCACATTAAATCAAACACACTCACACAATCATTCAGTCAGCTGTTTAGAGCGTTATGGACTCACTCTCGTCATGAAGAAAAAAGGAGATAATGCACAAGACGCAGCCCCCAAGCCAAAGACGATCGGCCAAGCCTTTGAAAAAGAAAAGAGCCGCCACACAGAACTGAAATCTTACGCCAGTAACGGGCGCTAAAAAGTCAGATGAGGAAGAAATATAAACCGCTATTTATACAATGCTGTGGCTAATCAGTGGATTTTTCACAAGCTTCACATGCCGCCAACAAATTGATCAGACCAATGAAATTGACCAACGGGTCACGGTGGACTAATGGAATTGTTCACATTAAATTAAACACACTCACACAGTCATTCAGTCAGCTGTTTAGAGCGTTATGGACTCACCCTCGTCATGAAGAAAAAAGGACAAAATGCACACGACGCAGCCCCTAAGCCAAAGACGATCGGCCAAGCCTTCGAAAAAGAAAAGACCCGCCACACAGAACTGATATCTTACGCCACTATCGGGCGCTAAAAAGTCAGATGAGGAACAGGGGAAGAAATATAAACCACTACTTATACTATGCTGTGGCTAATCAGTGGATTTTTCACAAGCTTCACATGCCGCCAAGAAATTGATCAGACCGATTAAATTGACACACGCGTCACGGTGGACTAACGAAATTGTTCACACTAAATCAAACACACTCAAACAATCATTCAGTCAGCTGTTTAGAGCGTTATGGACTCACTCTCGTCATGAAGAAAAAAGGAGAAAATGCACAAGACGCAGCCCCCAAGCCAAAGACGATCGGCCAAGCCTTTGAAAAAGAAAAGAGCCGCCACACAGAACTGAAATCTTACGCCAATAACGGGCGCTAAAAAGTCAGATGAGGAAGAAATATAAACCGTTATTTATACAATGTTGTGGCTAATCGGTGGATTTTTCATGAGCTTCACATGCCGCCAACAAATTTATCAGACCAATGAAATTGACAAACGGGTCATGGTGGACTAATGGAATTGGGTGCTCAGGGAGCAGGTCTATCACCGAAAAAAATCAACAACACCCGAAATTAGCAAAAACTTGAAAATCAGTATGAATACAATCCTTCTGTAAACAGGCACTATCCTGCTTGGGTTGACTATTGCAACGCCGATGATGGGATGTATTTATCGGTGCTCTCTGTTGCTTTCTTGTTGTCATCTTGTATCTTCTCTGTATCTTTGACATTTAGGGAAGCTGTTAGCCACACGGGAGTTAGCGATACCGCACAGCCAAATGAGCCGAGCAGCCATCCGTGGACAAAATACTCATTCCAGGTTAACTGCCATCGATTCTCTGCACGCCGTGCATCCATCGCGGTCCACTCGGCAATCTGCGGAGGATGCCGTTCCACTGGTCGGCCGGGGCGCGTTAGCGAGGGGGGGGCCCCGCGTGTGTGATCGGTGAGGTGTGGACTATCACTCGTCACCTTTTGTCAATATGCTTATCACCGCTCTCTTTGGAAGCGAGCTGGTGGGAAAAAGAAAAACCCTGCGGCCGTCAGCGATCACAGTCGACGACGGATCACCACTGCAAATGTTTACGGAAGCGGTGCGGCGCTGGTGCCGCCAGGTGTCGCTCGCGAGCACGCCGGGACGAGACCGCTGATGCTTATCACAGCGTGCATTAGTATTCCTGCGGCTGAGCACATTAAGTAAAAGGCAATTATGAAGAGGGTGAAGAGGAGCGAATAGACGGGAGAAGGATGCCCGCCGAGCTGCAGCGGCGGTGTTAAAAAGACGATGGACTGGCAAAGAGAATACTAGAATAGCCCCGCGGCCGCATGGTATTTGAACAAATGCACTGCTGTGAGCTCGAAGAATTCATTAAGCATCCTAAAGGTGGAGTTAAGAGGATATTACATCAAGTAGCAGAAATAAAAGCAGATGTGTTTAATTTGCAGATGCATCGAAATGAGGAATTATGCCGTGCTTTGTGTACTCATGGTGACCGTGGTGATGTCTCGGTGGGTACACCAGGACCTCGCCCGCATGCAGGTTATGTTACTACCACCACGTTTTAGTGCAAGTTGGAACTAACTAGAACAGTGGTTCTTAACCTTGTTGGAGGTACCGAACCCCACCAGTTTCATATGTGCATCCATACTTGCCAACCTTGAGACCTCCGATTTCGGGAGGTGGGGGCGTGGTGGGGCGTGGTTAAGAGGGGAGGAGTATATTGACAGCTAGAATTCACCAAGTCAAGTATTTCATATATATATATATACATATATATATATATATATATATATACATATATATATATATATATATATATATATATATATATATACACATATATATATATATATATACACACACACATATACATACACATATATATATATACATATACATATATACATATACACATATATACATATACATATACATATATACATATATACTAGAGATGCGCGGATAGGCAATTATTTCATCCGCAACCGCATCAGAAAGTCGTCAACCATCCGCCATCCACCCGATGTAACATTTGATCAGAACCGCACCCGCCCGTTGTTATATATCTAATATAGACGATGCAAGGCATTAGTGAGGTTATAAAGCTTTTGCCTGTTAAAGAAAGGAGACTGATCCAATGCAGCACAGACATTCGCGTGCCACGCTGTCACGACCCAGACGCACACCAGTGCGCAATCATATGGGAGCCGCGCTGAGCGCACCTCCAAGCGCGTCTCGCTGCCGGCGACGGCCGTCTATATCAACCAGGGTGAGCCCCACCCCTTTCGTGAGCGCACTGCGCGCGGAGTGACCCCTGTTACGCGCCCCCGGCAACAGGGGTGGCGGGCAGGTAAGATGCGCGGGCGGAGCGCGCGGAGTGACCCCTGTTACGAGCCCCCGGCCACGGGGGTGGCGGGCAGGTAAGCTGCTTACCTGCTGCGCGTGACGCCGGCCGCGGCGAAGGCGGACGAGGCGGGGTGTCGGTGCGGTGGGCGCGGTGGTGACCCTGGACGTGCGTCGGGCCCTCCTCGCGGATCGCCTCAGCTACGGCTCCCGGTGGGGCCCTCTCGGGGGAAGGGGCCTCGGTCCCGGACCCCGGCGAGGCGTCGGGGGCCTTCTCCGCTCCGTAAAAGTGTCCATCTCTTTTTTTTTTTTCTTCTGTTGTGGCATATGCTGCAGGTGCCTGCTCGTTTTTCGTATGTGGGTAACAACATTTAACTATGTATATATATTTCCGAATTGGTTTAACTGCCACCCGCCTGAATCTATTTAAAATCTAATTTTTTTAAATTTCAACCGCCCGACCCGACACGACACGCGGATAAAATCTAATTTTTTTTAATTTCATCCGCCCGATCCGCGGATAATCCGCGGTTGTGCCCGCAAACCGCGCATCTCTAATATATACATATACATATATACATATACACATATACATATACATACATACATATATACCTACATCCTGAAAATATGCAAACAAAATGTGTTTGGATGATTGATACTTCAAACTTGCATAAATAAATATTAAGGAATATAACATAACTTGGCTTCTGAGAGCTTCAAAATGTAGTAAATAAAATACTAAAGTTGTTAATAAACAAGCAATTATTTTAATAATTAAATACAGTCATTTTAAATGAATTATTATGATAATTTAAAATTAATTATTTCAAATATGTTTATTTTAATGTCAAATTCTATGGCTGGATGTAATAAGGAGTCAGAAAAAATAAAAATACAATTAATTTTGATGTTTTTAGCAAAATATAGTAAACATTTATTTATTTTTTTAAATTTTTTTTATTAATAAATATCTATTTATTTTTAGGTAAGATAAACATAATAATACAATGTATCTCTAGTCTGGATGATTTAGTTCGTGTCACCCTGTTGTCCTCCCGTAGTGAAAAAAAGGCTGCCCTCATTCAGGTCCGCATGGAGCTGGAGGGGACGTGGCCTCCAGCTCCGGCTGAAAATCGGGAGATTTTCGGGAGAATATTTGTCCCGGGAGGTTTTCGGGAGAGGCGCTGAATTTCGGGAGTCTCCCAGAAAATTCGGGAGGGTTGGCAAGTATGGCATCCACCGAACCCTTCTTTAGTGAAAAATAAAATGTTGGGTTTTTTTCAAATTCAAGATAAAGTTACATGTTTTTTTTACTGGTGCACAAAATGAACCGTGCATGAACATCACCATGTTCAAACAACAAAACCAACACAGTGCCTAAACTCACAACAAATGACACGCCTGAAAATCAGATGGAAAATTAGAGGGAACATTCTTTGGGGGTATCTATAATACGCCAATAGGGAGAAGTTTTTATTTACACGATGAGTCGGGTGTGTCTTGACCTCCGCGGCAGAGGCTCCACCGAACCCCTGAGGCCGACTCACCGAACCCCTAAGGTTCGATCGAACCCAGGTTAAGAACCACTAAACTAGAATATGTTCGGTTCGAATTGGATGGGAAATGTGGGATATGAAGAGGTTGGTGCATTGCCCATTCATTTGCAATTGGTTAAAATTTCCTGGTAATTCGGGAATTTTCCAAACCAAGAGTGTGTGATTGGTGGAACGGTTTGAATCGGGGAGAGAAATGTGGGAGTTGTAGGATTTTGAAAATGTCCATGCATTTGACTGGGAATTTGCAGGATATTTGAAAATGTTGGGAAAACCAGAAATTAAAAAATAATATATTGCTAATATCACAATTGTCCTAAGGGTTGTGAATGGGTTGGTGTTGGAATTTTTTTAATCGATCGAATTTCGGGAAAACCAGAAGAAAAAAAAAATATTGCCAATATCACAATTGTCCTAGATGATATGAATGGGTTGGTGTTGGAATTTTTTGAATCGGTCGAGAAATGTTGACGTAGTAACACTTTGTAATTGAGAATTGGTATTTCGGAATTCCTGGAATTTCGGGAAAACACAGAATTTGTTTGAGAAAAGGATAGTACCTTTGATGTCCCAACTGAGTGGAATGTTTTGATGGTGGAATGGGTTGAAAAATGTAGAAGGAGAAGCAGAGAGAAAAAAAGGTGAAAATGGGACTTTGGAAAATTGGGCATTCTGGGGAATTTTTTGTTTTAACTTGAAAATGGTAGTTTGAACGTCCAAGAGTAGGTGGATGGTGGAACGGTTTGAATCGGGAGACAAATGTGGGAGTTGTAGACTTTGAAAATGTCAATTCATTTGATTGGGAATTTCCAGGACATTTAAGAATTTTGGGAAAACCGGAAATAAAAATATATATACTGTATATATAATATATTGCTAATATCACAATTGTCCTCGATGATATGAATGGGTTGGGGTTGGAATTTTTGGAATCGGTCGAGAAATGTTGATGTAGTAACACTTTTTAACTTCAAATTGGTATTTCGGAATTTCCTGGAATTTCGGGGAAACCGGGAATTTGTTTGAGAAAAAAAAATGTCCCAACTGAGTGGAATGTTTTGTAGGTGCAATGGTTGGAATGGGTCGAAAAATTTAGAAAAATAAGCAGAAAAAAGGGTGGAAACAGGACTTAGGAAAATTAGGCATTTTGGGGAATTTTTGGGAAAATGGTAGTTTGAAAAAATGGGTTGTACTTGTATAGCGCTTTTCTACCTTCAAGGTACTCAAAGCGCTTTGACACTACTTCCACATTTACCCATTCACACACACATTCACACACTGATGGAGGGAGCTGCCATGCAATGTCTAGGAGTGTGTGGATGGTGGAACGGTTTGAATCGGGAGAGAAATGTGGGCGTTGTAGGACTTTGAAATGTCCATTCATTTGATTGGGAATTTCCAGAAGATTTGAGAATTTTGGGAAAACCAGAAAAAAAAAAAAAAAAAAAAAAAAAAAAATATATATATATATATATATATATATATATATATATATATATATATATATATATATATATATATATATATATATTGCTAATATCACAATTGTCCTAGATGATATGAATGGGTTGGTGTTGGAATTTTTGGAATCGGTCGAGAAATGTTGATGGAGTAACACTTTTTAACTTCAAATTGGTATTTCGGAATTTCCTGGAATTTCGGGGAAACCGGGAATTTGTTTGAGAAAAAAAAATGTCCCAACTGAGTGGAATGTTTTGTTGGTGCAATGGTTGTAATGGGTCGAAAAATTTAGAAAAATAAGCAGAAAAAAGGGTGGAAACAGGACTTAGGAAAATTAGGCATTTTGGGGAATTTTTGGGAAAATGGTAGTTTGAATGTCTAGGAGTGTGTGGATGGTGAAACGGTTTGAATCGGGAGAGAAATGTGGGCGTTGTAGGACTTTGAAATGTCCATTCATTTGATTGGAAATTTCCAGAAGATTTGAGAATTTCGGAAAAACCAGAAAAAAAAAAATAAAAAAAAAAAAATAAAAAATAAATATATATATATATATATATATATATATATATATATATATATATAGCTAATATCACAATTTTCCTAGATGATATGAATGGGTTGGTGTTGGAATTGTTTGAATCGGTCGAGAAATGTTGACGTAGTAACACTTTGTAATTGAGAATTGGTATTTTGGAATTTCTAGAATATCGAGAAAACACACAATTTGTTTGACAAAAAGATAGTACCTTTGATGTCCCAACTGAATGGAATGTTTTGATGGTAGAACGGTTTGAATCCGTCGAGAAATGTGGGAGTTGTAGAACTTTGACAATGTCCATTAATCTGATTGGGAATTTCCAGGACATTTAAGAATTTCGGGAAAACCAGAAATTAAAAAAAAATTATTGCTAATATCACAATTGTCATAGATGATATGAATGGGTTGGTGTTGGAATTTTCTGAATCGGTCGAGAAATGTTGACGTAATAACACTTTTTAACTTCGAATTGGTATTTCGGAATTTCGGGGAAACCGGGAATTTGTTTGAGAAAAAAATAAAAATAAAATATGTCCCAACTGAGTGGAATGTTTTGTTGGTGGAATGATTGGAATGGGTTGAAAAATGTAGAAGGAGAAGCAGAAAAAAGTGTGGAAACCAGACTTTGGAAAATTGGGTATTTTGGGGAATTTTTTTGGAAAATGGTAATTTGAATGTCTAGGAGTGTGTGGCTGGCGGAACGGTTTGAATCGGGAGAGAAATGTGGGAGTTGTAGAACTTTGAAAATGTACATTCATTTGATTGGGAATTTCCAGGACCTTTTACAATTTTGGGAAAACCAGAAATTAAAAAAAAAATATTGCTAATATCACAATTGTCCTAGATGATATGAATGGGTTGGTGTTGGAATTTTTTGAATCAGTCGAGAAATGTTGATGTAGTAAAACTTTTTAACTTAAAATTGGTATTTCGGAATTTCCTGGAATTTCGGGGAAAATGGGAATTTGTTTGAGGAAAAAAAAAAGATATGTCCCAACTGAGTGGAATGTTTTGTTGGAGGAATGATTGGAATTGGTTGAAAAATGTAGAAGGAGAAGCAGAAAAAAGGGTGGAAACCGGACTTTGGAAAATTGGGCATTTTGGGGATTTTTTTGGAAAATGGTACCGGTAGTTTGAATGTCTAGGAGTGTGTGGCTGGTGGAACGGTTTGAATCCGGAGAGAAATGTGGGAGTTGTAGAACTTTGAAAATGTACATTCATTTGATTGGGAATTTCCAGGACATTTAAGAATTTCAGGAAAACCAGAAATTAAAAAAAGAATATTGCTAATATCACAATTGTCCTAGAGGATATGAATGGGTTGGTGTTGGAATTTTTTTAATCGGTCGAGAAAAGTTGACAATGTTAACACTTTGTAATTGAGAATTGGTATTTTGAATTTCCTGGAATTTCAGGAAAACACAGAATTTGTTTGAGAAAAAGATAGTACCCTTGATGTCCCAACTGAGTGGAGTGTTTTGATGGTAGAACGGTTTGAATCGGTCGAGAAATGTGGGATTTGTGGAACTTTGACAATGTCCATTAATCTGATTGAGAATTTCCAGGACATTTAAGAATTTCGGGAAAACCAGAAATTAAAAAAAAAATATTGCTAATATCACAATTGTCATAGATGATATAAATGAGTTGGTGTTGGAATTTTTTGAATCGGTCGAGAAATGTTGACGTAATAACACTTTTTAACTTCGAATTGGTATTTCGGAATTTCGGGGAAACCGGGAATTTGTTTGAGAAAAAAATAAAAATAAAATATGTCCCAACTGAGTGGAATGTTTTGTTGGTGGAATGATTGGAATGGGTTGAAAAATGTAGAAGGAGAAGCAGAAAAAAGTGTGGAAACCAGACTTTGGAAAATTGGGTATTTTGGGGAATTTTTTGGGAAAATGGTAATTTGAATGTCTAGGAGTGTGTGGCTGGCGGAACGGTTTGAATCGGGAGAGCAATGTGGGAGTTGTAGAATTTTGAAAATGTACATTCATTTGATTGGGAATTTCCAGGACATTTTACAATTTTGGGAAAACCAGAAATTAAAAAAAAAATATTGCTAATATCACAATTGTCCTAGATGATATGAATGGGTTGGTGTTGGAATTTTTTGAATCAGTCGAGAAATGTTGATGTAGTAAAACTTTTTAACTTAAAATTGGTATTTCGGAATTTCCTGGAATTTCGGGGAAAATGGGAATTTGTTTGAGGAAAAAAAAAAGATATGTCCCAACTGAGTGGAATGTTTTGTTGGAGGAATGATTGGAATTGGTTGAAAAATGTAGAAGGAGAAGCAGAAAAAAGGGTGGAAACCGGACTTTGGAAAATTGGGCATTTTGGGGATTTTTTTGGAAAATGGTACCGGTAGTTTGAATGTCTAGGAGTGTGTGGCTGGTGGAACGGTTTGAATCCGGAGAGAAATGTGGGAGTTGTAGAACTTTGAAAATGTACATTCATTTGATTGGGAATTTCCAGGACATTTAAGAATTTCAGGAAAACCAGAAATTAAAAAAAGAATATTGCTAATATCACAATTGTCCTAGAGGATATGAATGGGTTGGTGTTGGAATTTTTTGAATCGGTCGAGAAAAGTTGACAAAGTTAACACTTTGTAATTGAGAATTGGTATTTTGGATTTCCTGGAATTTCAGGAAAACACAGAATTTGTTTGAGAAAAAGATTGTACCCTTGATGTCCCAACTGAGTGGAGTGTTTTGATGGTAGAACGGTTTGAATCGGTCGAGAAATGTGGGATTTGTGGAACTTTGACAATGTCCATTAATCTGATTGAGAATTTCCAGGACATTTAAGAATTTCGGGAAAACCAGAAATTAAAAAAAATATATTGCTAATATCACAATTGTCATAGATGATATAAATAGGTTGGTGTTGGAATTTTTTGAATCGGTCGAGAAATGTTGACGTAGTAACATTTTAATTTAGAATTGGTCATTTCGGAATTTCCTGGAATTTCGGTGAAACTGGGAATTTGTGAAAAAAAAAAAAGATATGTCCCAACTGAGTGGAATATTTTGATGGTGGATTTGTTGGAATGGGTTGAAAAATGTAGAAGGAGAAGCAGAAAAAAGGGTGGAAACCGAACTTTGGAAAATTGGGCATTTTGGGGAATTTTTTTTTTTTTTTTTTTTTTTTTTAAATGGTAATTTGAATGTCTAGGAGTGTGTGGATGGTGGAACAGTTTGAATCTGGAGAGAAATGTGGGAGTTGTACAACTTTGAAAATGTCCATTAATCTGATTGGGAATTTCCAGGACATTTGAAAAAATGGTAATATCAAAAACCAGAAAAAAAAAAAAAATGGTAAAATCAAAATTGTCCTAGAGAATATGAATGGGTTGGTGTTGGAATTTCTTGAATTGGTCGAGAAATGTTGACGTAGTAACACTTTGTAATTGAGAATTGGTATATCGGAATTTCCTGGAATTTGGGGAAAACCGGGAATTTGTTCGAGAGAAAAAAAAGATAGTATTTTTGATGTCACAACTGAGTGGAATGTTTTGATGGTGGAATGGGTTGATAATGTAGAAGGCGAAGCAGAAGGAAAAAAGGGTGAAAACAGGACTTTGGAAAAGTGGGCATTCTGGGGGAATTTTTTTTTTTTTACTTGAAAATGGTCGTTTGAATGTCCAGGAGTGTGTGGATAGTAGAACGGTTTGAATCTGCTGAGAAATGTGGGAATTGTGCAAGTTTCAACATTGGCCCATTCATTTTCAACGGGACAAATATCCAGGAAAACCTGTAATTCCTGGTAATCTGGAATATTTGGAAAAATCAAAATATGGTTGCTCCTGATTGCCGGCCGAGCCCAAGTTTGTTGGAAGTGGAAGCATAATAGAGGATTTTTAGTGTAGACTCTTACATGTGAATGCTTTGGCAGTTAAGTCAGTCCCACCGTACACATTGCTTGACCTTCCTCGGTGTAGTAACTACTTTTCTTTCGCTTTGTGTGCAGTATTAATAATGCATGAGGGTGCATTGTAACCAACAAACATCGTAACGCCAGGACCGCCTGTGTGTTTACCTGTAGTTGCCCAGATAAACACCGTCAGGATTCAGCATGGGGACGATTTTGAAGATCACATAATCTCTTAGGATCTGAGCTACAGGATGCTGGCTCACCAGGAAGTCAATCAAACCTATTGAAACACACACGCACGCACAGACACACACACAGAAACACACACACGCACACAGAAACACACAGAGAGAGAGAATGAAATAAACTTGAAATGAAACGGAGAGACAGACTCGCCCGGCAGTTAATTGAGTTTGGTGAAACAAAAAAGCAGGGGGAAGGACACCGAGGGGGCATCGGCAGAATTTTGAAGAGATGGGAATCGAAATCGATACATACTGTATATAAAATATATGAATATGTACATTGATATAAACGGTATGGAGCAGACAGCGTTAAAAAAAAGCAAAACACAAAAAAGACAGACCAAGCAGGATGCAAAAAACCTACTCAAGGCAAAGGAAATATGTAAGTAATCGAGTAAATAAGTAAGTCTGTGAGTGAATAAATAAATACGTAAATGACCAGGCAGTAAGTAAGTAAATAAGAAAATAAATAAGTTAAGATAATAAATCCAGTATGTTTAGATTAGAAAAGAAAGTAGATCTCCGGCATGCACTGGGCCACATCTTCAGGGATGTTGTATCCTGAGGTCATTGGGTGTTTCGGGGCCTCGCAACATCAGACACCCTCGCCCGGGGTGATCAAGTCCCAGCTTGTGTCCCAATAGCAATCCACGGATCTGCCCTTTTCAGCCAAAGCCACCTTGTGGCTTTCTCTGCAGCTTCACTCGTGGATTGAATGGCCAACGCTCAAACGACCAAGCACCTCACAGAGAGAGTGACCTGCAAAACATCTAGAGCCAACTTCTGCCCCTGCACTCCTCCGCGAGTTCCTGGTACTTGGCACGTATCTTTCGTTGGCTTCTTCAATCCGCTCTTCCCAGGGTGATCAAGTCCAAGCTTGTGTCCCAATAGCAATCCACGGATCTGCCCTTTTCAGCCAAAGCCACCTTGTGGCTTTCTCTGCAGCTTCACTCGTGGATTGAATGGCCAACGCTCAAAACGGCCAAGCACCTCACAGAGAGAGTGACCTGCAAAACATCTAGAGCCAACTTCTGCCCCTGCACTCCTCCGCGAGTTCCTGGTACTTGGCACGTATCTTTCGTTGGCTTCTTCAATCCGCTCTTCCCAGGGCACTGTAAGTTCCAGTATGATCAGGTGTTTTGATCATGTCTGGCCGGAGAGATGTTGGTGCAATGTGCTGGGGGAACCTCAGCTGTTTTCCCAGGTCAACGTGTAGCTTCCAATAAGGGGCTAAGTGGATGAGGCCTGTTGGCTGCCACTCTTTGGGCAGCTTCTGAGGAGATGCTCTAAAAACCCCCTACCAGAGCATAGGGGACATTAAGGTGTCTAGCTCTTCCCCAACACAGGGAGGTTTGTTGGGTTAGGGAGGGCATTGTAGACTGACTGCACTAGGAACTGGATGCGGTGGAAGTCTGCATGCATGATGTTTGACCAGGTGACTTTGTCCTGCATCGTGCTCTCTCACCTAGTCCATGCTCCTTGCTGTCGTAGTCCTACTGCCCGACCACTCGCTCTTCCCCCAACCCTGATTGGACCTTTTCCAGGAGTAAATGGTGTCTCTCTTTGCCCTGGCCCAGGTTGACGTGGCTCATAGGAAAGTAGTCTAAGCCCGCTCTTCTTGTTGCCAAGACCCCCACCAGTGACCTTTACCTTAGGAGTGATTCTGCCACTTCCACTACCTTTGTTGCCTTCCACTTCCTTCCCGTCCTCACTTCAATTTAGGCTGATGACATCTCGCAATCCCTTGAATCTCTTTACTGTAGAGCTTCACCTTAAATTCTTCAGTGAGCTCACTGAAGGGTAGCTGCAGGGTGGTACTTGTCCCGTACAGGACAGCACTGTTGAGGCTGCAAGGAAGGCCTAGCCATTTCCAAAGAAAGATGCTGATCTCCCTTTCGAAGGATTCTACAGTTGTTAATGGAACTGCATACACAAGAAGCGGTCACTGGACTCTGGGCAAGATGGAGTGCTGGTAGATCCAGGCTTTGAATCTGCCAGGCAGGCTGGACTTGTCCACCTTGGTGAGCCACCTTTCAGTAGTCTTATGGATAGCAGCAGAGTCGTTCAGGCTGAAATCAAAGATCTTCCCCAAGCTCTTGACCTGTTGCTCCGTGATGGATGGGATTGCCGTTCCTGAGATTGAAAACGGGAAGTCCTGTGGGGAGTGCTCGGAGAGTATGGGGTTTCGGACTGTCTGATTGTCGCGGTCCGCTCCCTGTATGATCAGTGTCAGAGCTTGGTTCGCATTGCCGGCAGTAAGTCGGACACGCTTCCGGTGAGGGTTGGACTCCGCCAAGGCTGCCCTTTGTCACCGATTCTGTTCATAACTTTTATGGACAGAATTTCTAGGCGCAGTCAAAGCATTGAGGGGATTCGGTTTGGTGGCTGCAGGATTAGGTCTCTGCTTTTTGCAGATGATGTGGTCCTGATGGCTTCATCTAGCCAGGATCTTCAGCTCTCACTGGATCGGTTCGCAGCTGAGTGTGAAGCGACTGGGATGAGAATCAGCACCTCCAAGTCCGAGTCCATGGTTCTCGACCGGAAAAGGGTGGAGTGCCATCTCCGGGTTGGGGAGGAGATCTTGCCCCAAGTGGAGGAGTTCAAGTACCTCGGAGTCTTGTTCACGAGTGAGGGAAGAGTGGATCGTGAGATCGACAGGCGGATCGGTGCGGCGTCTTCAGTAATGCGGACGCTGTATCGATCCGTTGTGGTGAAGAAGGAGCTGAGCCGGAAGGCAAAGCTCTCAATTTACCGGTCGATCTACGTTCCCATCCTCACCTATGGTCATGAGCTTTGGGTTATGACCGAAAGGACAAGATCACGGGTACAAGCGGCCGAAATGAGCTTCCTCCGCCGGGTGGCGGGGCTCTCCCTTAGAGATAGGGTGAGAAGCTCTGTCATCCGGGGGGAGCTCAAAGTAAAGCCGCTGCTCCTCCACATCGAGAGGAGCCAGATGAGGTGGTTCGGGCATCTGGTCAGGATGCCACCCGAGCGCCTCCCTAGGGAGGTGTTTAGGGCACGTCCGACCGGTAGGAGGCCACGAGGAAGACCCAGGACACGTTGGGAAGACTATGTCTCCCGGCTGGCCTGGGAACGCCTCGGGATCCCCCGGGAGGAGCTGGACGAAGTGGCTGGGGAGAGGGAAGTCTGGGCTTCCCTGCTTAGGCTGCTGCCCCCGCGACCCGACCTCGGATAAGCGGAAGGAGATGGATGGAGATTGAAAACCGGAATTTATCAACCGCTTTTTTTATTCTTCAGCACTATAAACCTAGACTTGGAAGGCTTGAAACATCCATTTAATGAGTCTCTCCAATTCCTGCAAGATGCACCTGCTCCCTGGGACTGATGTTGTTGTGAGGGTAAGGTCATCCATGCAGGCTCTTTTAGGAGACTATCGAACAACTGATCTGGATAGCATCCCTTCGCATTCCTTCTCAGCAGCCTTCACCACCGTATTTATCGCAAGTGCAAAAGGATAACAGAGATGGTAAAACCTGTTATTATTTATGTCTCAATGCTAGTCTGAAGTTACTGACCCAGAAGTGACCCTGAGCCTGAAATTATAATAATCCAGGATCAAGTTCTTGAACTGGCTCGGAACATGGTCGAGATGTAGCACAAGCTCAACTAGTTGGTGAGGTATGGACCCGTGGACCTCTCCTCAATGAGCTGTGTGACTACACCAGTGTGCTCTTTACAGATGGGGGGTAGAGGGATCCCAACCTTCTGCACTGAAGTGTCAATGTAGTTGTTCTTAATGAAGAACTTGGTCAGTCTTTGGGAGACGATGCTGCAGAACACCTTCCTTTTCAAACTCAGTAGAGAGACTGTCCAAAACTGGTTGATGTTTTTCGAGTCCGCCACCTTGAGAATCCAAACTCCCTGTGCACACATCCACTACTTAGCCACTCTCCTCCTTTACTAGATCACCTTCAAGGTCCTCTACAGGTGCTGGAGAAGCTCTGGGCAGCTCTTGTAGACAAGGTAAGGTAAACCACTAGGGCCCAGGTAAGATGCTCAGCGGGCTGTCATGATGACCTCTTCAACCTCCTTCAGACCAGGCTCAGTCAGCTTGAACTCTGCTGCTGGTGGAGCGGGGCTGATGAGTGCTTTGTTGGGTTCTAGGTCGTGTCCCCTCAATGGGTGGCACATGGTGTTCTGGAGGAAGCGATTAACTCCCTCTCTTGGGCAGTCAAGCCAGTCGCTGCGCTTATCCCCGAGCAGCTGTTTAGCAAACCAGTAGGGATTCGCAATAATGGCCGCGAGTTTCCTCACTCTCTCTCTTTCCCGCCTCCTGTGTCAGTTTGCTCTGCGGAGGGTTATCAGCTTCTTCCGCAGGATATTATGCAGCTCTATTTATGGTCGTTTGTCCTCCTCAGCAACTCTTCTACTGTTCTTTCAGGGTTCGAAGTTCCTGCAGCAGCTGGTGTATTTTAGTGGCCCTGCAGTTCATGGTATAGGGTATGGTCTCGATGTTAGCCTTCTTAATCCGTCCAAATCTTTCTGAGCTATAGTTGATAATGATGTTGCTCCTTGCTTGGAGTCTGCTGTCAACATCTCCTTTGGCTGTGGCTTGGATGATTTTGGACAAGTCCTTATCAGACTGCAGCCACTCACTCCGTCTGCTGGCTGGGCTACACTTAATCGGCTGCTGTGGAACTACTCTGCTGGGATTGGGAGACTCCGGTGTGTGGAGAGACTGGGATCTGTGGGACGCTTCCTGTCCGGGCTCTCCCTGCGTCTCACCAGGTCCAGGACCTGTGTGTTGTAATTTACTCTCCCGTTCCAAACATTTCATTCTGGCCTGATGGTTTTTACAGTTCGTTTAAGGAGGTCAATAACCTTGGTTCCGTCTGTTTGAAGATCTCATCATCCAACCCTTCAGGATCTCCTGGGAGTAATTCACTATATAAAAGTAAGTTGTTACGTTGGTACGTAAGTAAGAAAATAAGAAAGTAAGTGGGTAAGTGAGTGAGTGAGTTGTTTGGTTTGTACAGTAAGTAAATTACTAAGTATGCAAGTCAGTGTTATTAAACATGTAAGTCAGTAAGTAACTTATCTACCAAAAGTAAGTTGGTAGGTAAGTGAGTGAGTGAGTGAGTGACAGATTAAGTGAATGAGTGAGTGGGTTTGCACAGTAAGTAAGCAAGCTAGTAAGCATGGAAGTAAATAGATAAGACCATCAGTCAGTAGGTAAATACGAAAGGGGGTGAGTGAGTGAGTGAATGAGTGAGTGAGTGAGTGAGTGAATGGGGTTGTACAGTAAGTAAAAAAGGGAGTGAGCGTGTTTGCACAGTAAGTAAGAAAATGAGTAAGCGAGTGAGTAAGTACAGTAAGTGAGTGAGTGAGTGGGTTTATACAGTAAATAAGTGAGGGAGTGAGTGGGTTTGTACAGTTAAGAAAGTGAGTAAGAGAGAGTGTTGTGAGTGAGTGACTGAGTACAGTAAGTAAGTAAGCTAGTAAGCATGTAAGTAAATAAATAAGAAAACAAATGTGTAGGTAAATAAGAAAGTGTATGAGTGAGTGAGTGAATTTGTACAGTCAGTAAGTGAAGGACAGAGTGGGTTTGTACAGTTAGTAAGAAAGTGAGTGAGTGAGTGAGTGGGTGAATGGGTTTGTACAGTAAGTAAGTAAGCAACCTAGTAAGCATGTAAGTAAATAAATAAGAAAATAATTTGGTAGGTAAGCAAGAAAGTGTGAGTGAGTGAATTTGTACAGTCAGTAAGTGAGGGACTGAGTGGGTTTGTACAGTTAGTAAGAAAGTGAGTGAGTAAGTGGGTTTGTACAGTAAGTGAGTGGGTTTGCACAGTAAGTAAGCAAGTGAGTGAGTGAGTGAGTGGGTTTGTATAGTAAGTGAGTGAGTGAGTGGGTTTGTATAGTTAGTAAGAAAGTGAGTGAGTGAGTGAGTGAGTGGGTTTGTACAGTAAGTAAGAAAGTGAGTGAGTGGGTTTGTACAGTAAGTGAGTGAGTGAGTGGGTTTGTATAGTTAGTAAAAAAGTGAGTGAGTGAGTGAGTGAGTGACTGAGGACAGTAAGTAAGTAAGTAAGCTAGTAAGCATGTAAGTAAATAAATAAGAAAATAATTTTGTAGGTAAATAAAGTGTGTGAGTGAGTGAGTGATTTTGTACAGTCAGTAAGTGAAAGACTGAGTGGGTTTGTACAGTTAGTAAGAAAGTGAGTGAGTGAGTGAGTGAGTGAGTGGGTTTGTACAGTAAGTGAGTGAGTGAGTGGGTTTGTATAGTTAGTAAGAAAGTGAGCGAGTGAGTGAGTGAGTGAGTGGGTTTGTACAGTAAGTGAGTGAGTGGGTTTGTACAGTAAGTGAGTGAGTGGGTTTGTACAGTAAGTAAGAAAGTGAGTGAGTGAGTGAGTGAGTGGGTTTGTACAGTAAGTGAGTGGGTTTGTACAGTAAGTAAGAAAGTGAGTGAGTGAGTGAGTGAGTGAGTGACTGAGTACAGTAAGTAAGTAAGTAAACTACTAGGCATGTAAGTAAATAAATAAGAAAATAATTTTGTAGGCAAATAAGAAAGTGTGTGAGTGAGTGAGTGAATTTGTACAGTCAGTAAGTGAAGGACTGAGTGGGTTTGTACAGTAAGTAAGAAAGTGAATGAGTGGGTTTGCACAGTAACTAAGTAAGCTAGTAAGCATGTAAGTAAATAAGAAAGTCAGTCAGTAGGTAAATACGAAAGGGAGTGAGTGAGTGAGTGAGTGAGTGAGTGAGGGGTTGTACGGTAAGTAAAAAAGTGAGTGAGTGTGTTTGCACAGTAAGTAAAAAAGAAAATGAGTAAGCAAGTGAGTGAGTGAGTACAGTAAGTGAGTGAGTGAGTAAGTGGGTTTGTACAGTAAGTGAGTGAGTGAGTAAGTGGGTTTGTACAGTAAGTGAGTGGGTTGTCCAGTAAGTGAGTGAGTGAGTGAGTGAGTGGGTTTGTACAGTAAGAAAGAAAGTGAGTGAGTGAATGAATGAGTGATGGAGTGAGTGAATGAGTGGGTTTATACACTAAGTGAGTGAGTTTGTATAGTTAGTAAGAAAGTGAGTGAGTGAGTGAATGAGTGAGTTCGTACAGTAAGTGAGTAAGCTAGTAAGCATGTAAGTAAATAAATAAGAAAGTCAGTCAGTAGGTAAATACGAAAGGGAGTGAGTGAGTGAGTGAGTGAGTGAGTGAATGGGGTTGTATAGTAAGTAAAAAAGTGAGTGAGTGTTTGCACAGTAAGTAAGAAAATGAGTAAGCGAGTGAGTGAGTGAGTACAGTAAGTGAGTGAGTGAGTGGGTTTGTACAGTAAGTGAGGGAGTGAGTGGATTTGTACAGTTAAGAAAGTGAGTAAGTGAGAGAGTGTTGTGAGTGAGTGAGTGACTGAGTACAGTAAGTAAGCATGTAAGTAAATAAATAAGAAAATAATTTGGTAGGTAAGCAAGAAAGTGTGAGTGAGTGAATGTGTACAGTCAGTAAGTGAGGGACTGAGTGGGTTTGTACAGTTAGTAAGAAAGTGAGTGAGTAAGTGGGTTTGTACAGTAAGTGAGTGAGTGTATGGGTTTGTATAGTTAGTAAGAAAGTGTGTGAGTGAGTGAGTTAATGAGTGAGTTTGTACAGTAAATAAGTGAGCAATATAATAAGCATGTAAGTAACTAAAAAGAAAAGTAAGTTGGTCGGTATATAAGTGAGTGAATGAGTGAGTGGTATGGCACAATATGTAAGTGGGTGAGACCCACAAGGAGCCAACCTGCCCACTCACCTGCGTCTAAGTCGAGCGATGGTGAGCAAAAAGTCATAAAATTCTGCTTAAATTGTCTGTGAGATGGTTGAGGAGCACAAGGAGAGAATTTCCCAGCGGTGCAAAGACGTGTTTCAACTTCTTTTATTAGTTGTGAGTAGACACTGAGCTCAGGAGCACTTCTCTGTGATGTGGTCACATGACATGCAGCAATATCATAGCGTGCACACAACACCCGCTTTTCATCTCAGAGGTGGCATATACTGTACCACAGAAACAACACAAAAGTCGCAAATAATGCCAATAAAATTGTATTAAGAGGAAAAACAAATCAAGGAAAAGTTTAACTTTTCAATATTAAGTCCATATTATATAAGTATTGTTTTTACAAGAATCTTGTGTAAATATGCAATTATTTAGGTCTGGCACACGTTACAGTTCAATTATTGAAATGCAGATATTATAGCCTACCTCCAAAAAAACGGATTTTCCAAAGAAAACTGTAAGCAAAGCTTTTTTTTTTTTTTTAACTTTTATTTAATTTAATTGTTCAAGTCGGTCAAACAATGTGTATAATTGAAATGAAAAACAAACTTTAAAAAAAAATAAAATAAAAAAAAAAAATTATACACAATTTGACCGACTTGAACAATTTGATACTGAAAAATAAAATGAAATAAACTCAAAAAGTAATAATACATTTTATATTGATCAGCCACATTAACTCAGGCTGATCAATATAAAATGTATCATTACTTTTTGAATTTAGTTCATTTTATTTTTCAGTATCAAATTGTTCAAGTCGGTCAAACAATGTGTATAATTGAAATGAAAAACTTTTTTTTTTTTTTTTACTTTTTATTACTTTTTTTTTTTTTTACTAATTTATATTTTCTTTCATTGTTTTTTAGAATTGCCTGAAAAAAAAAAGAAGTTTGTTTTTCATTTAAATTATACACATTGTTTGACCGACTTGAACAATTTGAACAATGTATTATTACAATGTATTATTCACTGGTTTAAATGTAACTTAGATATCGGGTTTCACTATGTAAAGCGCTTTGAGTCACTCGAGAAAAGCGCTATATAAATATAATTCACTTCACACTTCACCACTTTTTGAGTTTATTTTATTTCTCAGTATCAAATTGTTCAAGTCGGTCAAACAATGTGTATAATTCAAATGAAAAACTAACTTTTTTTTTTAACTTTTATTTTTATTTTATTTTATTTTTTTAACTTTAATTTTTTACTATTTATATTTTATTTCATTGTTTTTTAGATTTAAAAGTCCAACAAATTGCCTGGAAAAAAAAGAAGTTTGTTTTTCATTTAAATCAAACACATTGTTTGACCGACTTGAACAATTTGAACAATGTATTATTACTTTTTGAGTTTATTTCATTTTATTTTTCAGTTTTAAATTGTTCAAGTCGGTCAAACAATGTGTATAATTTAAATGATAAACAAACTTTTTTTTTTAACTTTTATTTTATTTCATTTATTTCACTTTTATTTTTTACTATTTATTTTTTATTTCATTGTTTTTTAGATTTAGAAGTCCATCAAATTGCCTGGAAAAAAAAAAGTTTGTTTTTCATTTAAATTATACACATTGTTTGACCGATTTGAACAATTTGATACTGAAAAATAAAATGAAAAAAAAATTCAAAAAGTAACAATACATTTTATATTGATCAGCCACATTAAAAACTCAGGCTGATCAATATAACATGTATTATTACTTTTTGAGTTTATTTCATTTTATTTTTCAGTATCAAATTGTTCAAGTCGGTCAAACAATTGAAAAATAAAAAATCATTTAAATGAAAAACAAACTTTTTTTTAAAACTTTTTTTATTTTTTATTTTTTTACTATTTATATTTTATCCATCCATCCATCCATCCACTACCGCTTATTCCCTTTGGAGTCGCGGGGGCGCATCTCAGCTACGATCGGGCAGAAAGCGGGGTATACCCTGGACAAGTCGCCACCTCATCGCAGGGCCAACACAGATAGACAGACAACATTCACACTCACATTCACACACTAGGGCCAATTTAGTGTTGCCAATCAACCTATCGCCAGGTGCATGTCTTTGGAAGTGGGAGGAAGCCGGAGTACCCGGAGAGAACCCACGCAGTCACGGGGAGAACATGCAAACTCCACACAGAAAGATCCCGAGCCCGGGATTGAACCCAAGACTACTCAGGACCTTCGTATTGTGAGGCAGATGCACTAACCCCTCTTACACCGTGCTGCCCTATTTATATTTTATTTCATTGTTTTTTTAGATTTAAAAGTCCATCAAATTGCCTGGAAAAAAAAGTTAGTTTTTCATTTAAATTATACACATTGTTTGACCGACTTGAACAATTTGAACAATGTATTATTACTTTTTGATTTAATTTTATTTTATTTTTCAGTATCAAATTGTTCGAGTCGGTCAAACAATGTGTATAATTTAAATGAAAAACAAACTTTTTAATTTAATTTAATTTTTTTTTTTTTTACTTTTATTTTTTACTATTTATATTTTATTTAATTGTTTTTTAGATTTAAAAGTCCATCAAATTGCCTGGAAAAAAAAAGTTTGTTTTTCATTTCAATTATACACATTGTTTGACCGACTTGAACAATTTGATACTGAAAAATAAAATGAAATAAATTTAAAAAGTAATAATACATTTTATATTGATCAGCCTGAGTTAATGTGGCTGATCAATATAAAATGTATTATTACTTTTTGAGTTTATTTCATTTTATTTTTCAGTATCAAATTGTTCAAGTCGGTCAAACTATGTGTATAATTTAAATGAAAAACAAACTTTTTTTAAAATTTAATTTTTTATTACTTTTATTTTTACTAATTTATATTTTATTTCATTGTTTTTTAGAATTGCCTGAAAAAAGAAGAAGTTTGTTTTTCATTTAAATTATACACATTGTTTGACCGACTTGAACAATTTGAACAATGTATTATTACAATGTATTATTCACTGGTTTAAATGTAACTTAGATATCGGGTTTCACTATGTAAAGCGCTTTGAGTCACTCGAGAAAAGCGCTATATAAATATAATTGACTTCACACTTCACTTCACTACTTTTTGAGTTTATTTCATTTTATTTCTCAGTATCAAATTGTTCAAGTCGGTCAAACAATGTGTATAACTTAAATGAAAAACTAACTCTTTTTTTTAACTTTCATTTTTATTTTATTTTATTTTTTTAACTTTTATTTTTTACTATTTATATTTTATTTCATTGTTTTTTAGATTTAAAAGTCCAACAAATTGCCTGGAAAAAAAAGAAGTTTGTT